>NC_072803.1:9090909-9393939 GCF_028583425.1 Eublepharis macularius
ACCGTATGCAAAAATAAGTTGGTACTTCAGAGCTGGGATGAGGTCATTATTTTACACCTTTGTAGCTTGCAAAATTAGCAAGCCATTCCAGTGCTTACCAGCATGTGACTCGGGAGTAACTGATGAAAGGCTTGTGGGGCTTATCTACTAACCAAGACAATGGGGCTGCGCTAAGCAGAATCAAACCAGTCACGTTGCTGCAGTGGGGTTGATAGATAATGCTCCTTTTATGGCAAGGGTCTTTCCTCTTCTCACTGGAAAATCTCGAATTAAGATTTAACAGCACATAATATTGAAGGTTTGTGGCGCAGCAGTAGAGTTGCCAATTTTTAAGTAGGACATTCAAACATAGAGGAATCTCACCGTAACAGACTAACTAATAGAAACAAAAAAAGAACCAATACAAATTAGAACTGTAATCTTGAGCCAACATGTACAACCAGGGCTTTTTTTCAGCTGGAACGCGGTGGAACGGAGTTCCGGAACATCTTGAAAATGGTCACATGGCTGGTGGCCCCGCCCCCTGCCCTCCAGACAGAGGGGAGTTTAGATTGCTCTCCAACTCCCCTCTGTCTGGAGATCAGGGGGCGGGGCCACCAGCCATGTGACCATTTTCTCCAAGGGCAACCCACTGAGTTCCACCACTTCTTTTCCCAGATAAAAAGCCCTGCGTACAACAAACGTGTGAAATAATATGCCACAGTCTCCTGTGGTATACAGAACAGCCAATGAATCTAGACCTCCATACAATCTGATAAAGTGCCCAAGTGCAAAGTGCAATATAATAACAATAAAGACAGAGGTCCAGATCTATACATATTACAAATATAAAACTGCAATGCAATTGTGCCATCCACAGGCAACCTTCGTAAGTTAATTCCAAATTGTACAGTCTTCAGGTAAGTCCAAAAGTATTACTGTGCAAAAACACACTGAGGTGTAATTAATTCTTTGCTTTTCCTTAAACAAGGAGCCAGCTTGCTCCCTTCTTTCAGAGTGCCTTTTACAAGAGCGTACCACGTCAAAGAATATTCTCCCCAAGATGTATTTCTTGCTGGATAATATTCACAGAAAGCTTATTCATAAAGGCCACCTCTAAGTGGGGCTGGGATTTCTCCCAGAACTTCAGCTGATCTTCAGACTAAAGAGATCAGTTCCCCTGGAGCAAACGGCAACTTCGGAGTAGTATAGTATCCATAGTAGTAGTCAGGGCTTTTTTTCAGGGAAAAGAGGTGGTGGAACTCAGTGGGTTGCCCTCAGAGAAAAAGGTCACATGGCTGTTGGCCTCGCCCCCTGATCTCCAGACAGAGGGGAGTTTAGATTGCCCTTCCTGCCGGAGGGCAATCTCAACTCCCCTCTGTCTGGAGATCAGGGGGCGGGGCCAACAGCCATGTGACCATTTTCAAGAGGTTCTGGAACTCCATTCCACCGTGTTCCTGCTGAAAAAGAGCCCTGGTAGTAGTACAGTATCTATAGTAGTATAGATATAGTAGTATACTATCTATAGTATCACATCCCTGCTGACCTCCCTCCCTTCCCCAACATCTCCAGGAATTTCCCAGCTTGGAGTTGGCAACCCTTCTTAGCAATGTTTTGTCACTCTGCCATATGATGTGAACATGGGATCTGGGGTAGGCCAAAGTTCCCTTTAGAAGAAAGAGCTGTTCGAACCCCGGTGAGATTCCTGGCTTCAGATTCGTTGCTTCGCATGTGCCAAAACAAAGCTTTGGATCAAACAGCCTGAGAATGATAACGGATGTATGAGGAGGGGGATGGCACAAAACTTATTTTGTGGAGCAGAGAACTTCAGACTCCACTTGGCCGCCCTGGCTGCATCTTGAACAGAAAAGGGTAGGAGCAAAGGACTATTTGAAGTCTTAACTCCAGCAGTGGATAGATGAGATTTATCAATATGCATCAATGGCCAAATTAACTTCTTATGTAAATAATAGACCAATAGCTGGATTTGGGGGCGAATGGAAGGATTTCTTTGGCTACTTAGGCAGAAATTAACATTAATTAAGGTAACTTAGTATAAAGATAAGAAGATAAAACACAGAGAAATGACTAATCAAAAAAGTTGATATTACAGTTTGTATAAGTAACCAAGGAGGGAGAAGGAGAGCCATTATAGTTATGGCCAGGTCTTTTTTTCAGTGGGAACCTGGTGGAACGGAGTTCCGGCACCTCTTAAAAATGGTCACATGGCTGGTGGTCCCGCCCCCTGATTTCCAGACAGAGGGGAGTTGAGATTGCCCTCCGCACTGCTTGGCAGTGCGGAGGGCAATCTAAACTCCCCTCTGTCTGGAGATCAGGGGGTGGGGCCACCAGTCATGTGACCATTTTCGCAGAGGGCAATTTAAACTTTAAAAAACTCCCCCCTTGTTCCAGGTGACCCAAACTGACGTCATTGTGCGGTCCTGAGTTCCACCACTGAGTTCCACCACCTCTTTTCCCAGAAAAAAAAGCCCTGGTTATGGCAAATTTTGAATATACATTTCTATTATTTCAATGTAATTATAAATGCCGTGCTTGTATAAAGTCACAAACTAATTCCAAATGTACTGTTTATATAAGTTTGTATAAGTCTCCATTCAATTCCAAATGTAAAATCTGGTTTTATTCACTTTCTATTTTCATATCTTTTCTTTGAAATAAAATTTCTATTAAATTTAAAAAGAATAATCAAGTCTTATCTCAAGCTTAAAGGGAAAACCTGCAGGTTTACTACTGCAGCAAAAAAAAACCCCAAAAACGATTAGGTGGTTCAACACAACAGCTGAAAACGCATGCACGTTTCAAAGACTTTAATTACCACCTGCTTCAGTGAATTATCACAAACCAGATGCTACCTTTCTCCCGTTTCAAATGTGATCACCTCCCCTTCGGCTAGTGTGGGAGAAGCCATTGCCTCACTAATCTGCCTTGGACGCCAGTTCAATCTGCCCTGCAAGTAAACTCAGGTATAATCGCACCCGTCCTTCTGGCCTCGCCCGCACTTATTTCCATCACTCTTACTGATGAAATTGGAATGAAATTCCAATTGGTGACACTGACTAAAATATTCAAAAAGCCATTAAACATTATAAGTAGGAGAATGATGCAAGCTGCTTTGGGTCCTCACTGGAATGAAAGGCAAGGTATAATGGAAGGAACAACAATAAATAAAACAAATGTGAACATTCACATTCTGTGGAAGGGAAGCAGTGAGCAGTTGAGCAGTGCTCTTGAGGAAGAGCACATGTATTCACACAGAACGGCAAACCATGGGAAGGCGGAAATGCAGTTGTACCTCCACCTTCTTGCAGAGACGGATTTCAAATGTGCATAAGCACATTTAAAATTGCATTTCTGTCTGTCACAAGCCAGCCTCCAACTTTCTATCCTATTCCAACATTCTAGCCTTGATCATATGTTACAGTGAATGCACATGCATCTTGCCTGTATGTGTGTACATCTGTTTGTAAAAAAAGCTGAGGTGTGTGCAGTGTACAAATGAAACTAGGGACCAGCGCCTGGATAAATATAGGGTTTGTATCACATGTTCAGCTGTACATGTGTTGACCCTAGTATGACAATTACTCAGCATATATATGCTGTACGTGGATTGTATGTCTGTTTACTGCAAGGCTTCTATCATGCCCTAAAGTGACAAAGAATCATAGAATCATAGGGTTGGAAGGTACCTCCAGGGTCATCTAGTCCAACCCCCTTCACAATGCGGGAAATTCACAACTACCCTCCCACACATGCCCAGTGGCCCCTGCTCCATGCCCAGAAGATGGCAAACCACCATCAGGATCCCTGGACAAACGGGCCTGGGGGAAATTGCTTCCTGACCCCAAAGTGGCGATTGGCATTACCCTGGGCGTGTAAGAAGGGGCCATGAGAACTAAGCACTGATGTAGCCCTTCCTGCCCTCCCTCTTGTGCTCTGCCCAGGTTCACAGAGAAAGAGAACCACAGAGCAGGGCTTTGCAAATGGTGGGCTGGGTTATGTAAACCAGGGTTGTGTGCATTCTCCGTGGCTCCCGTTGAGTTCCGAGGGGCAAAGCATTAAGGCAGTGATGGATGGAGCGTTCGGGGGGGGGGGAGGAGTGATAAAAGCAAAGCTCCCATCTGCCTGTCACGCCATCCATCAAACTTCATGGCTCTTTAGCGAATATAAGGTTGGTCTATAAGGTGCTACTGGGCCCAAATCCTGGAAATCTTGTTGGCCTCTAGGATGCTGCTGGATTCCGCCCCCGCCCCGCCCCCGCGGTCTAGATGCTTTGTTTACTTTCCCAGCTGCAGAAAAGCGCAAGAGTCCAGTAGCACCTACAAGACTCACAAAATTTGTGGGAGGGTGCGAGCATTCGTGAGTCCCCGCTCACTTCTGCTCAGGCGACCCTCACTGAAGAAGTGAGCTGCGACTCACAAAAGCTCACACCCTCCCACAAATTTTGCGAGTCTCACAGGTGCCCCTGGACTCTTGCTCTTTACTACTGCTACGAACAGACGAACACGGCTACCCACCCGGATCTTTCCCAGCTGGTTGGAGAGAGGGTTCACCCGCTGGGGCTGCTCCTGTCCCTTTAAGCGAGGGGCGGGGCTCTCGTGGGGGGAGGGGAGGAGGGAGGGGAGGCGGGAGGAGCGCGCGCGCCTGCCCCGCCCCGCCCGGCCCGAGAGCGATTGATTAATTTCTGGCGCTCCGCTTTGATCCATTCAGAAATTCCCGGGCGCGGCGCGAGCGAGAGGCCGCGACGCCCCGAGGCGCTGGCCGGGCTGCGGGCGCGCGAGGCGTGCATGGCTGCCGTCGGGGGCCCACGTGCGGCCGCGGGACCAGCAGCGGGCGGCTCTGCGCAGCCGGCGCCGAGGCCGGCCCGGCAGCCGGAGTGAGCGGGCGGGCGGGCTCGAGCGCGGCGCTGCCTCCGGGCGGCGGGCGGCGCACCTGGCCGGGGCTTCCGCGCGCGCCTCCGTCCCGGGGCAGGGCCGGATGATCGCGCCGCGCAGCCACCTCTCGCCGCCGTCGCCGCCCGCCATGGCTGCCAAGGAGGATCTGTACGGCAAAGTCACCCCGCGGAGGAACAGGCAGCCCCGCGCGGGCACCCTCAAGCACGGCTCCTCGCTGGACACGCTCCTCTCCATGGGGTTCCCCAAAGCCAGAGCGTGAGTCGGGCGGGCGGGTGGGGAGCAGAGGGGCTTTCTGTCGGGCTCCTGAGTCATCCTTTCCCCCCCTCCTTGGAGGTGGTGATGATGATGAAGAAAAAGCAGTCGCAAAAAAAAAAGCATCTGCATTCCTCGCATTACTATTATTCGCGTTATTAGGGGCGTGCGTTCTTGTATCTCTGGCCACTGTCGCTGCGTCGCGGCGCGCTGCAGAGCCGGCGCTGGTCCAGCTTGGGAGAAGGGCGCTGACATCTTGCTGATGCGGCTTCTGGGACGGTTTATCTCCCCCCGCCTTCTGCTTTCGGGTTGCTTTCAAAGGAGGCTTGCATCATCCTCATTTTTAGACAGCGACAGCATCCCTTGGCCACCCAGAGGTGCAGCGGCGGAGAGGCGAAGACGGATCCCGCTGCAGTGGCTTTGTGGCTCGCTTGGCAATTGCGTGCTTATTGAGCAAAGGGAGGCAGCCAGGACCACGGGGAGGGCTCGGGGGGGGGGCTTTCTGGAGCCCTGCAGATTTCGCAGAAGCTGGGTCCATAGGAGAAAGGGGGAACGCTGCCTGCTGCTGCCTTCCCTTATCTTAATTTTGGGGGCGGGGGGGGGGGAGGAAGCTTTGCTTTTAGGTAGCAAGCGAAAGGGGAAGCTGCTCCTTAGCGATCGAGCAGCCTGTTTGCAGGAGCGGAGGAATTTCATAAACCCTCCTGGCTGAATAGGTTCCTCTTTAGGCCGTATGGTGGGGCTTGGCTCACCGGTGGAATGTATAATGCTTTGTTCCGTTTCCAGGGCTGCAGGTTCAAAGCTGAGCATCTCCAGTGGAAAACCTGCCAAAGACTTTCAGGGTTGTGTTTCAATCCAGGCCTGAGATTCTTTGCACACACAGCTCAGTGGCTGATGGGCCTAGAAGCAGTGACCCATGGATGGAGCTCTTCATCCTTGGGCCACCGTCCATTTCTTGGGCCGAAGGGAAGGGGCTCCCGGACAGAATGCAGGTAACTGCCCTTCATGTCTTCTGCAGTGTCTGGAAGCCCTCTCTTTCTCCCTCATAACAACAACAACATTTGATTTATATACCGCCCTTCAGGGCAACTTAATGCCAACTCAGAGTGGTTTACAAAGTATGCTATTATTATCCCCACAACAAAGCACCCTGTGAGGTGGGTGAGGCTGAGAGAGCCCTGAGAGAGCTGTGACTAGCCCAAGGTCACCCAGCTGGCTTCAAGTGGAGGAGTGGGGAATCAAACCCGGCTCTCCTGATTAGAGTCCCGCACTCACTACACCAAAGTGGCTCTTCCCACAATTCCCTGCATAATCTCTATTCCAACGGGGAGGCCCAAACATCAGGTCTCATCCTTGCCAGTTTTACAGATCGGTTCATGGTTTTAAAAGGGGTGGGTGGGGAAGGGGCAGGCCCAGAAATACAGATTGATAACTTGGAAGCAGTTCTAGGCAACAGACGTACAAGAGCTGCTCTGTACAGAGGCGTTATCAGCCTCAGCTCACAGCAGCTTTCCTAGGGCTGAGGCAAAAACCTTTCTGAACTGTGGGTAGGCAAAAGATTCAGATAGGATCATTTGGAAACATAAATCGGTGCCATCCAAGAGTCTGTGTATTCCCTTAACCGATGTGTGTGTATGTACACACGTGTCATTTGGCTTGCACAGGCCTATTAAGTTTCAGATTCTTTTGGGTCCCATATGAGAAAGTAATTTGATTCTTCCCCTTTTTCCTTCCTACTGGCATTAAGATAATCTTAGGAAAGAAAGCCCCACTCTGTTATATATGAGAAGTAGTTACATGATCTATGATGACAATTAAACCTGGAAGAAGCTGGGAGGTGGTTAGATTTTCCCTTTGGCGTTGGCCTGTTGGGACTCTATGACAACAAAGATCCAGAGAAGCTAGCCATATTAGTCTGTAGTCGCAAAATACTAAAGAGTCCAGTAGCACCTTTATGGTTGACCAACTTTATTATAGCATAAACTTTCGAGAATCACAGCTCTCTTCATCAGATGCAACTATATTGTAGCATAAGCTTTTGAGCACCACAGCTCTCTTCGTCAGATGCAACTTTATTGTAGCATAAGCTTTCAAGAACCACAGCTCTCTTCATCAGATGCAACTTTATTGTAGCATAAGCTTTCGAGCACCACAGCTCTCTTCGTCAGATGCAACTTTATTGTAGCATAAGCTTTCAAGAACCACAGCTCTCTTCATCAGATGCAACTTTATTGTAGCATAAGCTTTTGAGAACCACAGCTCTCTTCATCAGATGCATCGATGCATATGACGAAGAGAGCTGTGGTTCTTGAAAGCTTGTGCTACAATAAAGTTGATTAGTCTGAAAGGTGCTACTAGACGCTTTACTATTTTATGACAACAAAATACTTCCTCAACAATTTCTCAACAGCATATTGTCTGGGGTCATTTTAAAAGCGCCAATGGGTTCAAATGCCTTCAGATTCCTAGACCTCATCATCTATTTTTAAGAAGCCAGCCATGTAAAAGAATTTTACATTCTAAATTTCTGGGGGGGGGGGGGGTCTGAAGAAACTAGTTCCTTCCCACCAAACAATGGCTAGGTAGCTTTTATGCTTTGATGCACTTAGACTTTGGTGTTAAGTAGGACAGTGGAAAACTCCATGTCTCTATGTGTGTCAGGTATATAGAGCCATTATTTAGACACTGCGATCTACCGCTGAAATGCAGCCCTTGCAAACTGGGTGGCTGAGAAAAGAGTGACCAGGCCCAAGGCACGGATGGAAATTCACTAGTTTGGACGTGCTCACCACAAAGAACTACCCCAGCTAGATTTTAATTCAGCACCTACACATCCACTGGTGGTTTTGGTACGGCTGTATCTATGAGTCTGTCTACACAAGACATCTTACATGGGAATGCTCAAGTGAAGGGAGCGCAATCTCAGCAGGGAAGCATTGTTTTAAAAGAGAGAGTCGGCAGAGATCGCTCCTCAGAGGGTCTGTTTATTTCATATTTGCCTCCCTGAAGGCTCTGTCAGTTTCACCTCCCCTTCCAGGAGGCGAAGATGAAATTAACAAACCCTTTGAGGAGCGATCTCTGCCGGCTCTCTCTTTTAAAACTATACTTCTCAGCTAACATTGCATCTCCCTGCACTTGAACATCCTGTGTAAGATGTCTTGCGTAGAGAGACTCATATGTGAGCTCAGTAACCCAAGCTGAAATCAACTGGAACTCATTTTTACATGAAGTCACAGGTCCGAAAGTAAGGCTTACTAGCCTTCCAAATAAAAGATAATCCCAAAAAGCCAAGTTGTGGAGCAAGGCAGTTGGTGGGCTGGTGATGCTCTGAAGAACTAAAGAGGGAGATATTTATAAATAAGAGCTAGAGGCACCTTTTTCCAGGAAGAACCATCAAAGAGATCTGGCAGGTACCCAAAATATCCCCAAGTTAGGAAAGGGTGGCTTTTACCCAGATGTTGCTGAGATGTTAGGTAGATTTTAGTTCACTACATACACAACCACTGGTGTTTCCATATTTCTATATGGGTGCATCTACATGAGTGTATTGTAGTGGTTAGAGTGTCAGATTAGGATCTGGGAGACCCAGGTTCAAATCCCTGCTCTGCCACGAAAGCTCACTGGGTGACCTTGGGCCAGTCACATGCTTTCAGCCTAACCTACCCCACAGGATTGTTTTGAAGATGAAATGGAGGAGAAGAGAATTGTGTAAGCCACTATGCGCCCCACTGGGGAGAAAGGCATGGTATAAATGAAATAAAAAATAAATAAAATGAACAGTGCAATCCTAAACAGATCCAGAGGAGTTAGTCATGTTAGTCGGTAGTTACAAAACAGTAGAGTCCAGTAGCACTTTTAAGACTAACCAGCTTTATTGTAGCATAAGCTTTCAAGAACCACATCTCTCTTCATCAGATGCATGATGAATATAGCTGTGGTTCTCTAAAGCTTATGCTTTCCTAAACAGAATTATACCCTTCTAAGTGAAATCAGTGGGCTTAGAACAAAGCTTGTCTATATGGTCAGGAATTGTTTGAGGAGTTATTCCGAGATAATCTCTTTCTATATGGCCAAGATTGCACTTAGCCATGTTAGTCCAAAGCAAAATCCAAAAGCAAAAGCCAGGTTATACCTTTTCTTAAGGCCAATCCAAATAATGCAAACACAGACAAACCACAGTGTGCAAACGTTCAGGTTCCCCCCCCTACTTTATCAGAGTGGATGTTACAAGGATGGGGGGATATTTCAGGCCATGGTCTTCTGATAGTCACAGGTTTTCAGCCAGACCTTGTTACAAAGAGTGTCTTTTTAAGTTATAGCACCCTCAGTCCCTCAGTTGTGCAAGTTTCGCATGATTTTGTCATTTAGCTGCTGCAATGTCCCATAACATAATTGTGAGCAGAAGATAGATTTAGGATATCGTACTTCAGAAGGTTTTGCTTACCATACAAACTCTGTGGCTTGGCTTACTCAAACTATTTTGTCTGTAGGTACTTTTCCATAGTATGCTTGCTGTTATCCACATGGAAAGAGATTGATGTGGTTTCCTGGGCAATATCGGCAATGAGGCTTCCACAGGGCAGAATTCCATATATTCAATTAACCTGATACACAGGCAATTGAATATTGTTATAATGTTGTGTGTGTCAGGTTCTCTGAAATTAACACTCTAGTCCCTTTCCTTCCAGAGCTATACATTTCCCCTTATATCTCCACAACGAAGGGGCTAGGCACTTTTTTGTTTTTTTTAATGAAAGCTGGGTATTCTAAGAAGCTGGTACACAGATTGTTATAATGTTATAAAAATATTCAGTTGCCAGTAAGCCCTGGAGAGAGGAATGGGTATCATGCACAGGGAAACTGGCTGCCATGTGAGTGGGACTAGGAAAATGCAACTTTCCACCCACATGGTAGCTATCTAGACTTTGGGAAAGATCAGAGAAAATCCAGGAGATGCATGAATGCCCTAAGATGCTGTGAGGAAGCAGGGGCGGGGGGAGGGGATATCTGCTTCCCAACAGCACCAAACCGGGAGCAAATAACTCATGTGGAATAGGCCCTCATGAATTGATTCTCAGAAGGATTTGTGGGTCCTGCTTTGAAGCTGAGGCTTGATCCAGCCATCTTGTAATTCCTGCTGTGCTTCTGATAAGTCTGAACTTTGAAATTCTCAAAGCTGTCTCTGATTTCTCATTTACCCCAAAACCAGGGCTTTTTTTCAGCTGGAACGTGGTGGAACGGAGTTCCGGAACCTCTTGAAAATGGTCACATGGCCGGTGGCCCCGCCCCCTGATCTCCAGACAGAGGGGAGTGTAGATTGCCCTCCGCGCGGCTCAGCTCAGCATGGAGGGCAATCTACACTCCCCTCTGTCTGGAGATCAGGGGGCGGGGCCACCAGCCATGTGACCATTTTCTTCGAGGGCAACCCACTGAGTTTCACCACCTCTTTTCCCAGAAAAAAAGCCCTGCCCAAAATACCCCGTCTCTGGGTTTAATGATGAAAAATATGTCTTTGAACAGATATCACCCACTTCCCATTTCTTTTCCACTCTAGCAAAAGTACTTTTAAGAACTCCGTTATGAAGTTGTTTTGTTTTAAGGAAACAAACAGCTGTTGGTTCGTGGTTGTGTTGAGAACCACGTTGGCTGGCCCTGTTATCTGTTTGGTCACCATTTTAGCTTGCTGATAGGACTACTGTAATCTGAGACTGCCCCCAAAGTAATCTCTGCAATTCTACTTTGGACTGTTGCTTACATCTGGTCACTATTCAGTGGCTGACCCAAAGTAAGAGTCATACTGCAAAGACTATTGGCCTTTTAGGAAATGATGTGTTGTTTTATGCACATGAATATATCAAAAACTGCTTTATACTGAATGTTGGAGGTGCCAGGTTGTAGCTGTAGTAGGCTTTTGCAGGGCTAATCTAGTTGTGAACTAGTCTGTTCCAGTTCTGGGGAAAAAAACATGTTGGATTAACATGGAAATGGGGAGGGGGTTCATTTGGGATGTCTTTGGGGTGTCTACCATATTCCGCATTAGCCTTGCCAACACTGCATCTGTAACTGACAGATGTTGAGGGTGGTGCCTGAGAAGCTGGAGTTTAGGGAGGACATGACATCACTTTTGGGTGACACTCTAGGAATTCCCCCCAACCTCTGTGGTAAACACCATAGAGACATACAGAAATTCCTAGAGCATTACTATGGAGCCCATTTTCCATCCATTTCCCCCTTGCTTCTCATGATCTTAGGCGCAGTGGCTTACTTGCAGCAGGCAGGAAAATGGGAAGCCTATTCTACATCCTCTCTGGCATGGTGAGAACAAATGTTTTTTAGAGGTAATTTCTCTCAGATGTGAACATGTGAAAATGATGTGAATAACGCTTCCCATCAGGGTCAGCAGTGAACATGGTCCGGCAGCTGCAGAGACCCTCAGCCTGGTAGAAACCCTTGAACTATCTGTTCCCACCTAGAAAAAGATTCCACCCACAACCTCTGCACTGTGGCTGGACTCTGAGACGTTCTGCTGTTTCCTGGTGAGAGGAGCCCTTACAGAACATGGTAGAGCATAGTTCTTTCATATGAATGGTGCATTTCACTCCCTCCAGGCAAACCTCCCTTTGGTCTGATGGGATGGAGGCCAGGCGTAGACAGCTACATGTACACAAGATTGTCCTGTTTCCTCTCCAACAAGAAAGCGGGACAATCTCCCAGAAGCCTCTGTGATGTTGCCGGGATCTTTGGCACAATCTCTCATTTCCTAGAGGGAGTGGAACAGTAATTCTGGGTTCCTTCATCCGTGCCACACTAACGCCAGAGACGGTGTTTGTGGGCGAGCGGAGGAGATTCATGAAATCAAGGTACCGCGATGACAGACTCTAGCAAAACCTTGACAGTTACACAAAAACACACAAGCCCAAATTGCAGCTGGTCGTTCACGGCCTTGAAAACAATACGAGGCCTTTTCCTTCTTTGATAAGAAAATGCAGAGAATGTTTGGGGAAAGGACAAGATGGGCAGCTGGGACAGACCAAACATGCCTTTGTCAGGTGTTCTCCTAGGAGACCATGGTGATATTGCGAGGAAGAACAGCCAGCCTCCTAACACATACAAAGTGCTGTTGTTTCATGAAAGCCCTCCCGAGACTTCTGCAAACAAATGGCAGGATTTAAACCTCCCGATTAAGAAAAGCTAGGCTGGGGTGGAGAATGGCTTTTCGGACCATTTATTATTTAAAGACATGTTTGCTCTCCTAAGTAGCTTGCAATAAATATTTGAGGGATTGCTCTCAGTTATTATTTTTCTTTTTTCCAATTGACACTCGAATTTGCCGCCGTGTTTACTTGTCTGGGAATCTGAATTCTGGAGCCGCTGTGGAATTTGCCCCTTGGTTTAATTTTATTTATTTGTTTATTTCAGCTGCCATTGAACAGTTCCGTTTGCAAAAGGGGATGGCTCCCATGGCTGGTTTTTCATTTAGAAACTAGGTGATTATAGATGACTAGCAACAATGCCTGTTGTGCGGAAAAATACAACGGGCTGTGGAAAGGGCTGGGCCTGGCACTGCCCCCGCCCCGGTGCCCCGATCGCAGCAAGGAAGGCCTGGGAGCCGCACCTGCCTGTCCTGCCATCTGGCCACCCTAATCCGGGCATGGTGGCTTGGCAGGCAGGCGCCCTCCCCTCGTGTCGACGAAGGGCTGGGAGGTGGGCCGTCCTTCCCACAGTCACCTGGACTGCGCCTGTGGCACATAAAAGGGTGTCGTCGCCAATACGGCTCACCTTTTATGTTTAAGGATGTGAGAATCTGACCTTAAAATGCAACGAGAGAGATTGAAGTTGTCGTATTCCTGAGTGTACAGAGCTGGTGTAGTCTGAATGTAAAGTGCCGTCTAGTCACAGCCAACTTATGGCATCCCATAGGTTTTCAAGGCACGAGACGAACAGAGGTAGTTTGCCATTGCCTGCCTCTGCATAGTGACCTTGGACTTCCCTGATGGTCTCCTATCCAAGTACTTACCAGAGCCAGACGACATTGAGCTAGCCTGGGTCCTCCAGGTCAGGGCAGGTATAGTCTAGTGAACAGATATCTTAGGGACTCCCTTTGCTAACATGAGCCTACCCGTATGTTGAAGTCTGTTCAGTTTTCCAGCACCATGAGAAGTTCAGTGGATAGCCATTTGGGACAGTGCCTTCTTGGTGGTGACACCTGGGATTTTAGAATTCCCTCCTCTGTGACGCAAGTTTGGTCCCACCCCTGTTTTCTTTATGAAGGCAAGTGAAGGCCCGCCTGCTTCCACAGGCTTTTGGGTATGTGAATAGTGATTCTACACCTTTCTTTTATTCTTCCAGCTGCTCAAGCAGATTTCATTCTGCTGGCCTATCTAAAGCTCCCGCTCCTTCTAGCCTTGGTTGCTCTGATAGCTTTTTGTTGTCTTTGCGTTTTAATAATGTATCTTAAACATTTGCAATGGAGACCACTTGAAGGGTTTTATGGGAACGCTGGGTATAGTTTTTTTTAAAAAAAATAAATTGAAAGCTGCAGTGAGGTGATTGGAAGTAAGCGTGGAATGCAGTGGTACTTAATTCCGAGTAAATGTGTTGGAGTCGAGTTCTAAGCCTTCTATCATCTGCCTGCATGCGAAGAAGTCAGTCCCACTGAACTCAGTGTGAGTAAAAGCACTTAGGACTATACTGTGCCATGCAGCACTAGGAACCAGAAAGGCTTTTAAAAACTGCTTCTGTCGTGACCTCGCTAGGCGATGTCGAGACACATCATTGTGTCTCAGCCTCCCATCTGCAAAATGGGGATAATCGTTGTGACCTACTTTACCGAGAAAGCGTATGGAAGTGCTTTGAACTCTCTCTGGGACGGCATAAATGCTGATTAGTGATTGTTATTGCTTTGTACTAGGAAGTACTTTCCTACTTAGCTCGGTGGGAATTTGCTTTTAAGTAATCATGTTGAAGACATGTAAAAAGAGTTCTGGACGTCCTGCCGTCTCATTGCTGCCCTATCCTTAGCAGGGCTCTTCTGGGGTGCAGCTTCCTCCCCTCTGCTTGACAGCGGTATCTGTCTGGATGCTCTAGGCGTTAATCTGAATGCAAGGACAGGCAGCTCCTTCCTCCACTTGTTGCTTGCAGAGATCCCATCCGGAGTTTTCAGGAGAGGAAGAGGAAGGTAGATCTTCGACAGGCTCTTTGCAGTGAGGTTTCAGAGCCACAAAATGTCATTTCTGTGCCCTGAGTATGCCACCCACTCTCTCTGCCTACCCCACAAACATCCAGGAATCAGGGCTGGGTTAAGCTAAGAAGGCTTATACTACATAGGAATTGGATGCTTTTACTGCTGCAAACTAACGGCAAACTGACCCCACACCAAAAGGAGATGTTTACATTTACTAGCAAAGGAATGTTTTGGTTGCCTCCTCCCCCTCCCCCCCTAACTGCATCTTCTCTCTCCTCCCCTCCTCCTCCCTCCTCTTCTATATTTGACCAGTTTCTGTACCATGCATCTGACGAAGAGAACCTCCCTCTCCCCCCCTAACTGCATCTTCTCTCTCCTCCCCTCCTCCCCCCTCCTCTTCTATATTTGACCAGTTTCTGTACCATGCATCTGACGAAGAGAACTTGATTCTCGAAAGCTTATGCTACAATAAAATTGGTTAGTCTTAAAGGTGCTACTGGACTCTTTTTGATTTTGCTAAGAATACCTGTGGACCTTGACAAACCACACTTTTGCTGCTCAACTGTTCAGAGGATTCGTGGGGTGGGGGGGGGTGTTGTTTCGCTCTAATTTGTTGGGGCATGTCTCCCATTTTCTCTTCCCAACAGTATTACATTGACTGGATGCATTTTACGGAGTTAGACTGTGAGAGCGGGGGCTAATGAGAAACTGCAAGGGTGCCATTCTGCCCAGCTTGCTGCCCTCTCTAAGCCTCCAAGCTAGCTGGCGTCTCACTTTTCACTGGTAACCTTGAAACCATGTTTAATTATTTCGTGATGGCAGGGGAGGGGGGTGGAACCATTGGTAATTTAATTTTCTTTTAGTAGCTGTCAAGATATTGCATGATATTTGTTGGATAAGTATTGTCAGAGAGTAGAAATTATTTGCACAGCAGATAAAGAATCATAGTCACATGTGTTCAGCTTCAAGAATAAATGTTTACTACATATAGGGAAAAATAGGGAAACACTGGAGATAAAATAAAGAATAGCTAGTTTAGCTCTTACATCCTAATGATCTAAAGGTAACAGTCTCACTAACTGGAGAGCAATGGTGTCCTGAGAAAAGAATGTCAATTGCCCCCCAATAAAACTGGTCAGACAATAATCAATCCTAGATCTGTTTATTAAGCATGCGGCTCCCCTTTTACCCTGGCAGGAAGAACAACTCAGCATCTAACTGGCCTCATCCAAACTAGTTGTCTCTAACTAAACACAAACAAATTAACTCTTTCATGGCTGAAGAGAAATCAAAAAGAGTCCAGTAGCACCTTTAAGACAAATCAATTTTATTGTAGCATAAGCTTTCGAGAATCAAGTTCTCTTCATCAGATGCCTGATACAGAGACTGTATCAGGCATCTGACGAAGAGAACTTGATTCTCGAAAGCTTATGCTACAATAAAATTGGTTTGTCTTAAAGGTGCTACTGGACTCTTTTTGATTTTGCTACCACAGACTAACACGGCTAACTCCTCTGCATCTATGGCTGAAGAGAATGACACTTGTAAAAATCCCAACAGTATTTCCCTGTTTTATGGCCAAACTAGATGCGATTAAAAAATTAATTAGCTGCCCAGTTTAACTCTTTCTTCCCAGGCATTTTTGTTGATTTAAATAGCATTCACGGGGAAGCTAAAATTAGCTGCGCCGGGGAGGAAGGGAAGGCAAACTACATCTTTGTCGGAGTTGTAACCTTTGGGGCTTGAGTGGTGCTCAGAGTAGCTGCCCCATCACCCTACCCAAGTTATGCTAGTAATGTTATTTTTTTACCCTTCCTCCTAGGCACTCAATTAATTAATAACCTTTAGAAAACAGTGTGGCACACAACAAGAGTTTTGCAGACTTGGTTCTTTGATAGCAGAGACCTGGCAGTGTGGCTTAAGAAAGGACGGGAATCATTAACTGGTCCGGTTTGTCTGCATGCAATTCCTAACTCTTAGCATTGTGGCTGCTAACCAGTGGTGTGCATCTAGGTTGGAAGGCGGCCAAAATGGAAGCACTGCGGGTGGAAGAACCAAGTGGTGAAATCAGATTAGGAGTTTGCAATTGCAATAGCAGCCAGATAGGGAAGAAAATCCTGGCAAGGGAGCGCAGAACCTGAAGTCCTGCTCCATGGTGAGAGTGCCAATTCTGGGTTGTGAAATTCCTGGAGATTTGGAGGCGGAAACTAAGGAGGGTGGGGGTTGAGGAAAGGAGGGTCAACAGCAGGGAATAATGCCATATTGTTCACTCTCCAAAGCAGCCATTTCTTTAGTGGGTAAGAGTGTTGGATCAGAGTCTGGGAGACCCGGGTTCGAATGTTGGCTTTGCCATAGAAGCTTGCTGAGTGACCTTGGACCAGTCACACACACACACTCAGCCTAACCTACCTCACAAGGTTGTTGTGAGGATGAAATGGAGGAAAGGAGAATTAGGTAAGCCACCTTGGATCCGCATTGGGGAGAAAGATGGAATATAAATAAATCATTTATAGAAATCATTTACAAATCTGGAAGACCTCTAGGCATCACCTGGGGGTTGGCAATCCAGGCCCACATACAAATTTGTGATCAATAAAGAAATTATAAGAGAAAATTAATGTGTTTTGTAGCAAGGAACAGAAACCCTTATTTATTATCATTTATTTAATCCTGCTTTCTCTCCAAGGAGGCTCAAGGCATACGTCGTCCCCCCCCCGCCAGCCCTGATTTGGTCCCTGTAATCACCCTGAAAATGTGCGACTGACCCAAGTTTGCCCTGTGAATTGATGGCAAGCCGGGATTTGAACCTGGGCTGCTCCGAGTTCATCCAGCATTCCAAACACAACACCACAATTGTTCTCAACTTAGATTCTGTCTCCACGCGGCGTCTGACGCCTGAAGAACGCATGTCGGGAGATGCAATGGCAACTGTGAAGGGTAGTTTAAAAAGACGGAGCCGGCAGCAGGGCAAAGGCTTTGCTATACACTGGAGCTGCGTGAAGGGGCTGTGAAATGGTAGAAGGGATCTCTCCAAATCCAAGCTCAGCTCTGGAAGGCAGCTCCATTTGCATTCCTTGCTGCCCTTGTGATCCCACGGTTTTAGACTGGAGAGATTTATTTATTTTATTCGATTTATACCCCGCCCTCCCCACAGATGGGCTCAGGGTGGCTAACAACATTAAAAAATACATTAAAATCACAAAAACATAAAATCAATAATATATTTTTTTTAAATCATTAAAATAGTCTAGGAGCAGGCTATTTAAACAAATATTGGGAGTCCGTATACGGGCATAGCAGATGACCGAGGGCAGCCCCAGAAGAAGTGGTGGTCTTAGATGGAAGGAGGAGGACACCCGCTGGCACTCAGCCGAAGGCCCAAAGGAACATCTCCGTTTTACAGGCCCTGCGAAACTGTAACAGGTCCCGCTGGGCCCGGTACCCCAGCAGGAGACCGTTCCACCAGGCCAGGGCCAGGGCAGAAAAAGCCCTGGCCCTGGTTGAGGCCAGACGGATATCCTTCGGGCCGGGAACCACCAGGAGTTGTTTGTCTGCAGAGCGCAACACCCTGCAGGGGACCTAATGGAAGAGCCAGTCCCACAGGTATGCAGATGAAATTGACAGAGCCTTTGGGCGGTGAAGATGAAATTGACAAACCCTCTGAGGAGCAATCTCCACCAACTCTGTCTTTTTAAACTATGCTTCCAGGCTAACATTGTGTCTCCCTACACTTGATAAACATGCGCTGAAGAATCTCATGTAGAGAGACTCTTAGTCTTTCAAATAAATGTTAGCACAGTTCCAAACTAATAACAACCCATAGTTTGGTGGGACATCCCTAAATCACATACTGTGGTTTCTTCTCTTCTCTTTGAGCCAGGATTGAACCACAGTTTGGAATCCTGGTTTGTAAGAAAGAGACCAAATTACTGCTTGTGGCTCAGAGGCAACGAAACCAAAGTCTTCCATTACCAAGCTATGGGCGAGGGGGCAGCAAGGGAGCATGCAATGCCCAAGAATTCTCCCGATTCATTGCCCTAAATGAAAGACCATGGTTCTTTGGTTACATCGGAACCAGTTTTGCATAGTGGTTCTGTTTCAGAGGTCTGTTTGCATAGGGACAGACTGGTCTGCGATGAAACGCCAACTTTGCTCATCTGAGCAACGTCTTCTAAAGATTCCTCCTTGCAAATCAGTAAGATCTACAGCTACCCAGTCTCATGCATTCTCTGTGGTGGCTCCCACCTTGTGGCCTGGCTTGCCTGAGGGCCTCAGGAAGACATTATAATGGAAACAGAACTATATTAAGATGAAACAGTTAAGAAGGGGTATAGTCCAATGAAATGATTATTCTTGGTAGCAGCTCTTATCATATTACCTGGCGTTTACTGCATTGTCTTACGCCTTGTAATTCCACATTCTGTTCTGCTCACACAATAACTTTTGCATTAGGCAGTTTGCTGTTCTCATTGTTGCTTGCATTGTCTTTGGGTTTTTTGTATTCCTAGTCCTTTTGCATCGTTCGTTGGATTTCCTACACTTTATGATTACATTTCCCCCCGTTTTTCTTTATTCTGTAATCCGCCTTGAGTGTCAGTCAGAAAGGTGAGCTACAGATAAGCTAAATAAAGGAATAGCTTTGCCTGTTTAGGTTACACACAGTTCACATAGATCTCTGGCCAGGCACTTGGGTCTCACAGACCCGTAACAACTGCACGCACAACCTGGGAGGTAAGAGGAAGGGATATTGATATGTTGCACAAGCAGGGCTTTTTTCAGCTGGAACGCGGTGGAACGGAGTTCCGGAACCACTTGAAAATGGTCACATGGCTTGTGGCCCCACCCCCTGATCTCCAGACAGAGGGGAGTTGAGATTGCCCTCCGTGCTGCTGGAGCGGTGCAGAGAGCAATCTACACTCCCCTCTGTCTGGAGATCAGGGGGCGGGGCCACCAGCCATGTGACCATTTTCTCCAAGGGCAACCCACTGAGTTCCACCACCTCTTTTCCCAGAAAAAAAGCCCTGTGCATAAGGATGCATGCTCACCATGTCAGGGCAGCCCCTTGTGATCTTTCTGCAAGCTTGAGTGGGACAGAGAGAGCTGTGCCTCCTCCTGTCGATAAATGTTGGGTTTTCTTAGGCATACTCATTGTCAAGGGGAGATATGCTTGCGGAGAGGAAGAGCAAAGGGTTGGCCGAGTTGAGTTGCCTTCCTGGGTGTCATCTGGCCTTGCCTTGCAGCTGCCAGGCTCTTGGAGAGAAGAAGGGCTTGTGGCTGCTCCGGTAAAAGCGCTCGCTCTGTTGACATGACAAGCCGGCTTCCTGTTTGAGCTGACAATTTGTTTCCACTGACCTTCGAGTGAGTGTCACATCGAATGAATCTCCAAGAACCTGGCCAGATGTCTCTGCCTCTGAGAATATTCAGAAAGGCTTCCTCATTTCTGGCAGACGGGAATCTCTTTTGCTAGTAACTGATTCCAAAGGAGCAGCATTTATAATGGATGGGATAAGTGTAGAGGGAAGGCATTGTCTTACAAGTACAGGTCCTCAAAACAGCAGTGGAATGCCTTTCTTATTTGAACTGACATTGTTGCAAAGCAATGGGCAAGCTTTAGAATGACCCAGAACTCTTCATCTAGGAGGATACTTATCACAAAAGGGAAGGGGGTATTTTGAGACATGATGGAAAACCCCCAAATCTGTAGCTTGTAACCTGCTTCAAGGAGAGAGTGGAGGGTATTGCAAATTGCCAGTGCCGTTCGAAACGGATTCAGATGGGTGGCCATTTGGATCTGTAGTAGAACAAGATCCGAGTCCAGTAGAACATTGAAGACCAACTAGATTTGACTCTCAAAAGTCTGGAAAGCTAGTTGATCTCTAAGGAGCTACTGAACTCAAATCTTGCTATTCTAAACAGAGTTACACTCTTCTAAATCCTTTGGAGTCACTGGGTTTAGACTAGTGTAATTCTTTAGGCTTGTACTGTTAATTAGGTGGTACTCGTTACAAAATGGATTTATTTATTCTGTTTACTCCATTTATACCCCACTTTCCTCCCAAACGAAGAGCTGTACAACATTTGCTCTTTTACCATGTTATCCTCACAATCACCTTGTGAGGTAGGTTAGGTTGAAAGTGTGTGACTGGCCCAAGGTCACCCAGCAAGCTTCCTTGACAGAGCGGGGATTCGATCCTAGGTCTCCCAGATCTTAGTCCAACACATTGTAACCACGACACTGGGCTGGGTCTCAAGATGCACCAAAGGTTCCTGGGACAGAGAAGCAAAATTGTAGGGAATATCAGGTGGAAGGGGAGGGAAGGCGGCATGGTACAGCCTGATCTTGTCAGATCTCAGAAGCTCAGCAAAGTCAGTACTTGGATGGGCATCCACCAAGGAAGACTCTACAGAGGAAAATCGAAAAGAGTCCAGTAGCACCTTTAAGGCTAACCAACTTTACAGTAGCATAAGCTTTCGAGAATCACAGTTCTCTTCATCAGATGTGATTCTCACATCTGATGAAGAGAACTGTGATTCTCAAAAGCTTATGCTACTGTAAAGTTGGTTAGTCTTAAAGGTGCTACTGGACTCTTTTCGATTTTGCTTCTACAGACTAACACGGCTAACTCCTCTGGATCTGCAGAGGAAGGCACTGGCAAACCACCTCACTTGCCTTGACAGCCTCTTCCTGGGGTCACCATAAGTCGATTCCAACTTGACGACACATGCACACACATCAGGTGGAAGAACTCCTGTTGCTGAGACTGGATGAATCTGCACCAGGCACCCCTGAGGCCCAATCTAAGGTAGAGCAATTGAGGGAAAGGGCTTGACGCTAGAAGCTCAGACTCCTTAAGTGTAGAACCGACAGCTCTGCCTCTTCACCCCACGGTCCCCTCTGAGGTCTCAGGTGTAAAGGCCGAGGGCCAAACTCTAGCAGGTTAAGAGAGCTTTGCAAGCAGCCAGGTGCCTTTCGGATCAGAATGTGGTTAGCGTAGAGCCACCAAACAATCACAGTGACGTGCGTTCTTAATCTCCAGTCTATGGAGGCAGGAACAGAGGGCAGCGGGACACATTAATTTGGAAAGGTGGAGAGATACATAGCAGAGGGAGGTGGGAGGAATACAAAAATCCCGTAACTTGGAAGTGTCATGGTGGTGTGTCGTGATGCAGGCAGGTTCTGATTTTGCGAACGCAATTCAACTTGCAACAATGTATCTGTCCATTTAATTAGAGGAGACCAAATGACCTTTAACATTTCTACATTTTTGTAATGAGGTTACTTTTATCATTCAAAGCAGCTCGTAACTTTTCTCCACTCATAACTGTAAACTCGGATATACTTCCTGTCTCCAAAATCTGGCAAAACCCAGACATGCTGCAGTGATTACATTTTAAAAGAATCACCCGACCAACCTCTGGCCTTTAAAACGAGGCAACAGCACCAGAGCTCCATGAAGAAGTTGCTAGATTTTTTTTAGGAAAGAGAAACTTCTGTGTAGAGGTGGAAACCTTCATGCAAGCTAGCGGTTGTCTTTAGAATAAGCGCGACCTTGTAGGAATAATTGGCTTTTCTTTTGCTGCAGTGCTTTGTTCTTAATCTGAATTACAGACTGCAGGAGGTGGCTGCACTGTGAAGTAATAGAAATGGCCAGACTTTTTATTTCGGTAGTAACAGTGATTAGATGGGGTGGGGGTGACATATTACTCGAGCTGTTCCCGATAGACCCGATAACAAAAACGAATCGCTTCTGCTGAATTTTGTGCCTCTAATGCAATCTACCTTTTTAAAAGGCTTTTTGAAAAAAAAATAGGTTTAAGTGGCTGTTCTTTTTCTCCTGTAAAATTGGTTGATTAGATTCTAGGCACTCGCCTTAGTAAGATAAGATTCAGAAAACCATTAGGACAGATGAAGTGGGACATCTTTTATTTTTTCATGAATCTACGCTCCTTATAACTAGACCTGCACAGCTCATTCCCAGTTTTTTCCTCCATTGGTCCAGTTCCTTGTTTTTGGCCGTTTCTGCACATCCTTGTAGGGATGACCCGCTCATGGAATGCTGGCAGCTTTTTCCAAGGAATCCAGACGTCTCCGTTTGCAAAATGGTTGCAGGCTGTTTGGTTTCCATTTTTTGGCGCCTTTACTGGGACTGCACTTTCCCACGGTCCCAGAAAAGGCACCGAAAAACGGAAACCAAACAGCCTGCAACCATTTTGCAAACGGAGACGTCTGGATTCCTGGGGAAAAGCCACCGGTGTTCCGTGAGCAGGTTGTTCTGATAAGGACATGTGGAAACGGCTCTTGTGTACCTTCTTATTGCACGTGAATGCAACCAACTTGTTCACAAAATCTTTACGCTGGTCTGGGTCCATGTTAGCTTGTCATATCTCTTGACAAGAGCCAGTTTGGTGTAGTGGTTAAGAGCGGCAGGACTCTAATTTGGAGAACCGGGTTTGATTCCCCACTCTTCCACTTGAAGCCAGCTGGGTGACCTTGGGCTAGTCACAGCTCTGTGAGAGCTCTCTCAGCCGTACCTGCCTCACAGGGTGATTGTTGTGAGGATAATAACACACCATGTAAACCGCTCTGAGTGGGCATTAAGTTGTCCTAAAGGGCGGTATATAAATCAAATGTTGTTGTTATCTGTGCATCTCACATTTTTATCCCACCTTTCCTCTAAGGGGCTTAAAGCAGCACACATGTATTTCCCCTCTTCTCGCAACAACCTGCCAGGAAGGTCAGTCTGAGACAGTGACTGGCCCCAGGTTGCTCAGTTTGCTTTGTAGACGAGTGGAAATTTGAACCTGAGTGGGTGCCCTCCTCCCATCTCCGTCCATTAAATTACACTGGCTGCACCTGGTGTGTATTTGTGCGTGGCAGTGTAGAGGGCCTCACATCATGGCTGACTTATGGCTACCCTACTGGGGTTTTCATGACAGAGGTGGTTTGCCATTGCCTACCTCTGCAACCCTCGTCTTCCTTGGAGGTCTCCCATCCAATTACTAACCAAGGCCGACCCTGCTTAGCTTGTGAGATCTTTCGAGATCAGGCTCACCGGGGCTATCCAGGACAGGGCTAATATAACCTTGAAGTGAAATCCTGCCCTCAGTCATAGTTGACTTATGGAGATCCCTAGTGGGGTTTTCATGGCAAGAGACTAACAGAAGTTAAAACAATTATGCATGGTGGTGAGGGAAATAGAGAGAGAGAACTTTCTCCTCCTCCCCCCATCATACTAGTAATTGGGGTCACCCAATGAGGTTGATGGGCAGTAGATACAGAGCAGATAAAAGAAAATATTTCTTTATACAGAGTATAATGAATTTATGGAACTCACTGCCACAAGATGCAACGGGGGCCACTCATTTAGATGAATTTAAGAAAGGATTGGGGGGGGGTGGAGAGTGCTGTCAAGTCATAGCTGACTTATGGCGCCCCCTGGTGGAGGTTTCTAGGCAAGAGACTAACAGAAGTGGTCTGCCATTGCCTGACTCTACCACCCTGGTCTTCGTTGGAGGTCTCCCATCCAATTACTAACCTAGGCCAACCCTGCTTAGCTTCTGAGATACGACAAGATTGGGCTCACCTGTGCTATCTAGGTGAGGGTATATTTGTGTGTACCTGATGCATGTATGAAAGTTTTTAGGAAATTGATAGCCAATCTCTTGCCCAAAGGTTTTCAAGGCAGCGTCGACAGTAAAATCAACAGTGAAAAACAATTCAGTAAAGAACAAAGGCTGGAGCCACACGTCATTGAATATTGTGCTATTATTGCATTATAGCAATCATTTGCCACTGAATTGGCTTGTTCACTCCGGAAAATCCAGCTGCAAATGGTGGATCTTGCAGTATCTTTGTGCTATAGCAGCATTTGAAACTTTCTACCCGGCCTCGGCCAAGTTCAAGGTGCCTTACAATTTGGCGCAATTAAAACAAGAGACAATATTGCAACAATCTGAGTGTGCTTTTTAAGAAGACCAGGAGAAATTGCCACAGCAGGAAACATTTTAGATGTTTAGCCCTTCATAATTAGTTCACAGATGTCCTATGAAACAAAACTGCTTTGCGGGACTTTTGAAAAGTGGTTAAAGAAAGTGCTTTCCATACCTCTTTAGGCAGTCTATCTCATTATTCTGGAGCGAACACAGAACAGAGCCAGGACTGTGCGGAAGGTTGTGTATTCTCCAAAGGAAGGGTACCTCCCAGTGAAACGGGTGTGAGGATCTTAATTGGCACACGAGATTACACAGGTTATCCAGGTTGCAGTCTGCTAAAAAGGCCACAGACAGCGAAGTACCTCCACCGCCCACCCACACACAGCCAATTAAGCATAACCAAAATAAACCAGAAGCCGGGGGGGGGGGGTCATAAAGAGATCTGGTGTGACCTCTTCCAGAGAGGTAGATGCTGTCACCCCCCAAGCTTTTGCCTCCTTCTCATTGACTTTCCTGATTGGACCGTAGAGAAATGGGGAGTGCAATGCATGCAAGAGCATTATTGGATAAATAAAGCCAGAGATAATCAGAATCGGGCAGAATTTCAAAAAGAACAGGATGCAGGGGAGATGCCAAAGCTGTCCCTCGCTGTGTAGAAAAAAAAAAGCGGAAACTGAATTAAAAGAGTCTTCTTGAGTCCACCAGAAATCCAAATTTAGCCTCCTTCACAATGGTGGTGGGTAGGCTAACGGAAACTGTGCACGTGCCTCCGTAGTTCTCTCAGTATAGGCCTGAAAAAGAAAATGAAGAAGGTAACTCTCTAAGGTCTGGTGGTGGTGTTGACGTGGGTGATTTTTTAAATGAATATAGTTACGCACAGTTCTATATATATATATTTAAAAATTCACTCAAGTCAACAACAATAGAGACCGACCTTCTTAGAAAGTTGTTTATTTGAAAGGTGGTGCTGGAAGAGAGTTTTACGGTTACTCCGGATGGCCAAAAAGACAAATAAGTTGATTTTCGATCAAATCAAGCTTGAATTCTCCCTAGAATCTAAAATGACAATAATGAGGCTGTCATACTTTGGGTCACATCATGAGAAGACAAGACTCCCTGGAAAAGGTAATAACGCTAGGAAAAATGAAAGGTAGGAAAAGAGGAAGACCCAAAATGAGATGGTTGGGCTCAATAAAGGAAGCCACGTCCTCCGGTTTGCAGGATCTGAGCAAGGCTGATAATGATAGGATGTTTTGGAGGTCTTTCATTCATAGTGTTGCCAAAAGTCAGAAGCGACTTTATGGCGCATAAGACACACACACACATGTACATGTGTAACTTCTCTTTTCATGGGTTCTATGGGGTTTAGAAAGCAGCTTTCACAAAATTTTAAGAAATAACTTTTTAACAATTAATAAAATACAACTTTTAACAAAAATTAACTCTTAAGTGCAACTGTACAAAAAAAACTCCAAATCAACAATGTCCTTGAAAAGGCAAACAGTTCCACATCCAAGAAGTGATGATGAGTCCTCTCTTATCCATTTGAAGCAGCTGTACCCAGGCTTCAGGCTTCTTGTTGGGAATTTTAGCCCTGCAAAAAATAATACAACCCCAGTAACACCAACTACACACAATACACAAACACCACTTTAAATCATGTTTTACATACAACATTTGATTACCTTATTCAAGGTGATAAGAGCTTATAATTTATTAAGCTCCCCAGCAAACAGCCTCCTCCTCAGCAGCCTGCCTCTAGCTTCTGACTCCACCCCACTGGGTTAAACCAATTAACCTCACAGGGGTTACACATGCACAGTTCATTCTTTGCCCCAGTCTGTTTTTTCTTGAACTAATGCATTTTTAATTTTAGACCTTTCTACTTCAATTTAGTGTGCCCTGGAAGATAAGCATTAAAAAGAACAAATTATCCCTTTGCCCTGTAGTAGCTATGTCTGTCTGTGTATCTTGTTTTAACATAAATGTCAATGAATTAAATAACACTTAGTAGGGCGATCATCTGTCTTCTGATTTAATCAATGAGGTAACTGATTAAATTCACATATTACCAAGCCACAAAGCAGACACCTTTTCGAGTTGCTAAAGGAAAAGAGAACATAGAGTTTTAATATACAGAAGCTACTACTGAAAGGAAAGGAAGGGTTATTTGAAAGGTTTTTTTCCCATTCTCTGGTACAGCAAAACAACAAAAGCAAATTTGTTTCAACAAATAAGCAACTTTTCCTTTAACCTACAGCCCCATTGATTAAAATGTGCTCTCCCTGAAGCTTTAGTTGATTGATCTGCCAATTTCAGACTATTAAAGATTGTAGCCTTCATTCTTAGAATTTCTAGTTCCTTCCTACAATGTGTTACCAGGGCAACAGACAGCATACAAAGTTTTAAATGCACAAATAACAATAAAGAGAACACAGCCACCATTCTCCTCCAGAAATCACAATTTCAAATTCACAAGCACGAATATTAAATGGCATCACAAATGAAAAACAAACCTTTAAAAGAGAGTGCAAGAAGAAAACCCCCAAAACTGGGTCACAATGTTCTGAGTAAATGCTTAAAACTATGCTATGAAGTGATGTGTTTGGCCTTCCCTGGAGAGGTTCTTTAACAGTGGCAGAGCTAACGCAGAAAAGGCATTGCTCTTTATAATCTCATTTATCGGAGGGCCCTGGAGCTGGCCATCCGAGTAGAATGGACAGGAAAGTTTTTAATCAGAGATGTACCCTTATGAACTCCACAGCAAGTAAAGTCTATCAACAGTCTGTTCAAACAAATGCCGCCATGGTTAGAAACCGAACCATCAAAATCCTTTCTGTAGGGACTTATTTCTGCTCCTCTGAATAGCCTTTAAGTCTGAAGATGCAGGGAATAAGTCTAAGAGCTAAACTACAAGAGACGAATTATACGAGGACTCTCATGTGAAGGGAGTTGCAATGTTAGCTGGGAAGCTGTTTTAAAAGACAGATTGGAAAGCTTTGTCAATTTCCCCTCTCTACAAAGCCAGCAAAAATGCTCCTTAGAGGGTTTGTTAATTTCCTCTTTGCCTCCCAAAGGCTGTGTCAGTTTCACTTCCCCTTCTAGGAGGTGAAGAGGAAATAAACTCTCTGAGCAGGGATCTCCCTGGCTCTGTAGAGAGGGGAAATTGACAAAGCCTTCCGATCTCTTTTAAAACTCAGGTTCCTGGCTAACATTGCGACTCCCTTCACGTATGCATCCTCGTGTAATTTGTCTTTTGTCGTTTAGCTCTAAGTAGGATTGGACTACTTTGAAAATAAGTTTAGTTTAAATCTGTGTAGCTACTTTTCTGAAAATCTCACCTTTTGAAGTAATGTGCAATCGACGTTGCCATATTCTTGTTCCCCAAATCTGGAGAGCCTAACAATATTATGCAAATTGGTACTTATGAAATCAAGCTCATTAAATATGTCTAATGGTTTGATTTGGGTCTCCTCCTGAAAATCACCCCCCCCCCCAATTGGAAAAAAGATCTCAGGGAGAATCTTTTTACCCGAACTATTTGCTCATGGAAGGATTAGCTCAAGTTTTCTCAGACAACAGTCAAGTATGTCAGGCAGAGATTTACCATTCACGACCATCGCAGCTGTGACTTTGACTAGTATGTATGTATGTATTTATATATATCCCGCCCTCCCTGCAAGCGGGCTCAGGGCAGGTTACAACATCCAATAACCATAGGTACAGCAATATATAAAACAATCAAATGCCATAAAATACAAGCTTAAACAGTATAAAACAGTAAAATAGTGAAACAGACATCCAGCGGAAAGTGGAAACAGGTTTGGTTCCCAGAAATCAATTGGGCAGAAAACTGCCTAGCCATCTTGCCACATCTCTCTCTGGATCTGTAAGGTCGAGAAAAATCGAAGCCAGGAATTCCAGGCCAGCGAATGGGCCATATGAGCACTGTACGGTAAGCTCAAGATCTGGATAAAACCAGGCCGTATGACAACCCAACATATATGTCTATTTCATTTCTAAAATATCAAAAAGCAGGATGTTCTTAAATGTTCAAAAGCAGATAACCATTTCAACCACTTCCTTCATTTAGATGCACAGAGACCAAAAGAAAAGGGCATCATCCGCCCTGCTTCTGTAGGATCAGCAGAAATTTTTTTCAGCTACATACTTTGTTAGAGACCTATGATTGACAAGGGAGTTCTAAGAACGCTTTCCTGGGAGTGTGTGTGTGTGTGCAAAGCGCTGTTAAGTCATGGCCAACTTATAATGACCTCATAGAGTTTTCAAGGCATGAGACGTTCAGAAGTGGTTTGCCATTGCCTGTCTCTGCAGAGCAAACCTGGACTTCCTTGGTGGTCTCCCACCCAAGTTCTAGCCCGGGCTGACCCTTCTTAGCTTCCCAGATCTGATGAGATCGGGCCAGCCTATGCTATCCAGGTCAGGGCAACCTGAGAATAGGCCCCATTACAATAGTCCAGGTAGGATTCTGAGGAGCTGCTGTTACTGTGCTGCTATATCTAGTTGTACTGCCGTATTGTTTGTTAACAGGTGTATTGCTGCCGCCAGACAAAGAGTGCTGCTATTTTTATATGATGTTTTAATATGGAACGTTTTAAAATGATTTTAAGGTTGTTATCCGCCCTGAGCCCATGTGCGGGGAGGGAAGAATACAAATACGATATAAATAAATAAAATAAATAGATCTACTTTGGATCAATCAGGGAGGCAATTCACATTAGAGCAGCAAAACTGGTGAAAGAAGGCTCTAATTCTCCCCTACCTTCACCCAACTGGAAACTGGGTTCCTACTTCCTTTCCTGAATGGGGTGAATTGCACCCATGGAGGCTGTTTTAATTGGGAAAATGTTGCAGGGGGAGAAGAGTTTAAAACAACTCTGACTCTGCATTTGAATCCTCGTAGTTTCTTCTTAGGGTTTTTTTTTAAAAAACACCTCTGTTGATCAGGCCATTGTTATGGGCAGTTTGGACCCAAATAGGGCCATGACTGGCATAGGACTTGACTGGGTCTCCTGGGCTTTGCCTTCTAACCATGTTTACAGCTGAGTAGTGCGCTGTTGTATAAAGTGATAAATAGTTTCCCTGGTGGATGACGATATCCAGTGCTTGCAGTAGCTGTTAATAGCTGAGTAGCACTTCTGAGGTCATACTCCACGCTGGCTATATTTTTAGGTCTTGTATCATGATTCCATGTAACTTCTTGGCATTTCTGCAAAGACCCTTATGAAGATGCTACTGTAGCAAGCCAAATCAAAATCTGCGGGGAGGTTAGTTATGACTTGTAATCTCATCACAACTAACATAATTTAGATTCCAAACTTACTGATCTCTGTGTGTGGTATGTGCTGTCAAGTCACCTCCGACCTATGGCAATCTGATGAATGAAAGATCTCCAAAACATCCTATCATTAACAAACTTGCTCAGATCCTGCAAACTGGAGGACGTGGCTTCTTTTATCAAGTTAAACCATCTCATTTTAGGTCTTCCTCTTTTCCTACTGCCTTCCACTTTTCCTAGCATTATTAACTTTTCCAGAAAATCTTGTCTTCTCATGATGTTACCAAAGTATGATAGCCTCAGTTTTGTCATTTTAGCTTCTAGGGAGAATTCAGGCTTGATTTGATCTAGAACCCACTTATTTGTCTTTTTGGCCCTCAATGGTATCCACAAAACTCTCCTCCAGCACCACATTTCAATTGAATCAATTTTCTTCCTGTCAGCTTTCTTCACTGTCCAACTTTCACATCCATACATAGTAATGGGGAATACCATAGTTTGGATTATCTTGATCTTGGTTCCCAGAAAGACACCTCTATCTTTAAGGATCTTCTCTAGCTCCCTCACAGCTGCTCTTCCGAGTCTCAATCTCCTTCTGTTTTCTTCATTGCAGTCTCCCTTTTGGTTGATGATTGAGCCAAGGAATAGAAAATCTTGAACAACTTCAATTTCCTCATTGTCAGCTTTAAAATTGTGTAATTCCTCAGGGGTCATTACTTTTGTCTTCTTGATGTTCAGCTGTAATCCTGCTTTGGCACTTTCTCCTATAACTTTCATCAGTAGTCGTTTCAAGTCTTCACTGTTTTCTGCTGGTAATGTGGTGTCATCTGCATATCTCAAATTGTTAATAGTCTTTCCACCAATTTTCACTCCACCTTCTTCTAGATCTAATCCAGCTTTCCTTATGATATACTCTGCATAGAGGTTGAACAGGTATGGAGATAGCACGCATCCTTGTCTGACACCCTTGCCAATTGGAAACCATTCTGTTTCCCCATATCTGCCCTGTCAGTAGCATCTTGCCCAAAGTACAGGTTGCACATAAAAGCAATCAGATGTTGTGGCACCCATATTTCTTTTAACACTCTCCATAACTGGAAGAGGTAAATGAAGCGGATTTGAGGATATCTCCTAGAATGTCACATGTGAGGCAGGCGTAATGTATCATCCTCTCTTTGACTACAGCAGTTGTTGGTTTTTATTATTTTATTGCGTTGTTTTTACTTTGTGGGCTGCTTCAAGGAGGTCGTTGGCAAGGTGGCATATAAATTCTCTAAATAAATACAGTGGAAGTCCATGGTTCTGACAGCTGGCTTAGTTTTGGGGGCGAAGATGAGAGCCATTCTTTCTTGAAGTATTTTGCAACCTCCCTGCCTTCCACACAGGTCCGTTCTAGGAGGTCCTTTGTTTTTAACATGCCACAAGACACAAAATATGCAATTCCAGAACGAAGAGAATGTATACTTCTAAAAGAACACTTGTACAGTTCAAAAGTTCCAGTCCACCAAAAGATGTACAATGTTAAAATGTAAAGTGTGCTGTCGAGCCGCAACTGACACGTGGCTCCTTCATGAAGTTCTACCTCGTGGTTTTCAAGGCATGAGATGAGCAGAGGTAGTTTGTCATTTCTCTTCCTCTGCATAGTAACCCCAGTGTCTCTTGGTGGTCTCCCATCTGAGTACCAACTGTGCTTAGCTTCTGAGCTCTGAGGAGATCGGGCTGGTCTGGCCTGTTAGGACTGCTACTATACAATGTTAGCTGATATAAAAAGTGACCATTGATAATGAGAAAAATAAAAGGAGTAGTCCAAGTTTGTCTCAACCCTCATGTCCTGATAAGCATCTCCCATTTCTTTTCCCCTGAGGCTCCACAGGTGTGCTATAGTGGTGTTTGCAACATGTGTGAATCATAAGCACATGTGAGACTGTACCATTCCAGATTTTTTTAAAAGCCCTGCATTTTGTGAACCTTTTTTTAATGATGAAAACAATATTTGGGGAACTGCAAAGGAAGACAATATGCAGAAGTAAAAGATGCAAATCCACAAATTGTAGCAAATTTCGTGTCACATCACAAATGGAACCTGGTCGCCCTAATTCCAAATATATTGGAGAAATATCCCAAAGACAACCTCAAGGGTGAAGGAATTGTCTCTGCCCAGGCTCTGAGACTCTCTTCCTTAATTTCATTTTAGTGATCCAAGGCTGAGCTTAACGTATGAAAATAAATTCCAGGCTTGAACTTTGACTCAGACTGAGTTGGAATAAAGGAAGAAATCATGTAGTGTGTTCACTAATTATTTACGACCTCTATAGCCACTTTTCTCCGAGAACTCAGGGTGGCGTGCGTTTTACCCTCTTAACAGCCCTGTGCGTTAGGTTATGCCGTGAGAAAGTGACAAGTCTAGATCATCCAGTGATCTTTGTAGCTGATAGGAGTTTTGAACTTTAGTCCAGTTCCGTCCATTTCTCCGCAACGCCACGCTGTACCTAAAGAAACGTCTCCAAACTTAGCTGCCTCCTTTCGGAAATGGCGGTGACCCAACAGTATGGGCATTGCGCCACAGCACGTACTCTGTGCTCTTTGAAGCATTGCTCCATGCTACTGGGACAGAAAGTGTTGCATTTCCCTCTGTGAGCTACAGCTCTGTTGTGAGGTCCGGAAGCCACCAAGGCAAGGCCACAGGGCACGGAGGAAAAGCAGCCGTGGAACTTGTTCTTCTGGCTTTCTCTCCTATGGCTATGTGGGTGGGGGTGGTGCTTAAGAGCTGGCTTGTTGCTCAGACCAAACAACATCTAGTCCAGCATTCTTTCTCCCAAGAGCGTTTAAAAAAGAGGAACAGATAGAGTGGCCAGCCACATGACCCTGGAAAACTCAAAACCAGGGCATTGTGGGAATATATGACAGCTACGGTTCATCTCCAATATGCGAATGCGGAGATTTTGACTTGCACTACTCTTATCGTGACGCTTCTTTTCCTGGCCAGGAGTGCTGCAGTCCTAGCTGCCCCCCTTCTGCTCATAGAAGACTCAAGTTTGCCAGGAAGCTGGTGACCAATTCTGTGGTTGGCCTTTGGGGGTGGAAGCACATTTTGTACACTCATTTCTTAGTTTCAGCCACAAGAGAGTTACAAGGGGAAGAAGTGCAGTTAGCCAGAGACCGAGCTTAGCCCCGTACTCCAGACATTAATTGGTAGATTAATCAATGGAAGCTTCAGTTAAGCCATCAGTAAGCATGTATTTTATTTGACTGGGCCGTAAATGTTAGATGCATTAGACATTTAGTCCTTTTGTTTGCATTGATTTACACTGGGTAATCTGCCTTGAGTCTCAGAGCCAAGCTACAAGTGATGCCTGACACAGGTTGGACACTTGTCAGCTTACCTCAATTTTTGATGGGAAACATAGGCATTCTGGTCTTACAGCTTGGCTCTCCATTTAATTGAAGTTTACAGAACACCCCCCCCCACACACACACACAGTGGAGGGGAAGGGTGTGCCTGGCGAGAGCCCGACGCCTGCACTCCCCTCCTGACCTCATATTCTCCCTCCCATAGACTGCTGCTCTATAAACTTCGATTAAATGGAGAGCCAAGCTGTAAGACCAGGATGCCTACATTTCCCATCAGAACTTGAGGGAAGCTGACAAGTGTCCAACCTGTGTCAGGCGTCACTTGTAGCTTGGCTCTCAGTGAGAAAGGTGGACTATAAATAATGTAAGTAAAGTAAAACACAGTAAACAAAGGGAGGGCTGTTTTAATGGCTCTAGTTTTGGTTCTGATGTGTTTCTGGAGCACAAAATGCAACTGAAAATACCTATGTGTACCATTTCCTTCTAACGGTGGAAACTTACGTTTAAATTGTCGGTTACTTCTACTGCCTTCCAGATTGCAAAAAGGTGTCTATAGCAAGGTGTTGGAAAGATGCACATTTAAAAGACATTTGAAAAGCCAACATTTAAAATTCTTTAAGCCCAGGTTGTCGAATTGTAATAGCTGTTTATTAGATCTAGTGGTTTGCGCAATACAACGAAATGATAGAGTCATGAAACTGGAAGGGGAGAATCTCTCATAACCCCCATTGATTTGCAGAGCTTAATTGACCAATACATGTGTGTAATGCAGTTTGTGGAACCTTGTGTGACAGGAAGCATACACAACCTTATCTTGCAAGCAGGGAGGTTCACCTTCCCATCTCTGTTAATTAGAGCTTTGGGCTTCTTTTCCAATTAACCCTCAGAACACCTCGTGGCAGAGCTCTTTTACTAGCTGCATTTCCCATGCAAATTATTCACAATCAGTATTAATATCCTGGCTGTCTTGTCATAAAGTTGGACACTCCATTGTGTAAGCCAAGGGTTGCGTAAGCATTGTAGGTGGGGAAAGGAAGTTAAGAAGGAATCAAAAGGTTAGTGATTCATGAAAGGAAATCTCTCTCCCGCGTCTGGAGAAAAAACAAACAAGGAAAAAAACCCGGAGGCTGAATTCTCCTTCCATATTTATGTAGGCCATTCGCACAACCACTGCCAGAGGTTGTATCAAGTGTTCTGCAAGCTAAAATAATATTGTGAAAACGGCTTCCGGGATGTGCTAGGAGCAGATCCTCAGGATTTGAGTCCTGAGACCAACAAGATTTTCAGGGCACGAACTTTCGAGAGTCAAGAGCTCCCTTCTTCTGATACCAGAAGCAGATCCGGTACTTGGACCTATTCTGAAGAAGGGGTGTGTGAAATGAATGGATTTAGAACAAAGGGTTCCAAAACCATGAATGTGCTCAGGTTGGCTTTGATAACTTCAGCACGCTCTGTCCCAATATTTATAACAACAACAACATTCTATTTATATGTCGCCCTTCAAGACAACTTAATGCCCACTCAGAATGGTTTACAAAGTATATTATTATTATCCCCACAATAATAATCACCCTGTGAGGTGAGTGGGGCTGAGAGAGCTTTGAGAGAGCTGTGACTGACCCAAGGTCACCCAGCTGGCTTCAAGTGAAGGAGTGGGGAATCAAACCTGGTTCTCCAGATTAGAGTCCCGCGCTCTTAACCACTACACCAAACTGGCTCTCTGGCTTAGTAAAAGAAGCCATTAAGGTAAAGAGAATGGAAGATGGCTGTAGGATTGGAATAATGGTCAAGTGACATTGGTCATAAGAAGAGCCATTGGGCCAATAGTCCATCTGGTCCAGTATCCTTTACCCCACAGTGGAAAATCAGATGCCTTGGAAGTCCCACATGTAGGACCCAGAGGACAAAATCCTCCTTGTAGCCCTTTCCCTTCCAGCAACTGGTATTTAAAAGTATGTTGGTTCTTAAAAAGGAGGTACCATTAGCCATCTTAATAGCTGTTGATGGACCAATCCTCCATGAATTTGTCTAATCCCTTTTGAAGACCTCTGATCTAGTGGCCAATGACCATCACCTTTTAATGGAGTGTAGGCTGAAGGCTTTTTATTGTGAGTGGCATATTTTATTGGGGGGGCATATTGGGGGTTTTATAGTTATATGATGGTTTAATTATGTGTAGTAATCCACCTTGACCTTTAATAAAAGGAAGTGATATGCATTCATTACAACTTTGAAGGTTATTTTCATTGTTTCACAATAACAGCTAATCTTTTTTTGTAATTAGCATTAAGTATGAAAGCTTTTGAATATGCCTGGAGTCTTAACCGAAATGGCAGGCTATAAATGAAATGGCAGGCTATAACAAGAAATAAATGTATTTTATTTTATTATTCAGCTAACGTGAATGCTCTAAAAATACTGGACCAATATTTGACCGTAGTTGGCCAACTCCTTTTTTTTTTTTTAAACTAGCCAAATGGTCAGACTTAGCATCCCGTATCTTGTACTTCAGATCACAAACACAGTAGTTACTACGGAGTACATACCCAACAGCCGTTTCCAGTTTTCGATCATGAAGGTTGAAAGACTAATGAAAGAGGATGTATTCTTTCCTGCTCTTTTGGGATGATACTTACCGGTGGAGTAGAAATTCTAACTCATGTCAATACAAGAGCAAAAGAAATGGGTGATATCCGGTGAAACGGAAAAAGAGAAGCAGCGCTATGACACCTTCGAGATGAACCGATTTTCCACAGCAAGGCAAGGATATATTCTGGCCAACAGAGCAGTGCAGAAAGAAAGAAAGAAAGAATCGTGGCCAGAACCTCTTGATAATGAATAGCCGCAGTTATTTGTCGGGGGCTGGGGGGATTATTTTGTGTCATTGGTAATTGTCAGCCTGAAGGGAAGAAACCTGCAATTAGCCTTTGTGCCTTGTGTTTAGTAAAGAAGGAAAATGGTCTTTAAAAGATTGTGCTGCTTTTGTTGTTTAAATAAATTGCCAGAGGCAATGATGATTGCTTTTATAGAGAAGCTCTCGATGACCTTCTGTCTCAGGCCATTACCTGGATTCTGGCTCATGTGAACCGTGAAGTCACAGTCAGAATACATATGCAAGGTCAGCAATGCACCACTGTTGTCCCAACGCTAATAATACTTAGCATTTATATAGCACTTTCACTGTTCAAAGCGCTTATATTATTCTGGACTTCGGATTTATTTCGATGCAACAGACTGATCCTTGCAGCTCTGTAAAGTGGGCCAGCCCAGTATTATTATCCCCCACATTAGAGGGAAGGGCCTGATGCTGAAAAACAGGCCACCCAGGGAGCTTGTGGCTGAGGCAAGACTTGAAACTGAGAGACTCTATACACGAGACATCTGACTCGTGAAGAACACATGTCGGGAGATGCAATGTTAACCGGGAAGGATAGTTTAAAAAGACAGAGCCGGTGGCAGGGCAAAGGCTTTGCTGTACACTGCAGCTGTGTGAAGGGGCCAGAAGGGAAATTTCAGCCCATTATAACCTCTCCAGGTCCAAGCCCAGCTCTGGAAGGCAGCTCCAGCCTATTTCCATTTCTCGCTGCCCTCTGGTTGCGATCCCACCCAGTTTTAGATTGGAGAGGTGAAATTGACAGAGCCTTTGGGGAGGTGCAGATGAAATTAACAAACCCTCTGAGGAGCGATCTCCTGGAGAGGGACACAGCATCCCAATTTTAAAATATCAAGAAAAGAAAGCTGTGCGTTGTATTTGTAGACATGAGTGTTTTGTGATTTCATTACAGAGGATATCCATATTGCCTATTAAAAACAGTTTCATGTAGGTAGTAGAAGAGCAAGAGTCAGGTCTAGTTGGTCTTTAAGGTGCTACCGGACCCAAATCTTGCTCCCTTTCAAGCTCAGACAGAGCCAAAGAGCCAAGCGGAAAACCTGTGGAGCCTAGATTGAGTGTGCAAGCTTCTGCTTGCCTATCTGGATTCTCTGTGAACTGTGTGTGTCTTTTAAACTCAGTCCTGATAAACACTGTGGATGAGAGATGTGCCACAAATGGAGAAAACTGCTACGATTTACCATAAGCCCGACAAGAATGAAAAAGTGTTGACATGCTGCCTCAAGTTTTTGGAACCCTGCCTCTTTTCAGTTCGTTCAGTTGCAATATCCACACATTTGGGTAAATTGTTTAAAAGAAGTTATTTCCAGCTGTGTGTGTGGGAGGTGAAGAGGAGCGGGGGGGGGGGGGGATTTGTTTCTCTATTTTTTTTTAAACACCAAGTGATTCCTCCCCCTTTACTCATTCCCCCCCCCCACACACACACACACACACCATTTCAAACTCTTACTTAGATACAGGCTCATGAGTCCCCTGTGATTTGAGCATGTCGAGAACTACACAAGAATTCAACAGCTTCCTTACCGGGACACACACCTTGAAAACCTCTGTTCTCAACAGCACAAAAGTTGTTTCACGTTCCCCACCCATCTGTAGATCAAGAGGAAAAGGGCTTGTTTTCTCTTGAGACTTGGCTTCTGAGCCATTTCCTTTCTTTACTCTCTAACGGTGACTTGACCGCTCTCCGAGGCAGAATTTTTAAAACTTCTTCCCTGTAATGTTTTCCACATTCCTTTGTGCACAGAGGAATTCCTGAGCATCTGCCACGGTGCCTTTATCTGTTGCAAAGGTTTCCGGCGCATGTTCTAGAGTTGCAGGGAGGAGGTTGATGCGCATCGGGTCCCACATGAAATGAGCATGGCCTGGTTCACACAAGCAGGAGAATGAGGTGGTAGAGTGCTGATGGAGCAGCATGGCTAGTGGCATTGCAGGTGGTAGATCCCAGATTCCTTTGCATAAAACAATCCATGTAGTCCATGCTCAGCAAGCAGCAGATTCTATCCTCTGCTTGCTGTGGGAGTTTTTAGCATAGAGGAGCATTCCCCAAATGTGATCTTTCGTGATCCTCCATCTGCAACCTGAAGCAGGGATGCTGAGAAGTTCACAGAAATCACAAGTGCCGTTCAGACTTATCTTGTTTGGAATGCCCTTCCCCGCTTCTTCTTCTTTTTCTTTTTTGGTCGAGTCATAGGTCTTTTGGTGTTCTTGAAAATTTGTTTGTGAGTAGGTTTGCATCTGTGCAGTGGCCACGTTTGACGTGGCAACCAGTTAAATGTGGGCCATGCATGGTTGATTACTGGGGGGTAGGTGGGTAATGCTCACACAGTGTATTTAAGGTGAAATTGACTAGGCTTTTCTTAGTTTTAGTCAATTTCTCTTTTAAGGAAGATGGGGCGGGGGCTTCAGCAGACACTAAACCTTCTTAGTTCCAAGATGCATTTAAGCTTTCGACTGAAACAATAGTCACCAATGGTGTTGGGGACCACCCTCTACGATCCAAAACAAATGGGGGAGTTTGCGGTGAGGAAGAAACGTGGACAGGTGTAGAAACTCTTTTATCACAGTTTCCTTGAAGTCATGGAAATACTGCATTTCAAAGTACAGCAATGAGCCTGGGCACTTTGCATGGGGCAGCGAAGAGGGGAGGGGACAATTTTGCAATCAGGTGCAATCTCCTAGAATATAAGAATATCTTCTCAGCACAGTTAGCACAGGCAGAGATCAAACAGGGTTGGAAATGATGACTCGAAGGACTATGTCAGAAAGTAATTCCAATTGGTCTTTTGGAAATAAACAAGCACCCCTTTTTACAGCAAGACCTGATTTATTTATTTGGGCAATTTGTACACTGCTACTCTCGTCTGTCTGGGCCCCCCGCAAAGCAGCTAAACAATAATAGTTTTTAAAAATCCACGTTAAAACCTTAAACATTAAAAGATCAAAGGCCTTCCAGCAAAGAAAAGTCCTGCGTTTTCTCCAGAAAGCCTGTAGTATCACCCTCACATCTCAGGATAGATTGCTCCACAGTTCAGGGGAAATTGAAAAGCCACATGCGCACACACAAACATGAGCACTTCTCAATTTAGTTGTGGACAATTCATGTTCCAGGAAAGTTCGTTCAGTAATCTGGGGGCCCAGGCAAGTTGATACATGTGATCAGGGGTCATTTCGTAGAAAAAGAGCTGGAGGAACTCATTAGCATAACTCATTAGCATATGCCACGCCCCTTGACATCACTGGAAGTGTGTTATTAACATAACTGATTTGCATATGCCACACCCACTGACATCACCTATCCTGGCTGTTTTGGACCCAATCCTGGTCATTCAGGAACAAATTAGGCCCAAAATGGCCAAAAAGGGGCTGGAAATGGCCAAAAAGGGACCCAAAATGGTTAGGACTGGGCCACTGCTGAGCGGGAGAATGATCCACTACCTGTCAGAGGCCCGATCTGGGCTGTTTCAGCCCCAATCCAGGCTGAAACGGGCCCAAAATGGCTGAGAGTCAGGTGGGCGGGGCCACCTGACATGTGATCTCTATGGGGAACTGCTGGAACTGCGTTCCTGTGCGTTCCCCCTCGAAATGAGCCCTGCATGTGATTTAGGGGCAGATGACTTGAGGGAACCTGTCATGAGCTGCCTGTTTAACTATCCACCCGATGGTGGTAACAAATAATAGAAACAGTTCATCTTCACGGTGAAAAGCTGGCAACACACTCCTGCGTGACTGACATTGCTGAGTGCCCTTTCAACAAGGGTGTATGTGACTGGTTGTGATTTCATTGATCATGATACTTACTAAACTCATGATTTCCAGTTTATACGTATACCAGAAATCATGAGTTTAGTAAGCATCAAAAAATGTGGATTTTGTTGCTTAGACATTGCTTGAATAATTAACAAGTTCAGAAGCTTGTCCCTTTTATCAGGGATCCTTGCATGAATAGATTGTGCAAAATTATGAAATGGGTTACAATTTCCATTAAAAACAAGGTGTTCAAAAGTTGAAGAAGTAGAGAAGTTACAGAAGAGATTCCTCACCTAGGACCCCATTTGGGCTAGGGCTGGCCTTGCTTAATAGAAATGGCTCCCATTTTGGAAGACAAATAAATACACTTTTCAGAGGATTATAAGCTGTCTATAATATTATGAACATCAGTCTCTGTCTTACATAATCATATTTAGATCTTTCCTGTAACTAAGGTCCCAGTTACAAACTTTGCTGAGACCTCCCCTTCTTGTCTGACCCAGGTTGCTAACAGAGACTGCATGCAAATAACCATGTACTTCCCTAGCCACTTGTTAAACTGGTTGTCTTTATTACCTTGCCAAATCAAACTGTACCATGCATCAGACACAGAATGATAGTCCCAAGTCACTCAGAGGTCTAGTAGCTGTGGAGCGCAACACTCGTAAGGAGTTAATGCTAAGTTAACATAATTGTCCTCCGGGAAGGGTACAATGCAAATAGGCGATAACCAAAATACATACAGGGCTGCTGGGCACAAAAAACAATGTGCTATTGTTTCCCAAAAGCAGAACTTGGCATGTTCGAGAAGTTCGGAAGGGAATTATGTTTTGTTTATTACGGAAGTGATGAAACTCGCAGAAGCCAGCTGCTTCTTTAGGCTCTCTCCACCACAGGCTCGCTTTATCTCCATGGCAGTGTGCGGTATGCAAAGCTGCAGGAGAGCCAGTGTGGTATTTATTCAACAACAAAATGTTTTGTCCCTCGGGGGCATGTTGGCTGACTTTGGGAGAAAAGTCCCAAAGCAAATCATGCCTCTACATGACCTGTTTTTCCTTCACATTAGGTGATGCAGGGAGCTGCAGAGAAAAAGGTAATTTATTGAATATATCAGAAACTTCATGCCTGAGAGCTAGACACCTTAGCAGGATCCTGCAGTCCTACTGGACAGCCCTGGACCAGTGTTTCATACAAGGTCGAAAGCTGCGCCTTATACAGCAACATACAAGAGTCTGCATGTTTGCCTCAGTGGGGGATATAGCAATTTTAGGTAGCCATTTCAGCTTTGGGACAAAGGGAGGGAGGGTAAAATCTCCCTCATGACATAGAGTCTATCTACACAAGACATCTTATACGGGGATGCTCAAGTGTAGATAGATGCAATGTTAGCCGGGAAGTGTAGTTTAGAAAAAGAGCCGGCAGAGATCGCTCCTCAGAGAGTTTGTTAATTTCATCTTTGCCTCCCCGAAGGCTCTTGTCAGTTTTACCTCTCCAGTCTAAAACTGTCTGGGATTGCAACCAGAGGGCAGAGAGGAATGGAAATGGGCTGAAGCTCCAGTGTATAGCAAAGCCTTTGCCCTGCCGCCAGCTCTTTCTTTTTAAACTACCCCGGTGTAGAGAGGTGAAATTGACTGGCCGTTTCCACGCGTCTCCCCCTCCTGAAAAATAGCACAAAACTTATGGAATGACACGCCTTCATGGCACGAATTTCCATCATAACTTTGCTTCATGGCACGTTTTCTGACATCATCGAGACATGAAGCAGTCATGTCGGGAAATCGTGCCATGAAGGCACGTCATTCCGTAAGTTTTGCGCTATTTTTCGGTAGGGGGAGAAGACATGTGGAAACAGCCAGAGCCTTCCAGGAAGTGAAAATGAAATTAACAAACCCTCTGAGGAGCGATCTCCACCGGCTCTGTCTTTTTAAATTACACTTCCCAGCTAGCATTGCATCTCCCTAGACTTGAGCATCCCTGTGTAAGATACCTTGTGTAGAGAGACTCAAAGTCCTGCTGTGAATTGAGAAACACATCTGGACACAGAGTTCCCTGCATTTCTTCTTTCTCGATCCCTGTATTTTTGCTTCTCCTTCCCAGAGACTGCTTCAGCCGTAACCACACATTTTACTGGTCTTCTGAAGAATTCACAATGGCCTAGTAAAGAAAGGTCCTGCTTTTGACCCCTTCCAGATACCTTGCTCACCAATTAACTCCAAAGTGCTCCCCTTTTTCTCCACCCATCCTCTGAATTGATTCGCCAAATTTGGAAAAAAACCTTATCAGACTAGATGGGAAAGAGGAGTCCAAACTCCTGCTGTGTTTTGTAGCATTGCAGCTGTATCAAGCTGATTAATTTTTTTTTCTGAGTGATAGAACTGTTCAGAGCCATATTTTTTTAAAGTTCATCTTCACAGATATGAATTGCAAATTTAAAATTTGAGTGGCACCCCACTGAGTGTGCATGCATGCACCCACATACAGGCACAGAACTCAAGCTCAAAGCACCGTAATATTGGCAGTAATTAGTCGGGTTAACATCCTAAGTGCCTTGCCTTTTACCACCTGTGCGCTCCGAGTAGATTTACCGCCACTAAAGAATGGATGTGCTTGTTGCTGGAATGTTTGGGAAGAGCATAAATCTTGTTAAGGAGAAATAGTTAAACAGTACCCTGAATGGGGCACTTGTCTCTTTCCCTCCCTCCTTATTGCCTCGCTACTTCACGCCAAATTTGAGGCAGTCTGTCAAAATTTATAGCCATCCCAGTGCACATATTTATCTCTGCAACACAATTCTCTCCAGGTTTCCATCCAAGTCAACAAGTTCCTACACAAAGAATGCAGAGCCTCCGCTTTTTCCATTGTGTACATGTTTTTCTTTTGGCATGAAATGCAAAGTTGTTTTATTTTTATTTTTTAATTTCCAGAAGGGTGGCTGTGTCCATCTTTTATAGCACAAACAAAAATAAGCCTTGTGGGCCTTAAAGACTAACAGATCAATGGATTCACGAGGTTTCGTGCAACAGAGCCTACTTGCATCTGATGAAGTGGGCTAGGCCATGAACAATTATGTCACAAAAATGTGCTAAGTCTTCAAGGGGCAGGCCTTTTCTGTTTTTTTAATGGGGGGTACAAAATTGAATTGGTTGTGTCTACCACATTTTAATCTTGCCCTTCTACCAAGGAACTCAGCGTGGTCCACATGAGTCTCCCCTCCATCTTGTCCTCCATTTTGCTTTCTCGACAACCCTGTGAGGTTGGTTGGGCTGAGAGCAGCAAGGTCACCCAGTGAGTTTCAAGACTGAGTGGGGATTTGAACCTGAAAGTGGTATTGATTTTGAGACTCCATGTCAAATGGCATCTTGTTTCCTATGATGTTATTAGAAACTGCATGCTGTAGATTAAAATGTAGTTTTAACATAGCATCCAAAGCATTCCATGTACATTTTCTCGGCAATCTTTACAACTGTTCTGTAAGGTAATTTAGTGGCTTGATCAACCATTTAAGATCATAGATCCAGCGGAGTTAGCCGTGTTACTCTGTAGTTGCACGATAGTAAGAGTCCAGTAGCACCTTTAAGACTAACCAACTTTATTGTAGCATAAGCTTTCGAGAACCACAGCTCTCTTCATCAAATGCATCTGACGGAGAGAGCTATGGCTCTCGAAAGCTTATGCTACCATAAAGTCTTAAGGTGCTACTGGACTCTTTACATTTAAGATCAGAATCTATGAAACATGAAGCTGCCTTTTATTAAGTAAGACCATCGATTCATCAAGGTCGGTGTTGTCTACTCTGACATCTCCCCATGATCTCAGGCAAAAGTCTTTCACACCACCTCCTACCTGATCCTTTTAACTGGAGATTCCAGGAATTGAACTTGGGACCTTACAAAGCAGATGCTGTCCTACTGATGTTCTACTAATGAGTCATAGCCCTGACCTGTGTGCTTCCAACCTTCTAAAAGGTAAGGTGGGTGGCAAACAGAAAGGCCGTTCTCAGTGGTGGCATCACAGCTATGGAACGCCTTCCTCGCAGAGCTTTACTTCCACTGCCTTCATTTTTAGGTACTGGAGAAGCCCATTTTTAGATGTTTGTGCTCGATACTAATCTCATGAAGATTTGTGATTCCTTTGATACAAAAGAGAAATCACCCACACTGGCTGCTGAATGGGCCCCAATGGTGCAAGTTTTCCCATGAATTTAAACAAATGATCAAAAAAAAATTCTAAGGCAATGCTGGGCGTACCAGTCAGTGTTTCCAGTTTGACCGGTGAAGATGTTTTCTGCTGTTGAAACTTAAGTAGATAGCCCGTAAAGGGCACCTCCCTTCAAGGCCAGAGACATTGGCAGCTGTATGGGTCCCTTGCCTCTAAATCCTGGCCCACTTTGCACTTCGTAGCTAGCAGAACCACTTAAATAAGATGACCACAACCATGCAGTCCTAGGCAGAGGTATATCGTTCTAAATCCATTGAAGTCAATATAGGACCACACTGTACATTGACAGGAATTGAATTCCTTTAGAACACATGCAGGCCATTAAAGGGATGGCACACTCACCGAACGCTGGCGGCTTTCCCCCAGGAATCCAGACATCTCCTTTTGCAAAACAGTTGCAGGCTGTTTGGCTTCCGTTTTTTGGGCGCCTTTTCTAGGACTGCATTTTCTGCGGTCACAGAAAAGGTGCCAAAAAAACGGAAAACAAACAGCCCACAAACATTTTGCAAACGAAGATGTTGCCAGCATTCTGTGAGTGGGCTGTAACTTTAAGGACATGTGGAAACAGCTACAGACTATGCAAGCAATCCTAAACAGGTCTACTCAGATTCCTACTCAAGTCTATCCAACGGGGATTACTCCCCGGAAAGCGTTCTTTGGATGACACTGTATGTTGATGTAGAATTTTAAGAGTTTTTTCCCCAGAGTACAGAATACACAACACGGCCACATAAGAAATATCCAAAATCTTCCTCCTCGTGTATGCATTTGTCTGGTCTGTCTTTGGTAGCAGGAGTGTGAGCAGACGAGAAACAGCCGTTTGTGCATACAAGATAAGAGTAGGTTTTATGTAAGGCTCCCATGTTCTTTGATCTGGCCTGTGTTTCGACACCCGAAATAATTTGCCCTTCTTAGAGAGAGATGTCAAAACTCCATGCAAAGCAGACTCTGTGAATAATTTTAGAAATAACTCCTTGCCCGTTGCTCTCTGCTCCACAGCAATGAGGAATTGTACTATGGCAACCAGATTACATTCCCCTATGTCTGTTTCTCTAAAGGTACCAACTTTAAAAAGAAAAGAAACAAAAAGATGATGCGTTCTAAAAGAAGATATTTCAGTCCAAGGAAGTTTCCAGACTTCCTTCTCACTGCCCCACCCCCCAGCCCTGCTAATTTTTCCTTCTAATTATATTTCTAAGGAAATGCCCTCATGTGCTGTTATGCCTTTCCTGTAATATATTCATATGTAGCCACACTAATTTTCTGTATTTCAAAAGCAGTGGGAATACTTAGCTATTACTGAGTCATTATTGGGCAGTCTGAGCCTGCAGTGTGCTACACGGAGCACATTGTTATGTGCAAAAGCTCTGATTACCCCACGGTGAACTGAACTCACTATTCTTTATTTTCATACTGTTCTCGGTCTCCCCTCCCTCCATGCCAACCTTTTCCTGCAAAACATTCACATTTTTTCAATGTATAAACTGCCTGCGTGAAGAAATAACATTAAAAAAATGCATACAGGAAAACATGTAAATCAGTCATAGTCGCAAGGACCAAAAATGGAAGTACCAAAGCCATTCATTCGCCTTAACAACAGAAACAAAAAAAAAACCCTTGCTTATTTGTCCATCTGTAATCTAATGTTGCAAACTGGTGTTCACTTTATGTTGCTGTGATGGTACAGCCAAATCAAGGATTTGACTTTCTCCTCCTCTCCACCCATACCTGTGAAATTCAGCATCCGCAAAATGTTAATCTAAACCACAAGTACCCACAGCCCAAACATATAACATGTTGCACATTCATTGGCAGTAAGGACACATGTTCCATGTTCCATTGCAATCACAAGTTTTTCTATAAAAAGCTACACATTGGTGCCAGCTCTGTTGTGCATTTGGTATAACCAAAACTTTCTAGGCTCCCAGGGAATGGTTTGAAGGCATGTTATCAATGACAATCTAGGTGTCAGGTCTGTGCCTGGCACAAAAGCAGGGGGGCGATCTTTCCCCCCTGATTAGTTGGCAACTCCGTACCTTCCTCTCATATCAAGCAGGTATTTTGTAATCAAAAGCTGCCTGCACACATGCTTTCTCTGTGATAGCCCCCGTCTTACGGAATGGCCTGCCTGAGGAGGTCAGGAAAGTTCCCAATTTCCTGGCTTTCCGCAAACTATGCAAAACTGAATTATTTAGGCAGGGCCAGATCGATGGGGGTGGGGGGGAGTCTGCCCCCGGTGCTGCCAAAGAGGGGGCACTAGGCACAGCTGCCAGCTGCAAGGAGTGTGTGGGCGGCAGTGGGGGGGGGGGCTGGAAGACAGCTCGTGCCATTCGCCTGCCCTGCAGGATGGGGCGGCCAGCTTGCTGAGTGCACCCTGTCTTGCAGGACAAGCGAAAGGCAGTGCGAGGGGCTAGGAGGCCACTCACACCATTCACCTGCCCTGCAGGACAGGGTGGCTGGCTTGTTGCGTGCCCCCTGTCCTGCAGGGCAAGCGAATGGCGCAGGCTGCTTCCCAGCCACCTGTGCTGCCTCCACCAACTCTGGGGCATGCCGGGGCAGCCAGCGAGCCACACAGGCGGCACGCTCCTCCCTGTGTGATGACATCACGGAAGTGACATCATCACATGGCGCTGGAAGCGTGCGTGAGAGGAGCCAGACTTGGGTTGCTCTGGGTGCTGGCAACCCTAGATCCGGCCCTATATTTAGGAGAATTTTCTACCCAGATTAGAGGGCTCTGTCATAAGAAATAGATCAGAGAGATGCTTTAGTAAAGATAAGGACTATATGCTATGCTATTGGATACTGTCTTCTGATGTAGATATGAGCCTATTTGGGAGTGTCTACGTCGGTAAATTAGTTATGAGTTGTTTCAGGAAGATTTCATCTCTATGCTCGACTTTATGCTTGTTTTCACATATTATGCTACCATACCCTATTGTCTCTGTTCACTGAATGTCCTGAACGTTGTTTATTACTCATTTGCTCAGTGAATGTCCTAGTTGTTGATTATATTGTATTTCATTTGCCTTGTGTAATCTGCCTTGGATCTCAGACCCGAACTAGACGAGATGGATTACACGAGTCTATGCGAGTGGCCAGATTCAATTTTTCCCCTCACCTTCCCGTGTCTCTTTTACCCCCGATGAATTCGTATCCGTGGCTCTGCTCTGTGCACGTGTCAGCAAAAAAGCGGTTTACATTGGTGAGTGTCCACTGACCATATCATCGAGTCGCTGTCGCAGAGTGGTGATTCTGTTTTGCTTCCGTTTCCCTCTTCCTGCACAGAAAGGCAATAGGGGACAGGGGACGGTTACAGGGGATGGTTTAAGCATGCACAAACTGGCTGTGCATGATGGGATATTATTCCTGCGTCCTGGAGGAGCGCAGAAAAAAACCATTTCAGCACGGCATGAAGTACAGTCTGGCCGCGCTGGCGAGTGTGCAGGAAAGCAGTGGGGAGACACATGTAAGTCTGTTCGCATGTCATTCATATCATGTAGTTTGGCTCTCGGTAAGAAAGGTGGACTATAAATAAACAAATAATAGAGCATTAGCATTCCTGTGTAGCACAGTGCATGGCAGGTTTCAGTGAAACCCTTTGGACAGATGTGTTTCTGAATCAAGTTTTGACCAGGGGTTTTCCCAACTCCACTAACATTCATTATTTGGGCGAGTCGCCCTTTTCACACAGCACGACCTCCTTCCCATATTAGTCTAGTTTCCTGATTCAATAGAACCACAGAAGCACTCAGCAGAAATGTTCTGTGGATCTCTAGTAACCCTTCTACATGCTTATTACAAACCTTTAACTCAGCATTTTTCAAGGTTATCCTCCTTATCTTGTGTTTGCTATTCCTGTTTTCTTTTAGACTTCTCAACAGTTTCTTGAGACTGAAATTAGAAAAAAAAATCTTTGGGTGGGAGAGAGGGGGTTGGTGAAATTGCAACAGGCTTTAAGGAAAAAAAGAACCCTTCAGGCCAGATAAGATTGTGTAAACGGCAATTTAGAAACGGGAAGGGGGAACTTTGTCCTGAAGATGCAAGTGCTGAGTTACGTAAGTGAAACAGCAGAGCACTGAGAGAACGAGCGGAGGTCCAGGAAGCCGTTGGTTCTAATCTCATCTCAGCCATAAAATTCAACCCGGAAGTTTTACACGAGCCACTCAAAACTTTGAGACGCTGGGATGATGTTCTTACTGGCCTACTTGTCAGGCCTGGTATAAGAATTACTGTGATGGTTTATTTATTAATTAATTGACTTCCGTGCCACCTTTCGACTAGAAGGTACCCAAAATTAAGAAGTAAATCACAAAGTTTCATAATGGCAATAAAACCAAACAATGTATAATTAGTGAAAGCATGCATTAACGGATGTGAAGCACTCTGAAGTCCAGAGAGAAGAGCAGACAAGTGCCAAATATTTTTATTTCCTCGTCTTGGTAGAAAACTGAGTTCTGAATGGTGCCTTTGTGATCCTGTGAATGGAACAGAGGGAGCAATTCGAAGCAGGTCTACTCAAAAGTAATCCTCATGTTATTCAGGTGGCCTTACTCTCAGAAAAGTGTCCTTATATTGCAGCCAGTGTCAAAGAAAATGGGGCTGAAACATGGAGAACAGCAACTGAAGGTGTGCATGCTAACTGCATATTTCAAAAGTATCCATAAAATTTCTAAAACATTACAAAATACATCAAAGTCAGGATAGTGATGCTTATCGGGAAAGGTACCAAAAGAGGGAGCGTCCTTGGCAAATGAGGACAGCTGGAGCAAACTTCCCTTATTGTTGCAAAGACTGGCTTGAGAGTCTAAGTTCTTGTGGCTCACCAAATTTCCCCAGATGTTTAGAAGGTGTTTCAATGCCCTGAATGGCTCTTCCAGACTAAACCGTGCAGTATAGATTGTGCAAGTATTTAAAATTGCAGAGCAGATTATGCAAAACAGTTAAGTCATTAAAAAATAAATTATGCAAAATAGCAGGAATTATGCAAATACTTGATTTGCATAATCAATATATCTTGTATTGTAGGTTCATTTGTTCTTGGCACATAATCAAACAATCCTTTCCCTGCAGGAACTAGTTTTAAAACCCTGGTGTACACAGAGCCCCAAATAAGCCCAGTGCCTAATCTGCACAAGACAACTGACACATGAAGAATATGTGTCGGGAGATGCAATGATAGCCAGGAAGAGTAGTTAGTCAGGAAGACAGAGGCTGAGGCAGGGCAAAGACTTTGCTATACACTGGAGCTGTATGAAGGAGCTGCAAAATGCTAGAAGGGAAACTTCAGACCATTGTAACCTCTCCAGTTCCAAGCCTGGCTCTGGAAGGCAGCTGCAGCCCATTTCCATTCCTTGCTGAGATCCCAAACAGTTTTAGACTGGAGAGGTGAAATTGACAGAGCCTTTCAGGCGGCGAAGATGAAATTGACAAACCCTCTGAGGAGCGATTCCCGCCAGCTCTGACTTTTTAAACTACGCTTCCCGGCTAACATTGCATCTCCCTCCACTTAACAAACATGCGCCAAGGGGTCTCATGTAGAGAGACTTGGGACCTGTCAACATTTGGCTGGTGTTGTGGGGTAAACTGCAATGCCGTGTTTTGAGGAGTTCAATCAAGGTGATTTCTACAAATTAAAAAACTGTTGCATGCCTCAAAGGCAAGACCCTGATTTTGTGACTCTTCTGCAGAACGAAACTTCCTCCTAACCACCTCCTCACCTCATCGCTGGGGCAGTGGTTCAGAATTGAGTTGGGAATGATGGCTTGACGCCACTTCTTGCAGTACCTGCTGCCTTGAAGTTTGCCCTCTTCCAAATGCCAGCTTGGCAAGGACTTCATCTTCTTGCCCAGCCTGCAGTAATCTTTCCTGGGAAGGACACATGGCTAAATGGTTATAATCTCAACCGGGTAGTAACAGGACTGGTACTGGGAAAGATCTTTACTGGAGATCATGGAAAGTTGATGCCAGTCAAGGCAGAAAACACTGGGCTCGAAGTAGATAGACTCAGGTGCAAGCTCACCCAAGATAGCCCCTCATGCAGCTAAAAGGGAAACAGACAATAGGCATATATTCATGTCAACTTCTGCACATTTGTACAATCACCTTCCTTCCTCATTCCTTGGGTGTTTTACAGTTCCTTCTTACTGAGGATAGTTCCCATTTTTTCTAGTCTCCTGGTCTTGCTTTTTCAGCAATTAAAAAAAAAATTGCATCCAACCTCTGTGTAACTTCCCTTTGGATATTTTAGCTGCCTCGAGCCACCCTGACTAAGTCTTCTGAACATACATTGATGACTCTGAGGGTTTTTGATAGGGTTTACAGGATTCTGAGGCTTTTAAAAACCCAAGATTATTGGGCTCTTCTCAGTCTCAGTCTAATTCCACTTTATTCTTCTGTTTCCAGATGGGGTAAACTAGTCGTTTAGTTTAAGACATTTATTACCACTCAGGATCAAGTTTTATTACCACTCTGATCTCGTCCACACTTAGTGAAAAAAGATCTGAGCTTTGATGAAAAATAGACATGCAGAAGATTTTTTTTTTTGCATCGACTCATAAAGTGGTGCGTGGCCACACCTTTTTTGGAAGTTCATTCCAAAGTGTTGGGGCTACTATCAGAAAGACCCTGCTCCTCCCATATCATTCAATTCTTTTGGAATTCCGGAACATTCTGATCACTTTTTCCATATTTATTGTGGGGAAAACTGATATCTTAAACCGACCCAAAGGTCCATCTGATTTTTATCCCATCCTTTCTCCTAGGGGCTTTTGGAAGGAAACTTGTTTCTCTGTTCCTCCATTTTATTCCCGCAGCTCTAGCCCTGCTCACATGTTACAGCGGATGCACATACATTCTGTAAATACATATCTACATCTGTTCATAAAGAAGAGGCAATGTGCGTTCACTTTACAGTTGAAACCAGAACCTGGAAAATGTTGAGTTGGTAGCACACGTTCAGCTGTACATGCATTGGATGTAACATGGGAATTATTCGACTCCCATATTTTAAAAAAATCCATGTGCAGAGCATACAGATTGTGTGTGTGTCCACTGTAGCTTGTGAACAAGCCTACTGTAAAGTAGATTAGGCTGAGAGAGAGAGTGAGCTATCCAAGATCTCCCAGGGAGATTCTGCAACAGAGGTGCAACTTGAACAGAGGTCTTCTCAGCCCTAGTTCAGTACTCTAACCACTAAACCAAATTGGTTGTCATCCCCGCATCATACAGAGTTCCATATCACTTTCCCCTAGCGACTTTTTAAAAATTGACATTCATCCCCCAGAGACTGTAGACAGGAGTGGAGGATGGGTAAAAGAAAAGAGAGGCTGAACTCTTTCCCTGCCAGCTGCTTTCCCTCTTGTAATAGCTCTCTCCCAGGTTGCTTTTTTCCCTTGGGGGGACAGATATGGGGAAATCTGCATATTATCCTTGCAAAGCAGAAGCAGCTTGTTGCAGGGCAATTTTAAGTGGTGGCTGGGCAAGGTTAAGTGCCCTCCCCATATGTGTCCTTCTTCCTTTCCTGAGTGCAGGCATCAGTGGCTGCTTTTCATTTGGAAAAAAAAAGTTGGGAAAAGTTACACAACTTTGCTTACTGCGCAGCCTGACGCTTTATTTAGGTCAGCCTTATTTAAACTAGCAATTGGAATCTTAACTGCAGCTGTAAATTGATCCTTTAAAACTTTCCCCCTCTGATTTGCTTTGATTTTGTGAATGGTAATCATGTTCCATATGACACTTCAAGAGACTGAAGAGGCAGGATGTAAATGTTCTTAAATCAAGAATCAGACCTTCCCTTTCCATTTGTTTGCAGAGAGAACCATCCACTTAAAGACACCTGTGTCATCCAGCGTAGGGTAGTGCTTAGGACATTGAACTGGGATCCAGAAATTTGTGTGTGTGTCTTAAGTGCCATCAAGTTGCAGCTGGCTTGTGGCGATCCCTGCAGGTGTTTTCAAGGCAAGAGATGAACAAAGGTGGTTTACCATTGCCTGCCTTTGCATAGCAATCCTGAGCTTCTTTGGTGGCCTCTAGAGGTGGGTCTGAACCGGGAAAATGGCAGTTCATTGTGGTTCGTGGTTCATCCCGTTTCATGAACCATGAACTGCCATGAACTTGCCCAGTTTGCGAACCGGTTCATTTGGTTCATGAGTACATCATGTCTGGGCCTGCAGAAGGTCTGCAGAAAGCCCATCCCCCCCCCCACATTGCCTAGGTAACAGGTTGATTTGTGCCAGGCTTGCAGTGACAAAACGAAAAACAAATGAAACGAACTGCTCTAAAAATCATTGCGGTTCGTCGCAGTTTGTCAGAAATGAGCTCCAACGAACCGCCAGTTCGCAAACCAAAAACTGGTCTGGTTCATGATGGACTTTGGTTCATATTTCGGTTCGTGTCCATCTCAAGTGGCCTCCCATCCCAGTACTAACCAGGGCTGACCCTGCATAGCATCTGAGATCTGATGAGATCAGGCTAGCCTGCGCCATCCAGGTCAGGATAGGATCAAGATCCAGGAGAGTGGGGTTTAAATCTTCACTTTGCCATGAAACTCACCCAGGTGACTTTGGGCTACTTATTCTTAAAAGGACGGTTGGGAACATCAAATAGAGGAGTGGAAAATGACATATCCTGGCCTGAACTCCTTGGGGGGGGGGGGGCGGAAATGGGATGTAAATTAAATAAAAGAAAGGCATAGTCAACTCCCCCATCAGCATAATATATCATTTCAACTCTGGTACCCGTGTACAGAAACTGACATATGAATCTTCCCTTAAATCTCCTCCACCTCTGCCAACACCTTTTCCTTTGCACCATCAGAGTCACGTCCTCAGTGTATGAAACAAAGGTGGATTCTTTGAACGGATGGACGGCTCAGAGTTCATCAAAGCCATATGGTTGCTGCTGGTGGTTAACTCCGTTCTGCTTGGAAAATCTACTCCAGAAAGTCAGCCACTTTAATAGTTAACTGCTTCCTTTGTGCAAATCTGTTACACAGCACAGCAGAACTCCAACAAGTTGAGCAACCTGCACCGCCCCCAAACTTCCGGTTTTGAAACCATAAGGGGCTAGAACATCTTAACGCCATCATTTTTTTTGTAAAAGATGCTCCTGGCTGCTTTTTGTTCTTTCTGAAAAGATTTTCTGATGCAATCCTGGCTTGAGAAATTGAGACAACCCTGGGAAATTATCTAGAAAAACAAACCACATGCGCATTTCAAAGAGCACTCTCTGGGTGAAACTTTAATGGCCTGGCCCTGGATGATTCAGCCGTTAGAGTTTGCAGTTTTCTAAACTGTAGCCGGAACATAAAAGCACACATAAGGGGACACATGAACTGTGCTCTGTCAGTGTAAGAACTGGTCTGGTGTAGAGATTAGAATGCAGTTGGGTCAGGGAGACATGGGCTCAAGCCATGCAGCTTGTTATGCCTGTTTCTGTCAGTCTGAACTAGGGTTGCCAGCCTCCAGGTGGCAGCTGGAGATATCCCGGAATTAAACTGATCTCCTGGTAACAGAGATCAGTTCCCCTGTAAAAATGGCTGCTTTGGAGGATGGAGTCTATGGTATTATACCCCACTGAGGTCCTTCCCCTCCCCAAACCCCACTTTCTCCAGGTTCTAGCCATAAATTTATTTTATTTCATTGGATTTCTATTCTGCCCTCCACGCAAGCAGGCTCAGGGTGAATTACATCATTTAAAACACAACACAGCAATAAATATACAAATTAGCCATAAAAACAATATAAAAACATTATAAGATCTGAAGCAGTTATAACAATAGTAATAAATAAATACCAGGATAGCAGCAACCATTGTTATCATTGTCAGGTGCTATTAAGCTATTAAAAACTAGGGGGAGGGGTGGAACTTCTGATGGGGAGGGTTAAAATATTCATTCACGCCCTTCCCCCACATGGCCAGCAGAGGCCTAGCCCAGCCTCAGCTATATGCCTGGCGGAACATCTCTGTCTTGCAGGCCCAGCAAGAGGAGAACAAATCCTGTCTGGCTCTGGTTCCGATCGACAGAGAGTTCCACCGGTTTGGGGCCAGGACCGAAAAGGCCCTGGCTCGGGTTAAGGCCAGGCAGACCTCCCTGGGGCCAGGAACCACCGATAGTTGTTTTTCTGCTGATCGAAGTGTCCTCCAGGGAGTATATAGGGAGAGGCAGTCCTGCAGATATGCTGGTCCCAAATCTCCAGGAATTTCCCAGCTCCAACTTAACAACCCGAGTCTAACCTTCCTCAAAGGTGCAATGGAGGAAAGGAAAATCATGTGTGCCATGCTGCACTTCTTGAAGGAAGGGCGAGATAAAACAATGTAACCCAAAACTGTGGTGTCAGCTTTTTGCAAATCGGAAGTCCTCTGTGTCAGCCTCATTGTCCCTATTTTACTACATAATTCTGTACGCGTATTTCTGATGACTCACCGGTTACCCCGGGGTGCAGGCACAGTAGAGTGCCCCTAGGGGATAAGAGGGGAGTCGTTCCGCTGGCAGCGGCCATCCCGCACCAATGGGCCAGAAATTAGTTTCTGCTGAGCTCAGGAGCCCATCTGGGAACTGGTGCCATCCCTGCACTCCTTGCCCACAGTGGCCAGATCTGGCCCCATTGGGATCACGATCATGAGGGGCAGGGGGCACGATGGTAGGCATGGCTCACTCGCTGGCTCACCTCACCAAGCTGCGATCCGGGGGGGGTGGCAGTGGGCAAACCTCGCTCGCCCGCTCTCCTCCCCCCAAGGCTGCGATCCAGGTGGCTGCCAGGCAGAGGACCTGGAGCCGCCCCCCTTGCACGCTTCCTGCTGGCCCGATCTGGGTGGCTGCTGGATGGAGGAGCCCTTTAGGCCACCTGGAACACCCCCCCCCCCCACATGCTACCTGCTCACAGCAGTGGTCATTGCCAGGTGCAGGAGCCTGTCAGGGAACCTGGCACTGTCTCTCACATCGCAGCACTGGGAAGAGGGCAATGCCACCGGGCTGCCTTGCCATCCTTTCCCCACCCCAGATCAGGGCGCTAAGGAGGGGGCAATGCCCATCTGGGCCACTCTACCCTTCTCCACCCACCCCAGATAAGGGCTCTGGCGAGGGGGCAATGGCCAGCTGGGCCACCTTGCCTTCCTCCCCCCCCCCCAGATCAGGATGCTGGGGAGGAGGCAATGCCCAGCCCCACCACCCTGCCCTCCTTCCCCCAACCCAAACTGGGGCTCTGGGGAGGGGGAAATGCCCAGCCGCACTACCCTGCCCTCCTTCCCCCACCCCAGATCAGGGCATCGGGAGGGGGCAAAGGCCAGCCCAGCCCTCCTGCTCTTTCTAGAGCCCGATGTATTTTTTGCTACAACAGGCTTTGTTGCTAGTCTTTAATATGTGACTAAGCAAGGTCGAATCTCATGGGATGGAGAGTCCTTTTACACTCTTTGGAACCTCCTCTTAAGAAAGCGCAAAGGAGGTTTTAAGGATATTGCCCCATTCTGAATGTTTCTATGAATTCTGCAGCCAGGGGAATTAAATAACAGGCCTTTTACAGCCAGAGAAAAGAGGAAGCAAGCCCCACATTTGTGATTAAACATACATTTTGATGCATTCATTAAAGCTTTGGAATTGACAGACAGCAGAGCAGGCCTGATGCTCTGATAGCGCTCAAATGCTTGCTTTGTGCAGCGAGATAAAACTCTGGATCTTAAAATAAGTGTCTCAAGACACCGGTTGTCAGAATTAGTTTAAAATATAAATGCGCTTCTTTTAACGACAGATTGATTTATCATCTTTGTTGTCCCCTGTCTTTAAAAACCCTGCATAGGATGGGGCTGGTATGAGTGGCATACAGGCTAAATTGGAGTCAAGCACAATACAAGGATAAAGTGGACCAAGAGCCAGTTTGGTGTAGTGGATAAGAGCAATGGGACTCTAATCTGGAGAACCGAGTTTGATTCCCCACTCCTCCACTTGAAGCCAGCTAAGTGACCTTGGGTCAGTCACTGCTCTCTCAGAGCTCTCTCTGAGCCCCACCCACCTCACAGGGTGTTTTGTTGTGCGGATAATAATGGCATGTTTTGTAAACCACTCTGAGTGGGCATTAAGTTGTCCCAAAGGATGGTATATAAATCAAACGTTGTTGTTGTTGTTAGTGCATGCATAGTACAGGAGTGAAGTAGGCTGGCTTAATTCTCCATTTCCATGCTGTTTGGTGCCTGAGTGCGTTGGTAAATGCTTCCTCACCACCACCACCATTATCCCATAAAAATATATGATGTACAAAAGTCAATTTCCTTCCTTTCAGGAGGCCCAGGCATATCAAACCTGTGTTGCTTTTCCCCCTCTGTAGTGAGTCTCGGATGTGCATAACTCCTTGCCATTTCAAACCATTCACTTAGGGCCAAGCTACACACGACGAATGACACTTGAACGGCAAGTGTATTTCTCCCTGTTCACTTGCCCTCCACTCAATCCACTTGCCGTTCAAGTGTCATTCGTCATGTGTAGCTTGGCCCTCTGGCATAACATATAAGAACATAAGATGAGCCCTGCTACATCAGCCCAGTGGTCCATCTATTCCTGCATCCTGTTGCACTCAGCAGCCAGCCAGTCGCTTTGGAGGGCCAAACAGAAAGGGCATGCAGAGGATGGTGCCTGTTGCCTTCCTCTGATGCTGCCTCCTGGTGCTGGTATTGCTGTGGTTGGATGGAGAATTCAGCGTGACCAGCAGTTGCTGATGGACTTCTCCTTGAATCTGTCTAAGCCCCTTTTAAAGCCATCACTTGGTCCACTGTCAGTAAGTTCTACCATTTATTTACTTGTTGAGTAAAGAAGGATTTCCTTTTGCCTATCCCGAACCTATTTCCTGACAATTTCAGAGGGTGCCTTCGAGACAGGGAAAAGAAATTTTCTCTGTCCACTCTTCCCATCCCTTGCAAAATTTTGTACATAATTTTGTACTTTGTGTTCAGTGCAGGCTCTGCCACAGCTGTAGAAGAAAATGATATAACTCAATCCATCTTTGATGTCTTCAGAATGAGGCTTCCTAAATGCACAAGACCTGGGATAAGAGCTCCCCACCCACCCACCCATGTATCCAAAGACCATATAATTTATTGACCACGTAATTTATTGGTTTGGGTGGAGCTTCCCATTCTAACTAGGAGAGGCACCCAAAAATAAAACCCAAAACTAGATTCCAGTTATTTTATTTCATGTAGCGAAGGGGAGGGAAGGAGGGAGTGTGCATATCCTATTTGTATTCCAACATGGTGCGGGAAACTTATTTATTTCAAATCGACATGACAGCCACTTCCTTCCCTGGCTATCTCCATAGCTCCAGATGGTGCACTGAAGAACACTGAAAGCTTCTGAACTGCTGCCTCCTTATAAAAGCCTCACTTTCCTCTTGCCCCCTCTGAGTTGCATCCCTGTTTCTTAAGTGAGGGCCTCTTCGCACTCAATTTTTTTTAACTAAAAAATGTGCAAGATGAGGGCAACAAATGTATGTTTGCAAGATGTGTGCCTCACACAGGGTTCATTCGCCAGACTTCTGATTGGTTGCAGTTCTGTCGGGAGGAAAAAGAAAGCATCACTTCTGAGACATCAGGGCCAAAACGGTTGATTTTTTTCCCCCCTTCCCAGCAGTGCTAACTGTGACAGCCCCTTCCCCGCCATGACACACATCCTTCTGGAATCCCCTGTCCTTGGTGGCTCTCTGCAAAGGGCACCCTTGCTAAAGCCAAATATCTAATTATCGGCATTCCTGGGCTGTCCCATCTCCTCCCTCTGGGTTAATGTCTTTAAAAAACACAAATTGCCCAGTACATTTTTTTTTCTGTTTATCCCTCCGAAGCGCATTTTTAAATTTTTTTTTAACTAGACCCACTGTTCTTCCCACTCTTGCTTTAAGGAGCCAGCGAGGCACTGGATTAAAGGCTGGGGCACATGTGTTCAGGCGTCAGGCAGCCTCTGCAGCAGGCACAGCGATTCAGCAGACGGCAAGAGGTTACGTAACTGGAATATCGAGCCTACGGCAAAGCCCACGCAGACCATAGCCCTCCCCCATATCTGTTCTTTTTCCCTTTCCTTTTTAAAAAAACCACATGTCCATGTCATATGTTGCAGGAAGAAGAAAACTTGACTAATGACTGCAACTCTCAATTCACAACCATAACCATTTCCATCCCTGCCTGGTTTTGCTTGCTTTTTGTTCCCTCCCTTGTATTCATTGTGATTTTTTGTTGTTGTTGTTATTGAAATACAGCAACCATTTACGGGATAAAACACACCAGTTATCTTGTTGCATATGTACTTCTTGCACGCTCACCAGCAAAGCTGGAAGGGGGAGAAAGGTGTGGACGCAATCCAGAGAAAGGAAGGCGTACCTCTATTGCCCACCTTCTGTTCACAGAGAATTCTAGCCTCCAGTATTGTTTGTGAAGGGTGACAGCATGCAGAGAGCACTATGTATAGACATAGATATAGATATTTTTAACATGCTGCTCTGATTACCTGAAAAGCACCATTCAGCCAAAGCTTTCAGTCCTGTGTGCCACGGGCTTGAGTAGGGTTGCCAGATCCAGGTTGTGAAATTCCTGGAGATTGGGGGGGGGGGGGAGTGGAGCCTGAAGAAGTCAGGGTTTGGGGACAGTGGACCTCTCAACATACTATAATGCCATAGAGTCCACCTTTCCAAGTAACCATTTTCTCCAGGGCAACTGATTTCTGTAGCCTGGAGATCTGTTGCAATTCCTGGAGATCTCCAGGCACCACCTGGAAGCTGGCAACCCTAGACTTGAGTGCAACAGCCTTTTGCTGTTTTCTGCACCAGAGGCTAGAATTCCATTGGGCTGCCAATCTGGGCGCAGTTGTGGGGACTGGCCTTTAATTTTGCTGATCACGCGGGGTCGGCTGGACCGTGTCTTCACGTGATTGTTCCTATGCATGTTGCACTAGAAACTCCCTCTTATTCTGCATGCACCCTCTTTGTATTATAGAGAACTTATTGGCCAAATTGTTATTCAGAATGCAGAAGTTGTAAAACTTTACTCAAAGGGAAAAAGAACCATTCCAGTAAGGAATCGGACAAATTATTCTGAGAAGCAGCTGAATTGGGAGGTTTTTTTCTTGAAAACAAATACCCCATTGCTTACGGCGACAGCCTCCTCTCAAGTAAAAGGGACACGGTCACTATACCTTTCATTCATTCATTCATTGACATGCATCATCTTCCTCAGCTGTGGCTTTCACCATATGACAGCATTTATGGGGAATGAAAACATTTCTGCAGCCATGAATGTCCTGCTATGTTGCTCAAAAAAGATCTGCTTTTTCCATTAAGGAGTTCCTTTTACAAGCAAATACCTGACACTTGCAGTATTTATTTCATTTTTTTTTAATTTAAAAAATTGGCATCCCTGGGTCCCAAAACAATTTCCCTTCCAAGTGACTACAGTATATGATAGAATAGTATGTTGTAGTGGTTAAAGGAAGTGGCTTGGAAGTCACCTGTGGCTCTTTGATACACTCCCTGTGGCTCTGCTGAGGGCTTTCCCCCAATGTAGCACCTGCTCCATGTTCCAGAAGAGTGGGCAAAGCAATTGGCAGGTGGGCCCCTCCTTGAAAGTTTCTGCCAGAGGGATTGAAGGATGCTACAAACTTCTCTGGCCTGTGGGCGAATTGTTAGAGATGGTGATAAAGGACATCCTCTCCAACTACCCTCCTCTGCAACCTCTGCGCTGTCATCCCCAACACCTGGGAAGCTGCTGGGAAGAGAGCTAGCTGGCCGCAGAGAGTACAGCTGAGGAAAGAGCGAGCAGGCCAGGAGGGAAGTCCTTTCCCTCACTCCAGATACACAATGGCTGGCTAAGGTTCAGCAGCGTGGGGGGGGGGGAGACATGCACAGATGCACTCCGGTAATTAAAAAGCATATAGTTTTATATTTAATATGATCGAGATGGGAAGCCGTCTTTGTCTGTCTGTAGCTGTAGAAAAAAGCAAGAGTCCAGCAGCACCTACAAGGCTAACAAAATTTGTGGTAGCGTATGAGCTTTCGTGAGTCATACCCAACCACAAATTTTGTTAGTCTTATAGGTGTTGCGGGACTCTTGTACTGAATATGAATAGCCAGGGCTTTTTTTCTGGGAAAAGAGGTGGTGGAACTCAGTGGGTGGCCAGCACAGGGGGCAACTCCTGGCAGGAGGTGGTGCCCCCGGTACCATATGCGTGCACGCAAAGTGTGTGCACGCTCCCAGGACCACACAATGACGTCAATTTGGGTCAGCTGGAACAAGGGGGGAGTTTTTAAAAGTTTAAATCACCCTCGCCGAAAATGGTCACGTGGACAGTGGCCCTGCCCCCTAATCTCCAGACAGAGGGGAGTGTAGATTGCCCTCCACACTGAGCGGCGTGGAAGGCAATCTCAACTCCCCTCTGTCTGGAGATCAGGGGGCGGGGCCACCGGCCATGTGACTATTTTCAAGAGGTGCCGGAACTCCGTTCCACCACGTTCCAGCTGAAAAAAAGCCCAGTGAATAGCTATTCTTATGACATTCTATGGTGTGTTTAGTGGGGTGGTACAGAGGGCATACGGGAGCCATCGTGTGGCTCTTTTGGCTGACGGTAACTGCAAAAGTGGACCTTTGAGAGTTACAGAGTGAGTACCACTGGGCTGGAGTGTCAGATTAGGAGTAGGTTTTTAAAAACTGGGAGACTTTGGGCAGCTCAGTAACACTCTCTTAGGCTGACCCACCTCACAGGGTTGTTGTGAGGATAAAATAGAGAAGAGCTATGGGGTGGATACCTAGCTGGATATAACAACATTAACAACAATCCTGTCCATGATGATTAGTAAAAGCCACCAGCAGCAACAAGTAGCAGAAGGACGTCTAGCAAGCACAGCCAGCAAACTAAAGAATTCACCCAAAGCATGCTTTTAAAAACGTATTTAAGTCTTTGCCTGGATCTGGAAGTTCCTACCATTTGAGGAAGTGTGAAGTGGAAACCTGCCTTTCCCAAGCAATTATCTATTCTTCAGTGGAATGAGTCGGCAGACTGGAGTGAAGCTTTTTCCTGTGATATTGTGGGAATTCTGGGCACTGGGGGCGTGGCCTGCGTGTAGAAAAGAGCAGGGCTTTTTTTCAGCAGGAACGCGGTGGAACAGAGTTCCGGCACCTCTTAAAAATGGCCACATGGCAGCTCAGCGGCACGGAGGGCAATCTCAACTCCCCTCTGTCTGGAGATCAGGGGACAGGGCCACCGGCCATGTGACCAGTTTCTCCAAGGGCGATTTTAAAAACTCCCCCCTTGTTCCAGCTAACCCAAAGTGATGTCATTGTGCGGTCCTGAGTTCCACCAACTCTTTTCCCAGAAAAAAAGCCCTGGAAAAGAGTAAATAATGAGCTCCCCTTGCGTACCTCCCCACCCTTGCTTCCAACACTGAAGGAAGGAAAGGCAGCCAGGCCTTTGGTGGAAATGAATTTTTAATGCAAATTGATGCTCGGTGCCACAGATAACCCAGGAAAGAGAGCCATTTGCTGGAGAGCTTTCGGGTTTCAGACTGTATATTTATAAGCTAAGCAAGGGCGGGAGACGTGGGGGTGGTGGAGGAGTTGCTTAGGCTGGCCTGAGAGAACAGAAAGGAGGATTATGAACTGAGATGTACAAAGAGATGTGTACAGTTTGTTTCTTTATGTTGTTGATATGAGGCTTTTCGTTTTGCCCATTTCTGCTCTGGCTGATCCTGATTTCCTCGTCTGCACACTCTTCACGTAAGGGGGACGCAAAACCAAAGCGGGGATTTTATAATTCAGACAGCAAGGCAAAGAGCTGGTTTGTAGTTATGAAAACATGCGGCCCAGGTCTAAGCCAGTGCTGGGGGTTGCCAACTCTGGGTTGGAAAATTCCTGGAGATTTGCTGATGACGACTGGGGAGGATGGAGTCTGAGAGGGAAGAGAGCTCAGCCGGGATGTGATACCATCAAGTCCACCCTCTAAAGCTGCCTTTTTCTCCACTGAGTATCAGTGCAGAGAGAATCATGAGAGTCAATAGTCAAAGAATATATCGTGATGTACTAACTAAACAATAAATCAGTTTTCAAATGTGTCTTATTATTTGTAATAGATATTTTCTTGTACACACGGACTGCCTTCAATATATATCACTACACACTAACTTCCCACCACAAAGGGTGTAGATGGAAAGACCGTCTGATGGAAAGACCGTCAGACGGTCCTTCCATCCACACCCTTTGTGCTGTACCTGGCATTTCTCCTATGAACTTTATGTTTTGAATTGCTGCTGAATATGCCTTATCTTGCCTTATTAGCACCTTAATGGTTGTTCATAGGACTTTATGTTGACGTATGCACTTGCACTTTTTGTACAGCCATTGTGGTGGGAAGTTTGCGTGTAATGATATATATTGAAGGCAGTCCCTGTGTACAAGAAAATATCTATTACAAATAATAAGACATTTATATTTGAAAATTGATTTATTGTTTAGTTAGTACATCACAATATATTCTTTGGCTATTTTCTCCCGGGAACCTGATACCGCTAGAGATAAATTATAATTCTGGAAGAACTCCAGGCAGCACCTGGAGGTTGGTAAACTTAGTCGGCGCAGTACTGAATGCTCCCTGCCTCTTGAGAATTTAGCCAAGCTTCTGGAGAAAGGCATACTGCAGTCCAGACTGAAGAGGTGAATTGCACATCTGTCCCCATGACAGATGTTGCCGGAAAGCAATATCGAGGATAGGCAAGCCCCGGCGCACGTGGTGAACAGCCGGGCAGCAGACTGTTTTGCTCGGCACATAGGACTGCGTCTCTGCCCAGTCGACCGACGCAAGCCCCTGAAGTGAGGGCAGCGCTGGGAGAAGAAGAAACAACCAGGTGGAAGGTTGCTTCTTCAGGGGACCTATTATAAAATGACACAAGAACAAAGTATGTTTAAAACATTAATTAATAAAATGGAAAACATTAAAAAAGAGATTTTATAATAGATCCCCTGAAGAAGCTCAAGGCGAAACATGCAGAGATCAAAATACTTAATAAACTCTTCCACCTTGCACCTGGTTGTTTCTTTTGCCTACTGGTGCAGCTGTTGCTTTTCTGACAGCACCACGCAAGCAGCACAGGAGAAGGCAACAGGCATAGCTTATGCCTGTCACCAGCTCTTGGACAGGAGCAGCCACCAGCCAGGTCTGAAGCGAGTTTCTGAGACACCAGCAGTGCCACTGGGACTCAGTTTGCACCCAGTGCATCTGGCCAATTGCAACCCTCCAATCCCTCTGCCCGTCTGTTTACCAGCATGCCAACTTTTGCACAGGTAGAGCACACTTTTGAGCGTTGGGGACACAGGGGCAGTCTTCACATTAGAACGTTCTCCTGCTGTCATTCATCAGAGAGAACTTTGCAACATAAATGGTGGCACGGAGTTGCACTGCACACCCCGCCCCACCTGTTACTTCTCAGTTATCAGAGACAGATCAGGTTAAGAGCAGCAGGACTCGAATCTGGAGAGCCAGGTTTGATTCCCCACTTGGTCACTTGAAGCCAGCTGGGTGGCCTTGGGTCAGTCACAGCTCTTCCAGAGCTCTCTCAGCCCCACGGGGTGGTGGCTGGAGATCTCCCGGAATTACAACTGATCTCCAGGTGATAGAGATCAGTTCCCCTGGAGAAAATGGCTGCCTTGGAAGGTAGACTCTATGGCATTATAGCCAGCTGAAGCCCCTCCCCTCCCTTCCCCAAACCCCACCCTTTCTAGGCTCCACCCCTCCAAATCTCCAGGAATTTCCCAACCAGGAGCCTGCAACCCTCACTCACAAGGTGATCGTTGTGGGGATAATAATGATATACTTTGTAAACTGCTCTGAGTGGGTGTTAAGTTGTTCTGAAGGGCGGTAAATAAACCAATTGTAAAAATAAAAAAGGAGGGCCTCCCATCCAACATCAGGGGCGGAGCATGGATACCTCTTTAGTTTTCCCCCGTAAACTGAATGACAGCCTTATCCAGATAAACAATAAATAATGTATGTCTGAAAGCAACTTGAGTATCTGCTCGAGAGAAGGAAGGCAGTTGTTTTAGACACAGGCAGCAGCTGGATTTCGGAACTGGCTACTTAATTGGTCTCAGACCTCTTCCCCGAAAGTTACTGGAACTGTGAAGGTCTACAGGGGAAAAAAAGGTCTTTAAAAAAAGAGTCTGCTGCTCTTCGGAACTGCAGCTGCTGTCTAACGCTGGAGCTGTTTTCCATGTAGAAAGACTGGATTCTCCGGAGGAATGTTGGGGTGGGAGGGCAGGAGGGGGGGATGGACCGCACACACACACACAGAGTTCAGGGCCTCAAAAAGGGATAGCTATTTTCTTAAGACTCCGATTTTATGTTACTGTTGTCTCCATGGAGATCTCAGTTTCTCAACTCAGTGGACTCTACAAGCCTCTCTTCTCAGAGATATTTTTTCCAAGTAAAAATGATAGTTTCATTGAAAGCAGACTATTGCATGGGGGGGGGGGGATAGATTCAGGCGGGGATTTATTTTTTAAAAAATTCACCATGGGAGCATTCGAGAATAAAGAGGCTGCAGGAGCGAACTCTTCTTTTTTAAAAGAATAACTTATAAAAAGAAATAGCACCCCAAGAAGCCCTGATTGATATCTAGCAAACAAACAAAGAACAATATATTGTCGAAGGCTTTCACATCAGGAGAATGTTAGTTGTTGTAGATTTTCCAGGCTGTACGGCCGTGGTCTTGGCATTGTAGTTCCTGACGTTTCGCCAGCAGCTGTGGCTGGCATCTTCAGAGGTGTAGCACCGAAAGACAGAGATCTCTCAGTGTCAATGTGAGAAGATGTTAGCAGGTAATTTACCGGCAAAACATCAGGAACTACAATGCCAAGACCACGGCCATACAGCCCGGAAAATCTACAACAACAAACAAAGAACACTCTGAATTGACTTTCTTTTCTCCCCTTTCTGCAGACAGAAAGCTCTGGCATCTACAGGTGGCCGAAGTGTTCAAGCCGCATGTGACTGGTTGGTATGAAATAATATGTTCTAAACGATGCAAACATCTCATTTTAAGTATATTTTCTTCCTGCACTTAATTGAAACCTCCCCCAAAGTAAAATGCATTTCTTGATCGCACATCTGAGGAAGTGGTACTCTTGCCCAAAAGTGTATATGTGCAAATAAAAACGTTGATGTTTAAGGAGTCACAAGGCCCCTGTTTGTTTCCCCTGCAGCAGACTAAGATAGCATACCCCTCGCGAATTTGGTCTGGGGAAGTGTGTGGTGCTTTACCACATCAAGAGCAGGATGCGAATAACTGTGGGCAAAGCTTCTGTCTGCACATAAGAGAGTCCACCCACACGCCCGAGCCCCTGAACTGTTTCTCCCCACCCCCGTTTCTAATGTCGCCCCTTGTGTCTCCTGAAAAGCTGCTCTAGAAAAATGAGAGTGCGAGCTGCCTCCAAAGTAGCTTCTAATGTAGCACAAGGAGTTTTACTGAGCACAGAAGATCTAAAGAGTCCCCCGCACATCCATGGGATGAACTCCGTTCTGTGCAGAAGACTTGAATGACTGGAGCTTATGTCATGCAGGAAAAGATGTGCATGACTAGGGTTTGGTCTAGACATGCAGTGGAATGAAGACTGCACGACTTCTAACTGGAGGTGAGGAAGGGCATGTTAGAATGCTTCCTTGTGTGATGAATTCCCTGCAGACAGAAAACCAGGGCATAAGGCAAAGGGTTGCTCCATTTCTAAGTGCGTAAATATTTTTAAAAGCTGGTGACACCTTTCACTTGTAGTCTGAAATAGTACAGGCTATTCTACCACCTCCTTCTCACCTTTATCTGCTGCTTGGGCAGCAAGGAATGACCACGCTCAGCAGCCAATTTTACGAGAAGACCATCTTGAGATGAGAGTGGGAGACAGGACGAGCCAGTGCCCATAAGCAGCCTGCCAGGAACCACGGCCACTGCAATTGCCACTCCCTCCATATTGTCTTGGGCAAGTGTCAAACTTCCAGCAGTAGATCTGATTCTGGGGTAACGTTGTTGTCTCCTTAGCGTAGGCAACTACTTCCCTGCTGATTTTTTTAAAGTCTTTTTTCACAAGAGAGATCCCAGCCACTGTTTGGTGTAGTGGTTAAGAGCGGCAGGACTCTAATCTGGAGAGCCAGGTGTGATTCCCCACTCCTCCGCTTGAAGCCAGCTGGGTGACCTTGGGTCAGTTACTTAAGAGCGGCAGGACTCTAATCTGGAGAGCCAGGTGTGATTCCCCACTCCTCCGCTTGAAGCCAGCTGGGTGACCTTGGGTCAGTTACTTAAGAGTGGCAGGACTCTAATCTGGAGAGCCAGGTGTGATTCCCCACTCCTCCGCTTGAAGCCAGCTGGGTGACCTCGGGGCAGTCACAGCTCTTTCAGAGCTCTCTTAGCCCCACCTGCCTCACAGGGCGATTGTCATGGGGATAATAACAACACACTTTGTAAACCACTCAGAGCGGGCGTTAAGTTGTCCTGAAGGGCAGTATATAAATCGAACGTTGTTGTTGTTGTTGTTGCAACTGTTTATCATACTCGCTCTTTGACTTCTGCCGCTGTGAAACAGTGACACACTTTCCTTAAGGCCCGTCTCCCTCTCTTCTTTTGTAGGCTTTTTTCCCACGTTTGTGACCCTTTCCTTGACGACCCCTTGCCTCGAGAGTACGTCCTCTACTTGCGTCCCACAGGTCCCTTAGCACAGAAGCTTTCAGACTTCTGGCAGCAGTCAAAGCAGCTGTGCGGGAAGAACAAGGCGCACAACATCTTCCCACACATCACGCTCTGCCAGTTCTTTATGGTGAGTCCATGCGCTTTCCTACTCATTGTCTTTTTGCAGCTTTCGGTATGCAATAAGGTGCTTCGTAGGGGCAGGCTGACATCGAAGCTCCACCAATCCATAAACATGCTAATGGAGCATAGTGGTTAACAACATAAACTGTGGGGCCTGTCTGAGCACAGGTCTGCCGCGAACGCCTCCTTTTTGGTCCCACCAAGACCTGGAAGTATTCCATCTCCTTCAGCAGGCATAAACAGAGAATAGGACCGTACAGATAGGCAAGCCAATATTGTTGGCAGGGCTTTTTTTCTGGGGAAAGAGGTGGTGGAACTCAGTGGGTTGCCCTCGGAGAAAATGGTCACATGGCTGGTGGCCCCGCCCCCTGATCTCCAGACAGAGGGGACTTTAGATTGCCCTCCGTGCCGCTCGGTGGCATGGAGGGCAATCTAAACTCCCCTCTGTCTGGAGATCAGGGGGCGGGACCACCAGCCATGTGACCATTTTCAAGAGGTTCCGGAAGTCCGTTCCCCCGCGTTCCCCCTGAAAAAAAGCCCTGATTGTTGGAGAGATGAATTCTTAATCATTAAATTAGCAGCGTTTAGCAGAAATGTGTATTGGATAGAATGAAAACAGACAAACACTCCAGTTCAGCTCTGTAAAATAGTTTACTACATAAAGGATAAAAATAGGTTACATTGGAAGAAAGTAACCAATAGCTAACTGACTACATCTTTACTAGTAGAGGGTAAACTCAGGACTCAGACGGTTACATCCTTAGGCAGATCTTAGACTGGGCATGGAGCAGGGGTCATTGGGGCAGTCAGGGGCGGGGTATTTGTAAATTTCCTGCATTGTGCAGGGGGGTGGACTAGATGACCCTAGAGGTCCCTTCCAACCCTATGATTCGATGAACAAAGAAATAGAACTTCAGTTGATCTTTCCATTTAATTGCCCCCCCCCCAATAAACCTGTTGGCCAATAGAGAATCCTAATTCTACTTTATTAAGAATAGTGACTCCCCTTTTTCCTGCGGGAATCCTCACTCGAGGATAAGTTTATTAAGTAACACAGTTTAACTCTTTCGTGACTGAAACGAAAACACTTGCTAAATCCCTACAAATATAAGCCTCCGGTCTCCTTATATCTGTCACCTGGAGGTGGCAGTCATTGTTCTTGCCTCCCTTTAAGATTGGCATATTCTGGTTTCCAAAGAGAAGGCCCTTTGAGGTTGTATTAGAAACGCAGGGAGCTGAAGCCTCATGCTGTAGCCTGTGCCCGCTCTCTTGCAGTGTGAAGACAGCAAGGTGGAGGCACTCTGCGAAGCTCTCCACGCCACGGTCACGCGGTGGAGGTGCAAGTTCACGGCCCCTTTGCCCCTGGAGCTCTACACGTCATCCAACTTCATCGGGCTCTTCGTCAAGGAGGACAGCGCCGAGGTCCTCAAGAAGTTCGCAGCGGACTTTGCTGTGGAGGCTGCTTCTAAAGCTGGTGAGGATGCAGGGCACGGCGCAATTGGATACAGCCTTTTTTCTAATATGCAAAAATGCTTGGGAATCCTTGGCCTGGCTTACCCTCACAAGATCAACAAGTGCTTCCAGCAGTATGCAGCTTGGCTTACTTGCTAGAGTCAACTTTCTGTTGGATTGCTCATGTTATGTCTTTGTAAACTTGCATTTATTTACCCTATGGCATTGTTTATTGAAATATCCTGGATACTGACTGTATTAATTTCACTCTGTGTAATCCACCTTGAGTCTGAGCGAGAAAGGTGGACATAAATAAAATAGTCCTCTGCAGTTATTTCCTCCCCAGCCCCCGCCCCCTTTCGGCAATGCATTTGCCCTCTGGATCACCTAGGCTGCTCTACGGGCGGTGTCGTATATATACCGCAATTCTGCAGAAAGGCATAAAAGCTGCAGGTTGCATTCTAGGGTGCCGCTCTTCCCCATCTGCACATGCCCTACAATAATCCCTACATTCGGAAGTGGACTGGAGAGTGTGAACAGCCACGACATAACTAGGGCAATCAGCAAAGGCCGAGCGTCTCTCCGTGGCGCTCGTGGGGATCTAACCTTTCGCTTTTGAGTTGAGGAAGGCCTCCTGCTGTGGCTTGCTACATCTCTCCCATCCTTATCAGCTCAGAAGTAAAACAGAATCAGGCTTCCTGTGAATCATTATCGCCTGAAAGGGAAGCTGACATTTTGGCAATCCTTTAACCTTTCTGACAGATGCTGGGTTTCTGGTTTTATTTTCATTTGTCTCTGTGCTTGCAAGAGCTCCCATTTCCTGCGCCCGCCAACTATCGCAAGAGGCCTGTAAACAAACCTTTCACCATCAATCTCTAGCATGCTCAGTTTTTCTATTAATATCCCCAACTGTATGTCCATATTTTTTTCCTGTTTAAGTATAAGCTAGCATATATGTATAAGCCTCTACCAGGGCCAGGGCCTTTTCGGTCCTGGCCCCAACCTGGTGGAACTCTCTGTCTGAGGACACTCGGGCCCGCCAGGATCTTTTATCATTTAGGCGAGCCTGTAAGACAGAGATGTTCCGCCAGGCATATGGTGGAGGCTAATTTTAGTCCATCACTGCCGAACCTTCCACCGGTCTCTCTCTATGAGGGGTTATGGAGAGTCCACTGCTGGCTACTAGTACTCCAAAAAGGGGTACAGTATTCTATCTGTCCACTACTACCTCCCCTTTTGTGTGCTGACAGGCAGGAGTGAAGGACTGCCCCATCTTGGAATGGATTTATTGATTGCTGTTTCTATGCTGTATTATTGTTTTTATGTTGTATTTTAATCAATGTTGTACCTCGCCCTGAGCCCACTTGCGGGGAGGGTAGGTTAAAAATAGAATGAATGAATGAATGAATGAATGAATGAATGAATGAATGAATGAATGAATGAATGAATGAATGAATGCTATCCCTACTCTTGAGGCAGTGGGGAGAAGCAATAGGCAGGCCCTGGCCTGCCTGAAAGGGAACGCTGCCTGAGACTGGAAGGGGGGAAGCACCAATGCTAGGATCTCCACAGCAGCCATTTGGTCGGTGGCTACCAGAATGTGGAAAGTGGCTGCTTAAGACACACCTCCCAGGAAGGCACAGCATATGCTCAAACCCCATCAGGGATAGCAAAGACCACTCGCAATCCATACCCTGGGGCCAGGTGGCAGGGGCCTGGGACTACCCGGCGAGCAAGTTTATTGCCGAGGTGACACCCTCACCAGCCAGGGAGGTGGAAGGGAAGGGCAAAGGGGCATAGCTTAGCAGGAGAGAGGCTGGCTGTTGTAAACGACTGGTCAGCCAAAGCTGAGGCAGCCTTCCTCACAGGCTTAGATACCTGGAGGCAGGATAGTCAAGAAGAAGAGGTGAACCTTCCTTCACTGACAGTTTGGTATAAAAGAATTTGGGATTTCTTTATAACAGAAAAAAAATCAGATCAGCTCCACTCTTTAGACAACCGCCTGTTCCAATGTAATTTATTACATTTGTGGCACCTGTTCCTAAACTATATGACTGTCCACGGCCAAACACAACTACCTGATTCATTAGCTTGTAGCATCCTTGCAGTTCTTTGAAAACTGTCCTCGTGTTATTGTTCTTTTTATCTTAAGCCCACCTGTTTAACTAACTTTAATCTTTATAACGTCAAAATGCCCTCGTTACAGCAATTTTGTATCTGGGGGAGGAGTTGTTTGTTTATTATTGTGAAGTTATAAAAATGTTAAAATTGAAAGTATTTTTAAAAGAAGAAGAGGAGGCGAAGGGGGCTGCAGATCCCTTCTCTTTCCTTCAAGCCATTTCAGGAGCCCTATCAACCCCCAGGGCACCAGCAGGGCATTTACTGCTTCCTTCCCATTTCAGTGTCTTCTTACTAACCACAACTTTCCCTTCTTTGCAGATGTGCACGTGGAACCCCATAAGAAGCAGCTGCATGTGACGCTGGCCTACCACTTCCAAGCAGGCCACTTGCTCACACTTGAAAAGTTAGCGCAGAGCATAGACGTCAAGCTGGGTTGCGACTGGGTGGCCGCAATATTCTCCCGCGATATTAGATTTGCTAATCACGAGGTAAGGGCAGGCTTCAGATTTATTGAAAGAGAAGCATCAGTTCGTATCAGTTTATTCATTTATTTATTTGCCCTGGGGAGGCAACCAAGAAGGCCCTGCTGTTTGTGGAGACTAGGCCTCTACAAGAGAGGGAATGAGAGGCAGGGCTCCAGCAGTAGATCTCAAACTTCAGGGGAGGCAGCGTTCAGTGAGACATAGCAGTCCCAGTCTGTTCAGGGCTTGACAAGTTAAACGGAATACTGAATTCTGCACCAATCAAACTTTCCAAATTGTCTTCACAAGCAATGTGGGATTGTGAGATGAATCTTCCAGCAAGGGCATGAACTTGGCTCAATGGAGCACGTGCCTCACAAGCCAAAGGTTCTAGATTTGGTCCTCGCTATTTCTAATTTTTAAAGCTGGTCTCGGGGTGGGGGTGGGGAATGGGACACTTCTGTGCCTCAAACCGTAAAGATCCTCTTTCCAACAGATAAAACCTGACTGAGCTATATGGAAAAGAAACCTGATTATTATTATTATTATTAATAATACTTTATTAATGATATTTTATTAATAATAATAATTTATTGTTATTAAATTAATAATTTAATGTTATTGTTGTTGTTAAATTAATTAAATTTATAGTCCGCCCTCCCCGTGGACGGGCTCAGGGCAGATTACAACCTACAGATAAAAACACATTGATAAAACGGTACATTAAATAATGATAAAAGCCAGATTTAACAGCATAAAAACAAACTCTGCACTATGTTCTGACTCTGCACTATGTCCCAGGTTCACTTCACCCCTCCCTGCCAACCACAAGGGAAGAGAGGGGTGGGGACGTGAGTTGGCGCAAAATTGGCCACCTTTCCTACATGGAGCAGATGGCTCAATATAGCCCCCCACTAATAGGAGACAGGCAGGGAGGCCAATCGGTGGATCTGAGTACTGGCCTCAACCAAATGCCTGGCGGAACATCTCTGTTTTACAGGCCCGCTGGAAGGACACAAGGTCCTGGTGGGCCCGAGTATCCTCCGACAGAGAGTTCCACCAGGTTGGGGCCAGGACTGAAAACGCCCTGGCCCTGGTCGAGGCCAGTTGAGCCTCCCAAGGGCCAGGGACCACCAGTAGATGTTTTCCTGATGATCTAAGCACTCTCCGGGGTACATATGGGGAGAGGCAGTCCCTAGATATAAGACAATGCCATACATTCCCGAATCCACAGAATATTCTCTTTGTAGCCTGGGAGTTTAATCCAGCCCCACGAGGCTTAGCACCCATCCTCCAAAACTGCGCACAGTTGCATCAATGCACCTCAGGCGCTTCCCAGACATGAGCATCTTTTAACCTCCTTCCCTTTGTGAGCAGCAAGCCAAGATCTTTTGGCCAAGGTCTCTCCGTAAGCAACAGATTAAAATTCTGGGAACATATTTCTGGGAGTAAGCCCCGTTTAATAAAATGGGCCGTGGGTCTCACTAGACCTGCTCAGGATTGCACGCTTAGCTGTTCGCTCCTGTTTGCTGCGCTATGAGTCATGCAGGGGAACAGGTGGCACCAAAACAGCATGACCCTCTGTTGTGAAGCCTGGGAAGGAAAGGGTTAAAGAGACTTTGCCCATCCCTTGGCTCAGGGATCGGTAGGAGGAGCCAGACTTACCAGCCTCCAGACCCTCACTCAATTCAAAATACGTCTCTTTTTAGGACTTAAGTTGCTGATCAGGTACCCCCCTACAAGTCTGTATTAAAAATGGAGCTAAATGGATTTTAAGTGGTAAGTAGAAAGGTGCCCTGACCTGGATAGCCCAGGACAGCCTGGTCTCTTCGGATCTCAGAAGCTAAGCAGGGTCGGCCTTGGTTAGTAATTGGATGGGAGACATCCAACGAAGACCAGGGTTGCAGAGGCAGGCGATGGCAAACCACCTCTGTTAGTCTCTTGCCATAAAAACCCCACCAGGGGTCGCCATATGTCAGCTGTGACTTGAGGGCACTCTCTACCACCGCCAAGTAGAAAGGTGTTCCTCAGTCCATGTCCGCTGAAGGCTTTCCCCTCCCCTTCCTTCTTCCGCAGACCCTGCAGGTTATCTACCCATACACCCCACAGAATGACGACGAACTCGAGCTCTCTCCAGGGGATTTCATCTTCATGTCTCCTGTGGAGCAAATCACCACCAGCGAAGGTTGGATTTTTGGTACTTCTCTCGCCACCGGCTGCTCTGGGCTGCTGCCTGAGAATTACATCACCAAAGCAGACGAGTGTGGCACCTGGGTGTTCCACGGGTAAGTGGCCTCATCCTGCTAACTCTGGAAATTTCCAGACATGCTGGGTCTCTTTTGCTCTCACTGTAGCATGCAGCAGCCCTGAAGGGCCAGTCCACCCAACAATGGAAGAAATTAGGTATTTGTCGTAGGGCTGTGATCACACAATTGTCTCTGCTACGCACAGTTTTATCCCTCCTGGAATGAGCCATTTGTGAGCACTGTGATGATTTGGGGCACTGTAAAGTCCACGTGAGGGGGTGGAGAAAGGAGTCGTGCATCATGTTTACCTTTTTCCCTTCGCCCATGCAGCTCAAATTCGTGTACATGGATAAAGCTGTCCCATTTTTATCTCCAGCAACCCTGATTGGCCTGAGAGAGAGTGTATCCAAGGTTGACTTAGAAAGCTTCATGACTGACTGGAGCCTGGGAGCTGCTGTGTCACAGTGGTTAAGTGGTTGGGTTGCGAATCAGTACTCTGCTGGCTCAAATCCCACTGCTGCCAAGAGCTCAGTAGGTGGCTTTGGGTCAGCCACTCCTCTCAGCCCCAGCTCCCCACCTGTATTATGGGGATAATAACATCACTGACTTTGTCTCAGCGGGGCACTAATCTGTCTAGAATAGCTGTATATAAGTACAGTTATTATTATATTATTTCTGCCCTGAGCTCAGCAGGTGGCCTTGGGCAACCCCCTCCTCTTAGCCCCAGATCCCCAGATATATTGTGGGGATAACAGTAACTCTAACTTTATTCACTGCTCTGAGTGTGGCACTAAACTGTCTAGAAAAGCAGTATATAAGTGGTAGTAGTTATTGTAGTAGTAGCAGCTGTTGTTGTTAGTAGTAGTAGTAGTAATTATTATTATTATTCAAATTATACAAAACACAATCAACAATAAGCCGAGGTCACATGTTATAATTGATTGGCCTTACTAAGAAGAAGAAGAAAAAGAAGATGATATCCAAGTCTACACAAACCAAGTTCCCACACTCTCTCTACTATGCCAGACTGGCTGTCAGTGGTTCACACATGTATGTTCTCAACACTCAACAACTGTGGTAACTTGCATGTGTGAATGGGCCGCCCATGTCTCCTCTTCACATCTGTTTTTCAACGGGGTCCGGGTCACAAGGAATTACCGCTCTCCAAGTATCAACCGCTGTGTGCATGAACCATTCATATCTGTTTCGATAGGTCCTATTCAATTCTGAACGCTACTTTCTCCCCGTCCCTTCTCATGTTCAACGATGGGGTAATGGAGCGAAGACTGCAGGAAGAACAAGGACCAGGGGATACTGGGCCACTGACTATCTTCTGTCAGAACATGCAGGTAAAGTAGATTCACAGGTGTGAAGGTTGGCAACACCTGCCCCGGTAGCCTGGACCACAAGGGGGCGAAAGGCAAGAAGGGGGTTTGTCATCTCCAAACTTTGCTTTCTTTCCCCCTCAGCCCTTAAGAATCGCCAACCCACCAGGGCCTCAAAAGAGATGCCTTTTTGTTTGCCGCCACGGAGAAAGGATGGACGTTGTGTTTGGGAAATACTGGCTCTCCCAGTGTTTTGATGCCAAAGGTATGTTTGTTTATATCACAATAAGGACACATTTTTTAAAAAGGTAGTTGGAACATTAAAGTAGCACACACAGGCAGCTTTGAATGGAAGCTGATGATTTGTTAAACAAAAGAGGAGAATTTTGTACCAAATGTAAAATTTGGCCAGTTTTCCTTGTGGAAATCATTGGAACTGCCCGCCTCTTGAAAACTGTAGACAGGCAATCATCTCGTTGCAGAGAATTCATTGTACAAAGCTGTCAAGGTGCTTCATGCTTAAGAGTCTGACAGCAGGGGCAATCTTCCAATTGTGGCGTTATAAGAAAAAAAAGTTTGGTACCTACAATGTGAAACTCCTGCACTGGTAGGAAAGTGCCTCTGGAACAGATTGCTACAGGATTGCTAGATCCACCCACACACTTCACCCAATCACCTACAGCCTCTGCCTTAGGGGAGTGCTATGGTGTGGTGATGGGAAGTTCACCCGATTCAAACTCCTTGCTCTCTGCCTCCCGCTACAGGAAGGTATGTGCGCACAAACCTGAATATGCCTCATAGCCTACCTCAACGAAGTGGAGGTTTCAGGGATTACGAAAAGGATGCCCCCATCACCGTGTTTGGATGCACGCAAGCAAGGCTCGTCGGTAAGTTTTCCTTTGCGGGGGGCGGAAGCTTTTTCTCCCCTCTTCCTACTGAGGCCGGAGCCCTCGCGACCGGCCCACTGAAAGGTTGCAGGTTAAGGGTTAGCTAACGGATGGGTTCCAGCGATCCGAGCAGCTGAAAAATGAATCTTTGCTGAAAAATGGGAGATCCCGGGGCAGCAGCAGTTGAGAGTCAGTTTTTTTAAAAAACAGACAGAGATGGGGAAATTCGACTGCTCAAGCCACCGAGAGCTTCCAGAATCCTGGAGGAGAAGGTTTGTGGAGGTTAAATGATTCCCCCCCCTGTAATTTTTACTTATTTAGATATTATACCCAGCATTTTTTCCCAATGAGAACTCAAAGCACCTGATAACATCCCTTTCTGCTCCTCTAATTTATCCTCACAAGAGCACCTGCCCACACTCGACTTGTGAAGTAGGTTAAGCTGAGGGTGTGTGACTGGCCCAAGGTCACCAGCAAGCTTTTGTGGCAGAGCGGGGATTTGAACTTGGATCTTCCTAGACCCTAGTTGAACAGTCTAACCTCAGTACCACACTGGGGCTCCTCACAGCCCCCTAGCTTATTGCTTCAGATCAGGAATTTTAACCCCCCCCCCCCCCAAAACCCAGAGGGAGTTGTTATTCCTGAGAGAGGACTGGGGCCAGACTAACAGTTCAATCCTAAATAGAGTTACTCCAGTCTAATCCCATTGACCTTACTGGGCTTAGACTGGAGTGACTTTTCTTAGGATAGTAAAGAGTCCAATAGCACCTTTAAAACTAACCAACTTTATTGTAGCATAAGCTTTCAAGTACCACAGTTCTCTTCATCAGATGCATCGAGAGAACTGTGGTTCTCGAAAGCTTATGCTGCAACAAAGTTGCATCTGACAAAGAGAGCTGTGGTTCTCAAAAGCTTATCCTACAATAAAGTTGCATCTGATGAAGAGAGCTGTGGTTCTCGAAAGCTTATGCTACAATAAAGTTGCATCTGATGAAGAGAGCTGTGGTTCTCGAAAGCTTATGCTACAATAAAGTTGCATCTGATGAAGAGAGCTGTGATTCTCAAAAGCTTGTGCTACAATAAAATTGGTTAGTCTTAAAGGGGCTACTGGACTCTATACTATTTCGTGACTACAGACTAACACAGCTAACTGCTCTGGATCTTCTTAGGATTGCTCTGTAAATTCTCCAGTGGCCAAAAGCAACTTTCCTGCCTCCCACTGCAGCCAATTGACTTCCATGAAAAGAGACTGTGAGGAATACTATGAAGGGGGATTGTAGCAGGAAGGGGAAATTGACGTAAATTGCCACTTTAGTCTGGATCCAACCCAAGAAATGTTCTTCAGCTTTGGAAGGAAATTTGGGCTTTGAGATACCTAAGGAGCAAGTTGTTTGGGCCTCGGTAGGTTAAAACCTGCAGTTTGAATTAAACTAGCAATGTTGTGGAAAGTCCCTATGAGAAGGTGGGATTAACTGATTTAACAACAGCGGATGCTTCTGAAAAGTCTTTCAACAGCAGGCTCACGTGGCATCAGTCCTGTCTTAAGGTTGAAAGCCATGGAGGATTATCTGGGCATTCCTATGGCAAATTACTTCGATCTAAGCCCACTGTACCCAATTGTTGGGGAGGGGGGCGGTAAAGTTGCAGAGTAATTATTGCACAGTAGAAATAAGTAGACAGACTCTGGTGGGTTTAGCTCTAGAAAAAAACCTTTACTACATATCAGGAGAAAGGGTACATTTGGTGAGAAAATAAAGGAATAGCTACACCTTGGTGGTTAACTAGATCTCAGCGCTTCAAAGCTACTGACTGACTGGCTGAACAAAGAGCAATAAAACCCTACTATATGTTGCTAGTCAGTTCCCCCCCCCCCAATAAACTGGTTCATCCAATAGACAACCCTAGATCCCTTAATTAAGCAAAATAAGGGCTTTTTTTTCAGCTGGAACGCGGTGGAACGGCGTTCCGGCACCTCTTGAAAATGGTCACATGGCCGGTGGCCCCGCCACCTGATCTCCAGACAGAGGGGAGTTGAGATTGCCCTCCGTGCCACTGATGCAGAAGGCAATCTAAACTCCCCTCTGTCTGGAGATCAGTGGGCGGGGCCACCGACCATGTGACCATTTTTGGCAATTTAAACTTTAAAAAACTCCCCCCTTGTTCCCACTTACCCATTGTGCAGTCCTCCTGAGTTCCACCACCTCTTTTCCCAGAAAAAAAGCCCGGAGCAAAATACTTCCCCCTTCTTTGGTGGGAACTCCACCTAAGTAGTCCTATTCAAACTGCCTGTTTAACTAAACAAACAGAACAGCAATTTAACTCTCTTGACTGAAGTGAATGACGCTCGCTAACAATCCCAACACAAATGGACTTAGATTGGAGTAACTCTCCCTGTGTGTTAGCTAGACAAAACGACTTCTTCCCTGACTCACTGCAGTGTGACAAGTGGGAAAAAGACAGAGAGCTAACAGCCCAGCATCAAAAAGTATCTAACAATGTAGTCCTAAGCAGAGTTACTCCAGTCTAAGCCAGTTGAAGTCAATGGGCTTAGACTGGCGTAACTCTGCATAGGATTGCACTGTAAATCTCTTTTGACCTCCAACGGCTAATTTATACAGACACAGCAGCCATGAGGAAGTCGCATCCCAAGTCTTGGACTGCGACTATTCCATATGGTTTCTGGGAACGTAGGAGTACTCCAATTTGCATAAAAAATCTACATAAGCGTTCTGGCTTCCAGGACTCAGCGGGTGTCACTCGCTGCCCTTCTGTGATGCCACTTGCGTAGCTTCCTGTGTGAGCCAACCGGCGACAGTTGTCAGGATCATTTGGGAGGCAATCAGTGAGTTCGCTGTGATTTCCTTCTGCACATATGTCTGCTCAAGAGTGAGAAACATTTGGCCACAAATCCATATATTCTGCTGCCGTGAGATAATCACTCGAGCACATGCTTTAGCAAACAGAAGGCACTGGGGAAACTTTTGAACGTTACGGTTTTCAAGAAATTGCATGAGATGCTTGACTCTGGTGTTGTCTGTACAAGATGTGTCAAGTTAGGAAAGGTATATGAAGACTTCCTGTATTCTTTATCATGCAGGGAATTTAAAGCATATGTTATTTTTCTGCTTATAAACGTTAATTGAAATGCCCACCTTTTTAAACTAACAGAATGCAGACAACTTGGCAGTACTCTGAAATGTGTAGGCCATTCATGGTCTTATTATCACCACAGTATCATAGCATCTAGTTAACTTGAATTTGATTATTAAACACAGCAAAACAATGTCCCTAGTTGGAAACGCTGCACTGAAGTGAAATTAATAGCAATGGAGGTTGTGCTGTGTTCGGCAACCATGTGTCAGGTTAGGGTTTTTTTCCTAGTGGACCACATGAAAAAGTGGGGGTAAGGTCCCATCCATCCAAAGTGGCCTGCCTGCAATTCTAGTATTTACAGCTACCATTCCTGTAAAAAACCCAAACTTTTTTCCCTGTGGGTTGGCAGAGGGGGGCCAGTTTCTCTTCCCAGGAGTCGCTGGACCCAGAGGCCTTCTCTTGCCAACCTGTATTGATTCGTTGATAAAGGGTATATCCATTACATTTGCCAACCAAAATGACATTGTTAAACAGTTTGTGGTTTGGAATGAATGCAAAATGTAATTCTTGGGAATTTTCATTGTGCCTGCACCCAAATTGGCAGTGGACGGGATTGTCAGAAGGGAGGAGGCAACAGCCATCTCCGTCCATCGTGCCTGGTTCGAGCTCCATTCATGAAGAGTCTTCTTATACGTTCAGAGGAGTTAGCCGTGTTAGTCTATAGTTGCAAAATAGTAAAGAGTCCAGTAGCACCTTTAAGGCTAAACAACTGTATTGTAGCATAAGCTTTCGAGAGCCACAGCTCTCGTCAGATGCAACTTTATTGTAGCATAAGCTTTCGAGAGTCACAGCTCTCTTCGTCAGATGCAACTTCATTGTAGCATAAGCTTTCGAGAGCCACCGCTCTCTTCATCAGATGCAACTTTATTGTAGCATAAGCTTTCGAGAACCATAGCTCTCTTCATCAGATGCAACTTTATTGTAGCAAAATTTTTCAAGAACCACAGTTCTCTTCGTTAGTCTAAAGATGCTACTGGACTCTTTACTATCTTACTTCTTATACGTTGTCATTTTTTTATGTTTAGTGATAATTTAATTGTTACGGATTTTTCAATGCATATTGCTTTGAAAACGCTTGTGTTTGAAAGCAGAATGCATATATATATTTGTTAGATTTTTATCTCACTCTTCTTCCAAAGAGCTTGGGGTGACATACCTGGCTCTCTCGCACACATTTTATCTTTACAACAATCCTGTGAGGTGGGCCAGGCTGAGAACAAATGGTCCAAGGTCACCCAGCAAGCTTCCATGGCAGAGTGGAGATTCAAACCTGGGTCTCTCCCCCTTGTCTTCTTAAATCTAGCCACAACACCGCATGGATCTCAAAATAACCAAGACTTTTTATTGTGATTTTTCCCTTCTATCTTCTGAAAAATGCCTCACAGCAACAAAACCACCATCTACAACAAATGTTTAGTTTTCCAAACACAAAAAAAAAAGGGAACTGGTGGGGGACCTGCAATTGCCGCAGCCTCCTAAAATAAAGAAAATAAGTGGAAGGAAATTGCAGCCAGCAGTATCCACAACTCTTGCTGCTAAATGGATCTGCTGAGATGCTAAGAGCATCGCCCCTAAAATTGCCATGTATCCTAAAAATCTTTTTTATCTGGAAATGGCCAATTTACTGGGTAAGAGTTGTTACATATGGCATGACTGCCACCTACAGGTGGGTGGCGAGTATTGCCATTCTGCAACCGATTCTTTATATAATTTTTTTTGTTTCAAAACTGAAATGGTTACGTGAAAGACAAATGGGAAATGGCTATTGATCAGGAGTAAATTGACCCAGAGCTATAATCTCCTCTTAGTGTCTGACTAGACGAGTGTCTTTTGCATTATTAAATGGTATCTACCAGTTAGTTGGCTGCTGAGTGGCGAGCCTGTCTTTCCCAGAAAGACACGTCCACAGCGTCTCTCCGCTGAAAATGAGGGCACTCTCTCATACTGTATAACTTCAGTTCTCATACCAAAGATCAGTGCCATACAGAAACACTCACACAGAGTATGCATTCCTGAGATCTTTTGTCTGGCTGCTGCTTACTTTCGTTACATCCGAGGATGTGTGCGTGGACTCGAGAAAGCTCATGATGGAATAAATACTGTTAGTCTTTAAGGCGCCACTGGACTTCAGTTTTATTTTACTACACTGGTGGCATTTCTGGTCTGTGCAGAAACCTGCCCTGCCGTGGCTCAAGAAGAAAGATGTGTTGAACAAAGGCTTTTCATTCCATCAGGCAGAGATGTGTCAGCCCTTGGGTACAGGGCGTCGAGACCCCTTGCTCTTCTCCTCCTGTTTTGCAACTCCCCCCCCCCCCACTACTCACCACTGCTTTACCAGAGAGGCATTCTCCTATTTCCACCAAGCTCCTTCAGGAGGCAGCAGGGGGTGGTCCTTTTCTGTCCTGGTGTCTCTGCTGCTGCTAGGCGTTCCCGTCATAATAGCAAGCATAAGCTATTGCTATTCTCTGTTGGACTGGAGGTCTCAGCACATGTCCAGCCAGGCCGACTATTGATGCCATCTTTTTTTTTTTTGCAGTATCATATATTTTTATTTTGAAAAACAAAATAATAGTGAAAGCAGGGGTAATAGAGCCCTGCTCTTGCGTGTGTCGTGCCCCCCTTTCCTACCATAATGTCGTGCGATTCCATCAAATTTTGTGTCTCACAGGGGAAGCCTTGCTCGAGAGCAACACTGTCATACACCACATCTACTGTTCGCCCTCCCTGCGCTGCGTCCAAACTGCACATTATATTTTGAAAGGTAAGAAGGTGGAAACAAAAGGGATGGATTTCTTCATTTTGCCTGCTTTTCTGGGGGAGGAGGGTTGGCCATAGTTAGTACTTGAGCGGGTGACCACCAAGGAAGGCTGGGCTTGCTTCGCAGAAGGAGGTAATGGCAAACCACCTCTGCTCGCCTCTTGCCTAGAAAGCTTCCGTGGACGGGGTCAGCACGAGTTGGTTGTGACTCAACAGCTCATTCCTACTGGAAAAGGCTTGGGGGTGGAGTCTTTACTGACCCCCATTTCTTTAGTTTGAAGCCCAAGTGGGCTTGTCTGTAAAAGGCTTCTATTACATCTTGCTTCCAGTATAATTTGGGAAGTTCATCAGCAGGTTTAGTGACCTTTCCTTCTTTCCCTCAGCTGGTATCAGGTATAATGCCCCTGTAGAGGGAGGTTCCATTTGGCTATCATGACAACTAGCCATTGGTTGAATTCTTCTCTGTGAATATGTCTAGCCCCTATTTAAAAAATAAGCTAATGGCCATTACCAGGTCTTGTGGCAGTGAGTTCCATATATTGATGCATTGTAGGAAAGTCCCTTGCAGGTGCTACCATAATGCATTCAATGAAGGGATGCCCCCTAATGCAATGAGTATGTGAGCCCCATGCACGCAAGTCTTTAATATTCTGACTCCACAGACTAGGACTAAAAAATGTCGGGTTTCTAATTAAGAACCACCACAGGTGTTTGCAATTGTAAAAAGAAGAATCCTGTAAAGGCGTCTTGATCTTGCCCTGAACTTGAACGAGTTTCTTATTCTGTTCTCGAATGTATGTTTTGCTCAACTTCCAGGTTTGCAACAGGAAAATAACCTGAAGATTCGAGTAGAGCCAGGCTTATTTGAGTGGACGAAGTGGGTCTCTGGGAATTCACTTCCTGCGTGGATACTTCCGGTGGATTTAGCTGCAGCCAGTCTGAGTGTTGATACAACATATAGGTAGAGAGCCTTGGTGATACTGTTCATTTTTGTTTAGAGGTCTTGTGATGGTAGAATGAAAGGAGCTGATTTCCCTGTGCTTGTCCCACTCCATCCTCCAAGGGAATTATTTTTATTAGTTATTTAGCACTTCCTCACGCATACACACTTTCTCAAAGGAGCTCAAGATGGCTACACAATTCTCCCCCTCCACCAGCAACAACAACTCTGTGAGATAGAGTTTCATAGTGAGCAGGGGTTGGAACCTGGGTCTTATCTGACACCCCTAACCACTAATCTATACTGCCTTTCTGGAAACCTGCCACAGATTGGACATGAACATGGGGGCTGCTATTTTGATAGAGTATTTTGATAGGAAAAATGCTGCCAGGTGACATTAGACTCCATGTCTGCAAAAACTGTCACATAGAAGATAAAGAGGAAGGGTTCAGGAAGCAGCCAGACGTTGTAGAAAAGAAGAGCAAGTGTTTAGGGCCTCCTGGTTTCATTCATTCATTCAGCATATTTCCCACCCTTTCTCCAGAGAGCTCAGGGCAGGGTACATAATTCTCTCCTCTACCTATGTTTTATCCTAACAACAACCCTGTGAGGTAGGTTAAGCTGAAAGACAGTGGTCACCCAGTGCTTTTCATTCATTCAGTAGATTTCTGTTCCCCCTTATCAGAATACTGTTCATGGTGGCTTACAATTACAATAATAATAAATTGATAACGGAAAAAACAACTAGCAATTAAAACAAGCCATGAGGCCTGAACAGCACAAAATTATCCATAAAACAGACCTCAGACTACAATAGACCATTAAAAAAATTGAAATAATAAAACCCCTAATAAGAAGCTTAAGTAAAAAGATGTGTTTTGGCCTGGTGCCTAAAAGACAGTAAGATTGGAGCCTCAACGGGGCAGGCATTCCAAGGGCGAGGTGCCACCCCAGAAAATGCCCTGCCTGTATTCATCACCTGCCTTACCTCGGAAGATGGAGACACAAAGCGTAGGTCTTGAGAGGCAGATCTTGACTGGTGTGCTGGGTAGAATAAGAGATGGTCTTTCAAATAAGTTGGCCCCAAGTCATTCAAGGCCCAAAGGTAAGACCCAGCAGTGTGAATTGGGTCTGGAAACAGAAAGGTAGCCTGTGCAGACCTTTGAGCGCAGGAATTATATGAGCCTGGTAACCAACCCCTGACAATAACCTGGTTGCTGCATTTTGGACCAACTGAAGTTTCCCAACCGATTTCAGAGAAAGTTTCCTCTCCCACAAAGCACATTACAGTAACATAACATGGGTGTGATTATGGGTCTGCAGTGTCTTAGTCCAGTACTATAACCATCAGAGGTGTGCCCTTTGGGTTTACGATTTGGGTTTTTAACCCAAATCGGGCCTGATTCGGGTAGATTCGGTATTTCCAAATCAGCCCCAGCATTGCTGAGCTGATTCAGAAATACCGAAGCAAAGCTTTCCGAAAGCTTCAGAGCATTTCGGAAAGCTTTGGGCAGCAGCCGCAGCACTTTTCTTGCCACTTCCCAAAGCAGGACACGCGAATCTTTTTTGCGTACACGCCCCTAGTAACCCTCCTTCCATCTCTCCCCCTCCCCCCCCCGGTTTCCTCTTCAGGGGTATCTTAGTATGGAATTCTTTTTTTTATCTCCACAGACCTCATATACCTGTGAGCAAATTAGTCATTTCAGAGTCATATGATACGTACATCAGCAGAAGCTACCAAGTGACAAAAGAGATCCTAAGCGAATGCAAAGCAAAAGGCAAGTACTCCGCTCTTTGCAAGAAGCTCGCATGTGTCTTTCTGCTCTCGACAAATTTAAGGGAGACAAAGGTCGTTGTGGGTGGGATGCCATTTAGCAGCAAAAACCAGAAAGAGTTCTCCCCAAAGTGCAGTGAGTGAAAGAGTCTTCAGCAATTGCCGCATCATGAGAAGACAAGATTCTCTGGAAAAGTGAATAATGCTAAGAAAAGTGGAAGGCAGTAGGAAGAGAGGAAGACCTAAAACGAGATGGCTGGACTCGATAAAAGAAGCCACGTCCTCCAGTTTGCAGGATCTGAGCAAGTCTGTTAATAATAAGACATTCTGGAGGCCTTTCATTCATAGGGTCGCCACAAGTCGGAGGCGATTTGACGGCACATAACACACACAACACATTTGTGAAATATATTTCAATTTGTTTTGTTTAAACTACTGCATTGAATGGTCTTCATCTTAACGTGACTCATTCTTGTAGTTAGACCGTTATGAGGTCTTTAGTTTCAGCGAGAAGCAGAGGCTGCTATTCCGAAAAGAGGAGAGGGCTATTGAAGATCTAGAACCCTGCAAGCGGGGGAGCAGATTCTGAGCCGGGAAACGGCCAGTGGGAAAAGGATACAGCCCCCCCCCCCAGCACACACACGCTACTCCTTGACTCCAAGCTACAGCCTCGTTTTGTTTTTAAGGCATCTTGATCTGTTACATGATATGGCTTCCTGGGAACCCGCATGCTATCTGTGTTCATCTGTCTCTTTGTACAGGGAATAACATTTTGATAGTGGCTCACGCCTCCTCCCTTGAGGCTTGCACGTGCCAGCTGCAAGGGCTCTCGCCGCAGAATTCCAAGGACTTTGTACAGATGGTCAGAAAGGTAATTAGCATCTACCGTCTAAAACTCTTTAGATGTGAGGGACCGGGGTTCCTCCCCCAGGTGCAAATCGCCTTCCAAGCCAGAAGCTGCTTTGTTCATTGATGCAGAATAGTTGTAGCCCATTGTCTGAGTTTCAGAACCATAAGAAGAGAGAGAAGATCCGTTTAAGAGGATTATCTTGTGCGTCACTTTCGGTAACAGACAACGATGGAACTGTGGTGTTATCCATAAAGAGCGAAACGCCACAATTGTGCCTGGCGGCTCGTGGGTCGCATGCATCTTGGCCTACTCTTTTAACCTGCATTTATATTTCAAATACTTATTTTGGTAGTTCTATTTTGTTTCTGTCTTTTTAAAAAGCATAACTAGACATCATAAATTATATGGAGAAACTGGACAATTAAACTTTGCCCGCTTCTTCCATCCTTACTCGCTGTGCTAGAACTCGAGGTCAGTCAATGAAACTGATGGGTAGTTATTTCAGAACAAACAAAATGAAGTTTCTTCTCCATGCCTATGATGCCACAATTAAGTGCCGCAAGAGTGGGTAATGACTGCTAATTTAGGTTGCAATCATATAGGAGGGCCATAATTGAATCTCCGAATGTATTTTTTTTAACTTAGAAAAATACAAAAATACAATATCACAATACATTTCAAGAGACTTTGAGCAAATTAAATACACTAAACATAATTACTAGTCAGAGTACTGTATACACAGCGCAGTATCTTACATTCAGATATAATTCATGTACATGCCATATATTCTGTTTCAAGACCAACTGCAGACTTGGCTGCCACCTAGGGTTGCCAGGTCCCTATACCTTTCCCATGGAAGTGGGGGGGACCTGGCACTTACTTCGTGCCGATCGCGTGCTCTTCCTTCAGGCGTGTCCCCCGGTGCCTGTGTGATGACTGGCCGCAGGAGCACTCCAGGAGCACTCCTGCACTCTGCTTGGGGCCAATTTGGCCCATTTGGAGTCAAAATTGTCCCCAAACAACGTGCGGGAGCACTCCCTTGCCACCGGGGAATGCACATGCGTGCATGTTCCCTGGGTGCCTGCTGGAGTCAGACAACTTCCAGGGGGCTTGCGACCTTCCACCGATCACTGGCGGATCAGCAGGACAGAGGAGTTTGCCCACCACCAGTGGGCATCTGGGACCCCTACTGCCATCATGACCTAGACAATTTACTTTCCCTCCCTGCGCTTTATATTTTAAACATTGCAAGGAAGAATTCTAGAGAACTCAAAACACGACTTTGGTTTTTTGGAAATTGCCTTATCCTTCTTTCTCATGAACTGCAGATTCCGTACTTGGGGTTTTGTTGCTGCGAAGAACTTGGGGACACGGGCCTGTGGCAACTCACTGATCCACCCATCCTGCCTCTGACTCATGGACCAACTGGGGGCTTTAACTGGAGAGAAACTCTGCTACAAGAATAAGCAAAAGGAGAGGAGGAGCAGCTGAAGAGATGGCCTTTCTAAAGATTGAAGAATGTCTCATTTATTGATTTCCCTCCCTAATTCCTGACCAAAAAAAGTTATTCATAACCTTTTAGATGGATTTAAAAACAACACTCTAGCATATCTTCTACAGAGTAGCATTCGTGCGTCTAGAATAATAGCTAAAAAAAATTAGACGTATGCTTGGATCGTGGAAAAATATATGTGTACACACCCTCTCTCTCTTCAGGCTTCTGTCCCGCAAAAATGTCTTTGTGATGTAAGCTACTGAGCTTTTAAAAACATTTTTTTAAAAAAAACAAAATCTTGAATTAAGATCCAAGGGGGAGAACCAGATTTCACTGCCTTCTGTATAATGTATAGCATTAGTGACAATTAGGACCATGTTCTCTGTTTTGTTCGTTGTCATTTTTAATCAGTCTTTGCATTTCATTCAAAGCCGTTTTGGATAGAATCCACTCCTGCCATATTTGGCTATAATGTTTATAGGCAACACACTTTCATACCACAATTACATTCTTATTAACAAACTCTCACAGGTGGAAGTGGGAGAGCTCCCTGGGCATCTGCAGAAGTGGGGAGAAGTCACTCAGAGATCACTCTAGACATCTCGCTGACTAGTTCAAAGTGTGTCTGTGTCAGAGGGTATATTAAAAAAATAGTAGATTTGGGATTGGGGAGGGACAAGTGCACCCTTGCTCTTCCCCCCCACCCCCAACATTCATGCCTTATCGAAAGGAGTGCAGAGGTCCATGTCTTGCTTCTTGTCACAGTTCAGACATGAGAAATACATAAGATACAAAAAACAAGTGAAAGAAGTCTTGGTGGGAACAGAATTTAGAAGAGAAAGGGCTGGTTGGCACATGTCTGTCCTTCCCAACTATTGACAACTCTCAGCCACTTTGTCCGAACTTCTTCTGTGGTTTTTTAAGGGACCATGAAGGCTCGTTCACACTAGATGATGCAGTGAGTAGAGATGGGCACGAACTGAAATACAAACCAAAATTAAGCATGAACCAGGCCGGTTCGTGGTTTGCAAACCAGCAGTTCGTCAGATCCCATTTCTGACAAACCGCGATGAACTTTAGGCTGGTTTGTTTGGTTCATTTTTTGGTTTGTCACTGCAGACAGCCTGGTGCCAATCAATCAGTTTCCTAGGCAACGGGATAGACTTCCTACAGACCTTCTGCTGACCCAGAAGTGATGGTTTTCGATCTGGATGTGACGTTTTCACAAACCAAACAAACCGGTTCGCGAACCAGGGGCAGGTTCATGAAAGTTCATAGTTTGTGGTTCATGAAATTTGACGAACCATGAACCACATGGTTCGGTTTTTTTCCGGTTTGTGCCCATCTCTAGCAGTATCTAAGCAGCAAGCATGCGTGTTTAGCGGTGGGCCATACTTGATAACCACCTCTGGCCAGGCTTATCCCTAGGTCAAGTGAAAGGCAAGCAGCTGGCTGTTCTGGTGTGCCCCTTCACAGACTTGGACCATTGAGTAGCCAACCATGCCAACCACTGCCATCAGCCATCATTACGAATCCTTTTCATGCTTTGTTTTTTTCTTTAATGAGCAGCCCTTGAGTCAAGGCTGTTAGCGATGGGCATTTGATCCATCAACCTTTCAAGGGCATGGCAATGGTTCCGTTCTCTAATGAGCCAGCATCTTTCTCACCCCAGACATTCAGTTTATGGCAGTGGCCAGTCTTAGCTGAAAGTGTCTTGTCTTGCCCAGGGCACCTGCATTTCCCCTGTTCACATTCTCTCAATATGAACACTTTCTTAGCAAAGAATCTTTTTCTGCGGAAGAACCCTGGATGCTTTGCTCAGGTTGCTGTTGTTTCTGGCAACATTTGCAACCAGAATTTGATCCTAGCTGGTCGCCCAGGTTCATCAAAAAAACCCAGGCCAGTGACTCTGGTTTGGTTCAAACCTAATGTGAAACCATGCTTTATTTCAGGCTAGGTTGCAAAACCAGGGTTCGACTTGCAGCTGATCATTCAAGTCCTGGTTTGTCACAACCAATGCTTGTTTCATCTCCTTCACTTTTCCCCTCCTTTGCAAGGTGCCTGATATCCCAGCCTGCATTGCAGCAAGGGCCACATAGGGGAACAAGGCACATTTAGAGCCAGTCTGGGGTAGTAGTTAAGAGCGGCAGGACTCTAATCTGGAGAGCCAGGTTTGATTCCCCACTCCTCTGCTGGAAGCCAGCTGGGTGACCTCAGGTCAATCACAGCTCTCTTAGAGTTCTTTCAGCCCCACCCATCTCATAAGGTGATTGTTGTGAGAATAATAACAACATACTTTGTAAACTGCTCTGAGTGGGCATTAAGTTGTCCTGAAGGGCGGTATATAAATTGAATGTTATTATTATTATTTACACATCAAGTGAAACTATAGTTAAAAGTACTACAGCTAACTGTAGTGGACTAGCCCATGTTTGGGCAATCATACCAGCCACAGTGTAATTGACCCATGGTTTTGTACAAGGTTTGAACCAAGCTGAAGAGAGCAGAGCATTGTGTGCATATGGTTGTTACCTAATAATATGAAGAAGACTGAAATCTTAAGCAAACTTTCTTGGCTGTCAGGCCACTGAAATCATTGGGGTTTACTGCTAAGTAAAGAGCATACCAAATAGTATGGGAATCAGAAATTCATATGAACATAAATGCTTGTTTACATGGGGCTATAGCTGGAACAAAGTGAGTTCAGGCATGCAAAAAAAATTACAGAGAACTGAGGTTCAGGCAGTGAAATGTCTCTATTTCTGTATTACAGGTGCAAGAAACTAATTTAAATACATGCTTAAGTGAATGCTAAGTCAGGCTGAATTTCTCTGAATTACCAAAAAAGAGATGTAGAGTTTTGTTGAGCAAACCACTACATTTCCCCATATATCTGTAGCAAAGCATTTGTTAAAGTGGCTTAAGGACTTGGCCTTTATCATTGACAGTGGCAGAGGCCAAACTTAGCAAATCCTTCTTATTTGGATGTCAGGGAAGATCCTTTGTCTTTCAACAGTCTTAAGGTATTTCCCTGTATCATGAACTGGCACTACAAAAAAAAGGGGGACCACAAGGCTTTTCTTAGACAAGGAAGTTTACACAAAAGAAAGATGGTGGTCTGACCCTCAGCTGATTCTTCTGAGAAAAAGTTCAGGAATTAGCAAAGACTTGGACAGCCTTGACTCTTGGTCATCTTCTCTTTGTTTATAGGTTCAACACATGAGAAAACCAGCTCCTTGAACTAACTTAAGAAATTTCTTGATGACTCCAAGTTAGGGATGCCAGCTCAAAGTTGGGAAATTCCTGGAGATTTTGGGAACAGAGCCTGGAGAAAGCAGGATTTGGGGAGGGGCGGGACCTCAGCAGGGTATAATCCCACAGAGTCCCCCCTCCAAAGCAACCATTTTATCCGTGGGAACTGATCTCTATAGCCTGGAGATCGACTGTAATTTCGGGACATGTCCAGCCACTACCTGGAGGTTGGCAACCTTAAGTACCCCAGATCCCTAAGGACCTATTCGAAACAACCCTGTATACCACATGACTTGATTTTTATTCAAGCTGATGGCATTATCATTCCCTTAGCTTACTCATCTCTGCACGATAGGGTGTGTGTTTTTTAATTTAAAAAAAAATCTCAATGTCTGCTCGTGCGTGATCTGGGCAGGTGGCAGAGCACTCGGGCAACAGTTTTGCCTTGCAGCCGGTTTGAATAAGTATTAATTCAATTAGCATTTTGTTTCATATGGCCCTTGTACAGAGCTCCTTAGAGTATACAGTAAGCACTAACCTGAAGCAGAATCAATAGAATGGGGTTTTTGTGTGTGCGTGCAATATGTATATTTACTGAAATCATAATGTATACGTTTTTCATATAAAACACAGTAGGACATTCTCAAATGCATTATTTTTACCAGGGATGTACAGTGCAAAGTCAGGGAGATAAAGTTATGTGATAGCAGGGGTGCGGGGAGAACCCTGTATCATGGTATTTTGCAGTTGTTATTGCTGCTGATATTTTTGGGAAAATATATATATATATATGTAATTTAACCTTTTTTTGGCAATGTACAGACATTCTGAAGAACAATTTGTTTATGGCTTCTCTGGTCTACTCTCTGCCGAAGAGTTTTTAATGATCTTTAAAACAACGAATGACAATCAAACCAAAATGTTTGTTATTGGTGTATTTAATTTTTGTGGACTGCTTGCAGGGATGGGGAATTCTTTGTTTTTTGCACTGACAGCTTGCAAGTTATTAACCATGTACTGTAAGGTATGTCTGAGTAGCATCCAATATACAGAACAGTTCGGAGCTATCCAAACGCTGTCATTATTGTATAACCTCAAGCAAGTCCTGTATGCAAGAAATGATGGGACGCTGGGCAGCTTGACCTTTAGGCACCGATCCTATGGATACTTGCTAGGAGTAAATACTGTTGACTTTTGACCAGGCTGTGTGTGATGATGGCAATCTGTGTCCGGGCCCCCTAAATACACACAACTGAGCTGTTATTAAACGTTTAGCTGTCTTCCCCCATCTTGAGATAATAGCAGCATGGGAGAGAGGGAAGATGTTCTGATTTCTCTTAGGGCCAAGCTAGAAGTGATGAGTTACACTTGAATGGCAAGTGAACAGACTCACATATATTCCTCCCTGTTCACTTGCACTCCATTTGCACTCCGTGATTGAGTGGAGTGCAAGTGAAGTGCAAGTGAACAGGGAGGAATACATGTGAGAGCCAAACTACAAGTGACGCCTGACACTAGTTGGACACTTGTCAGCTTCCCTCAAGTTTTGATGGGAAATGTAGGCAGCTTGGCAGAATGTTGGACAAGTGACAGTTGAAAAGTCCGTTGGACAGCAGTTGGAGATCCAAACTGCAAGACCAGGACGCCCACATTTCCCATCAAAACTTGAGGGAAGCTGACAAGTGTCCAACTAGTGTCAGGTAGCACTTGTAGTTTGGCCCTGAGTCTGTTCACTTGCCGTTCAAGTGTAACGCGTCACTTCTAGTTTGGCCCTTAGAGAAAAGGTGCAAGGTGGAAAAAGTAACAACCCAGACCTCTACCCATTACCAATCCAATCGTCCAACTGCTTCCATGTTTGTTTTTGAAGTATAAATTGCCCATAAGGGGGACACAGTCACAAATTCCCCGAAATCAAATGTCATTTGGCTCTTTCTTCTGAGTATGAAGGCAAAAGATTATGTTGCCAGTATATTTTTAAGCCCATTCAAGAGAGGGGGAGAAGCTGCTGCCATAATCTCATACAAAATATATTTTGGATGCTTGGAAAGGGTTTTTCACTCAGATAACAGGCTTTTTGAAGAAGAATTGTGCTTATTTCCAGTATTTTTGGAATGTGCCACAATTTGCTTTAAAGGAAATTGGTGCTAATAAGAGCACTGTTTTCTGCTGTTGAAGCATTTTTACAATACAAAAGGGAACTTCATATGCCTCTTATATGACAAGTTTTCAGTAGAATGTACGAAGGGGGGGAAAGGGACAATCGCTATTTGTGTTTTGTCTAGTTCTGCTCATCTTCAGCATTTTGTCACTACAAAAATTGATCTCTGACTCAATAAAAAAAATATATGCCACAAGAATTTCTTACAATCGCTCTGATGAAAGTGTTCAGCTTTGCCATTTTTCTACAAGAGGGGTTTTTTTTCCTCCAAGATATGGTATCTGAACAAAGACAACCTGAGACATTTAGGATGCCTGACATAAAAACTCCAAATAGTGCCTCCAAGTGGTGATAAAATATAACAATAATATTAATATTAATAACTGACAGGGCTTTTTTTCAGCGGGAACGCAATGGAACGGTGTTCCGGCACCTCTTGAAACTGGTCACATGGCCAGTGGCCCCGCCCCCTGATCTCCAGACAGAGGGGAGTTGAGATTGCCCTCCCTGCCACATGGCTCGGAGAGCAATCTCAACTCCCCTCTGTCTGGAGATCAGGGGGCGGGGCCACTGGCCATGTGACCAGTTTCGCTGAGGGCAATTTAAACTTTAAAAAACTCCCCCCTTGTTCCAGATGACCCAAAGTGACATCATTGTGCGGTCCTGAGTTCCACCACCTCTTTTCCCAGAAAAAAAAGCCCTGATAACTGACAACATACTGCTCTTTCACAGCAACACAAAGTATTCATACAATGCAAACTCTACTCACAGCCGAATAATGCAACAAAGGCTTTCTATGCAACACTGACTCTCAGCCGTTAGTTGCATTGGAGGTTTGATTTATTTGTGAACTGTTACTTGCCTCTGGTGTAACTTCATATGCCCTTGTTACAAAACAAGTGCTTTCATATCTTTTTATCAGTATTTCCAAGCTAAGATTGTCAATTCGATAATAATCAGACTTTTAAAAACACGCCACAATGACCATCGTAGCTAGTAATTTCCACGACTACCAACATTCCGTAGAATTCCAAACACCCAAGTACTGCAACTCAGTTTTCAGTCATGACGTTTATTAGAACAGGAAAGCGTTTTTTTCCTTCAGTCACTTAAAAGGCACATAAAGATCTACAGAGCAGCATTGGTCTTATTTGCATGGGAGGCGTCTGAGTTTAAATCAAAATTCTAGCGTTCCAAGCGCATTCTATGCTCAAGGGAGCTTGGCGGCGCATGTTTGTTTCATGTCTAAGTTTTTAATGTGTAATATCTGCAAAAGAAAGTTCAAAGGTGATCCAATTTCTTTCCATTGGAATCTTTTCCTAATTGGTTAAAAGAAACCAGTGAACTTTAGCCTTGATAGCCTGTGGGGACGCTTTCTATCTTGATGCAGATTTGGGGGCATGTCCAAGGAGTCGGGTTGAGTCAATGTAGAGTGCTAGCCAGGCCTGTTGGATAATTGTGCTGCTTCTTTACATAACCCTTCCCACCAGTGGCATGATACAGAGGAAGGCAGGTGGCCAAGATTATTTTTTCAAATAAAATTCTGAAAACCCCAATGATTTGCATTGCTAACCTCCAAATGGGGTTGGGAGATCTCCAGGAATTACAATTGACCTCCAGACTACAGAGATTAGCTCATCTGGAGAAAACAACTGATTTGTTTGTTTGTTTGTTTGTTTGTTTGTTTGTTTCATTGCATTATATTTGCACCCCGCTCTCCCCAAACACAGACTCAGAAGAGTAACAACAATCCAAAGCACATTAAAATCCATAAAATATATTAATTACATTAAAAACACGTTGCAGTACATTAAAATCATAACATCATAAAAAGCAATACAAGAGGCAGCAACTTCTAACAGCGCCCCTATGCTGAAGCCCGATCTAGTAAATCCCATGGTAAGGGCGATCGTGCGCCTGCTAGGTGGGCTGGCAGGCAATCGGGAGGAGGGGGCTGGATTCTCCACTCAACAGGAGACCAGCTAAAGGAGCTCACTCAGCCCCGGCCTCAACCATATGCCCGGGTACTGGACTCAAATTTTATTCTACTGTGTACAGTTCTGCTTGAAACTGCAGATAATTGACAGATCTGGCAAAATGAGTCACCAGACTTTCAGCATCAGAACGAATCCAACTGAGGGCATCACTATGAAAACTACGAGAGCAAGCACGCATCTTGAAATTCTGAAGCGTAGAGCTCTTGTTTCATTTCAACGTTCAGGAGGAGATTTCCTAGAAGCCTATTGCATCTTTCAAGCCTATTCCATCTTCTGGAGTGTGGAACCCATGGTACATCCCACTAAGGTCCCTCCCCTCCCCCAACCCTGCTATCCCCAGACTCCAACCCTCAATCTCCAGGAATTTCCCAACATGGAGATGGCAACCTGACTCAAGATCCAAGTGGGTTTTTTTAATGCAAGTATTTGGGAGTCCAGTTCAGACTGGGATCACGGTGTGAGAGTAAAGTAGGATTGCCAGGTCCCTATACCCTCCCAATATGGGAGGGACACCCAGAACTCACCAACACTCAATGGTATGAGGAACCAAAATCTGCCCCAAGCAAGGCGCGGGAGCACTCCTGCAGCCAGCATGATTACATCACTTTTGGAAGTGACGTCGTCACATCCGCTGAGACTTCATGTGTTTCTCTTATGCCTGGGGGTGCTTGCTGGTGGTAGACGATGGCCAAGCAGCTTGGAAACTCCTCCTGGTCACTGGTAACCGGCAGATAAGCAGACAAACCACTGAGGGCCAAGCTACACATGACGAATGACACTTGAATGGCAAGTGTATTTCTCCCTGTTCACTTGCCCTCCACTCAATCCACTTGCCGTTCAAGTGTCATTCATCATGTGTAGCTTGGCCGTGAGAGGTTGCCCGCCAGTGGCAGGCACCTGGGATCCCTAGGTTAAAGGGAAGTTAAGCCTTTTCCCCCCCACACCATTTTCTGAAGCTGAAACGGCCCCAGTGAGTGGGAGGATTGTGATGCACTCCAAAGGGATCTGTCGAGGCTCGGCGAGTGGGCGTCAACGTGGCAAATATGGTGCAACTTGGCCAAGTGCAAAGTAATGCACATTGGGGCCAAAAATCCCAAATATAAATACACAATGATGGGGTCCAAACTGGCAGAGACTGACCAAGAGAGGGATCTTGGAGTCGTGGTGGATAACTCACTGAAAATGTCGATACAGTGTGCGACGGCAATAAAAAAGGCCAGTGCTATGCTGGGGATTATTAGGAAGGGAACTGAAAACAAATCAGCTAGTATCATAATGCCCCTGTATAAATCAATGGTATAGCCTCATGTGGAATACTGTGTACAATTCTGGTCACCACACCTCAAAAAAGATATTATAGCACTGGAAAAAGTGCAGAAAAGGGTAACTAGAATGATTAAACGGGTGGAACACTTCCCCTATGAAGAAAGGTTAAAGCGCTTGGGGCTCTTTAGCTTGGAGAAACGACGACTGAGGGATGACATGATAGAGGTTTACAAGATTATGCATGAGATAGAGAAGGTAGAGAAAGAAGTATTTTTCTCTCTTTCTCACAATACAAGAACTCGTGGGGCATTCAATGAAATTGCTGAGCAGTCAGGTTAGAACGGATATAAGGAAGTATTTCTTCACCCAAAGGGTGATTAACACATGGAATTCACTGCCTCAGGAGGTGGTGGAAGCTTCAAGCATAGACAGCTTCAAGAGGGGATTGGAGAAACATGGAGCAGAGGTCCATCGGTGGTTATTAGCCAGAAGGTATAGATGGAAAACTCTGTCTAGGGCAGTGATGCTCTGTATTCTTGGTGTTTGGGGGGGGGCAACCAGTGGGAGGGCTTCTATTGTCCCTTCCTCACTGGCAGACCTCCTGAGGACACCTGGGTTTTGGCCACTGTGTGACACGGAGTGTTGGACTGGATGGGCCATTGGCCTGATCCAACATGGCTTCTCTTATGTTCTTATGTTCTTAATGAATGCATTAAACATGGAGGCACTTCCATACAAGCTGAACTGTTGGCCTGATGCAGAACTTGCCATCTGTAACGCAGCACATTTGCTCCCTATTTCTACTAAATGTTTGCATTATACTCACTGATCAGAAGGGACATCCCACATTTAGAAGGGGCGGGGGGCGGGAATGCAAGATGCCCTTTCATCTTTGCTTTGCTGACATCAGGCAGCTCAAGTCCGGCCACATAAAAAGTTAATTTTAGAGCCGACAAAGTGGTCGTGTGTCTTTCTTGACAGCAGCCACAGAGGAAAGTGTTGCAGGCAGCTCAGAGGTGCGAAGGTAGGTGGGAGCAGCCGAGGAAGAGGGGGCAGGTACAGCAGCTGATGAAGTCATGGCACATGCACGGCACGGCACTATTAAAAAGGAGGAGCCAGCTGTAGGCCCCAGACTCCAGCCGTGCACAGGAAGTCTTCTCTCCGGAGCACAGGGGCTGGCTTTCAAGCAGACTCTTCGACATGCCCCTCTCTCCCATGCTCTTCTGTATATTGGCTTTGCTACTGCTCCAAGGTAAGCCCAGAGATATGGGTTTCTTTCGGCCCTTTGCAAAGTTTCGGGGAACCTTTTCTGCCCTGGTTTGTCGGCTGAGGAAGCCCTCTGCACGGCAGAAGAGTCCGGCAAGTGGTCTCCGATGCAACCTCTGCTTTTGCAGCCATCAGTCAGGCTTGCACATCGCAAGACAAATTGGTGGAGAGAAAGCGGCCTTGTACAGAGTTCTTGTCATTGAGGAACCCTCTGAGACCCGCCCCCCCACCGGCATGCAGTTTGAATGCCATGATGTAGGTTTTTAATTGGCAACGGTGGTGCCGATTTCCTCCCTGTTGTGACCTTTCTATGGATGACCATATTGCATGTGTTTTCTTCCAACAACAATATCAACTTGTCCCTATGAAGCCACTTGAGTACGTTTGGGAACCATAGATCCTCTCCTCTCCTCTCATGACATCGTTGCTCCCTTCTTAAGCAGCTTGGTTTGGACAAGTTCACCAACGCTTTCTCTGTGGTGGCCCCTGCCCTGTGGAACGGCCTGCCTGAGGAGGTCAGGAGAGCCCCCACTCTCCTGGCTTTCCGCAAACGATGCAAAACCACATTATTCAAAAAGGCCTTTTCCTCAGATAGGAGGGCGGTATTGTAGGGAGGGGGTCTCAGATGTTTCGCTAATGAGTTAGGGACCATAGACTTCACCACTATGTTGCCTTACATGTTATCTGTTGCTTTAAATATGTACTTCTCTGTACTATCCGTGCTTCGTGTTATCTAATGTCAGTCGCAGAATTAATTATGTTCTGTTTCAGCATTTCTTCAACTCTGTATTGGATCCTTGATAATGCTATGCCTTTGTAAACTTGTATTTATTTATCTTAAGGCATGGTTTATGGAAATGTCCTTGACACTGTAAAGAAATGTCCTTGTTACTGATTGTACAAATCTCACACTATGTAATCCACCTTGAGTCTCAATGAGAAAGGCGGACTATAAATGACATAAATAAATAAACCCCCCTGATAGAAAACCTTGGTGTTCCCTCCCTTCAGGAAACAGGAGTTCATCCCAAATAGCTCTGTGGCAACATCTAATATCCGGAATGGAAGGATACGCACCAAATAAGTTATAGTACCTCAAGACTTCAGTCTGGTGTTGGGGGGGGGCAGAATAAATGGGATGGGGTCCAGCTGAGAACCATGACCCACCGGCAAGCCGGACCCTTTTCAAGCTGCTACACTGCAGTTCATTGCTAATACAATGAAAAGATGAGCACATTGTCCGGCGCTTGAGTCACATCCTTGAGCCTGACAATCTTGGCTCTGCCATGTGGAGGCTGCATGGGCATTGAAAGAGGGAGGGGTGTAAGGCTTTGTCCACCACCTATATCATAGCCCTTCTCTCCCAGACTGCAGTCAGCCTGCAGAGAAACTGCTTCCATGTAGAAAAAACGCCGTGTGCAATGTGCAAAGGGGGCCTCAGCATTCACAGGAGCCATCTGGAAAAAGACGACACTGCTTCTTTTCTAGACGTATCAGTGTACCATGTGTGGGAACAGCCAGCACTCCCTGGGGTAGGGGGGAGATAGCATTAAACAAACACTGATTAACAGTGTTACAGCTTTCCCATTGCCTCACACAGAAACGCTTACGCGTGATCTGATTCTGGGGTTGCCGTGTGTGTTTGTGCCCCCATGTGTTTCCTGTCACTCCAAGTTCAAAGCTTATGAACTGACATGTCTTGGCCTCTACCCACATGAGTGGCAGGAAACTGTGAAGCTGAAAAAGGTCCTGGGGAAAGCCACAAACTCAGCTTTCCCAACCACCGACAAAGCGAACTTGGCGCTGTTTGTTTTCAGAGCTGGAACTTCCCGACCCTCCCCTGCCTCTCTGTTGAATCAACATAGTGTATACCACAGCTTTTTTTTCTGGGAAAAGAGTTGGTGGAACTCAGTGGGTTGCCAGAACAGGGGGCAACTCCTGGTGGGAGGTGGTGCCCCTGGTACCACATGTGCGCGCGCAAAGTGCAGGCATGCTCCCAGGGCCAATGATGTCACTTTGGGTCAGCTGGAACAAGGGGGAGTTTTTTTAAAGTTTAAATCACCCTCAGCAAAAATGGTCACATGGCTGGTGGCCCCGCCCCCTGATCTCCAGGCAGAGGGGAGTTTAGAGGGCAATCTCAACTCCCCTCTGTCTGGAGCTCAGGGGGCGGGGCCACCAGCCATGTGACCATTTTCAAGAGGTTCCGGAACTCCGTTCCACTGCGTTCCAGCTGAAAAAAAGCCCTGGTGTATACCTCAAAGCAGCCAACATGGACTATCTCGTGTTACATTGTTATAACAGGAGGTTACACCAGGCTTGATTCTGACATAACAAGGAATCTTAGCTATAGTTTGCCATGTTGTCTGAATTGGGAAACCCTGGTTTACGCAAACCAGCCATGCTCTGAAGTGGATTTTCAAAGTGCAGCCTGGTATGATGTCTGAGTGAACAAGCCAGTGCTATGGTTGTGCTATAGATGAGCACTCAGAAAAGCGAGTGCCAAGAGGAAGGTCAGCGGGGGGGGGGCATACAAACAGCTCTGAACACTGGTTCACTTGCTACTGATTTGGAAGAGCAAACTACGGTTAGGGCTGGTCCAAGATCTCTGTGTGAGCAGAGGACTGAGTCCACGTCACCCTAGCCCAAGACCAATGCGCTATGTGCGACACCCCCACTGGCTCTCACTGCTTTCGTGACACATCAAATGCCTCGGGCTAAGGCCTCTCCTCCAAACAGCATTTCCCATCAGATAGGAGTTCCTAGTTTTTTTCAAAAGCACTTTGATACACGAGTGAGACAGTATGGACAACATGGCCACCCAACTACCATCATGTTTTTAAAGCAATTTCTCAGGCACTGAGAAAAAGTTCAGAAAAAGAAACATGCTTAGAGTTCGGGAAATGATTATTACAATGTAAGTTATCTGGGGTCCCACAAGAATCTGTCTTGAGACAATTGTTTAATTTGTTCATAAATAATTTGGAATTGACGGTGAATCGTGCAGTAGCCTTGGGAATGTCCAGTTATTTGGTCTTATGGGGAGGAAGTCATTAGGGTTCAGGAACTGATTATTACAATGTAAATTGTAAGAAAGTTGTCTGTTGCATTGCTCCTTTTTCTGGATCACAACTGACCTGAATGATACAAATCATTGGGCCAAGTGAATGCCGCATACATCATGACCAGGGCTTTTTTTCAGCTGGAACGTGGTGGAATGGAGTTCCAGAACCTCTTGAAAATGGTCACATGGCTGGTGGCCCCGCCCCCTGATCTCCAGACAGAGGGGAGTTTAGATTGCCCTCCGCCGCTGTGGCAATCTAAACTCCCCTCTATCTGGAGATCGGAGGGTGGGGCCACCAGCCATGTGACCATTTTCTCCGAGGGCAACCCACTGAGTTCCACCACCTCTTTTCCCAGAAAAAAAGCCCTGATCATGACCAAACTGAGAATTGTTCAGTCCTTATGGTTTCCTCAGCAGGCAGCACAAGCTGATCCTAAACTTGAATGTCTTATACTTGCACATCTTCCCTATCAAGCCAAGCAGTAGCCAAAGGGGGTGATTTACATCAGGTGGTACAGCAGACAGAGGGGTTATTTTTTAAAAAACTATCAATGCCGGCCTCTGAACAGAAGGATTTGAGTGCAGTGGCCCCTTAGAGACCAACAAGACTTTGTCTCTCGTACTCTGAAAATCTTGTTGGTCTCTAAGGGGCCACTGCACTCAAATCCTGCTCTTCTACTCCAGACCAACATGGCTACTTACCTGAAACTATACACAGTAGGTGGCTGGTGTGTTTCACGAAACTCTAGCTACCTGATGTGTTCCACTCACAGCAGTCTCTTTGGAGAGGGGCTGTGGCTCAGTAGTAAGACATCCATTTAGTGTGCAGAAGGTCTCAGGTTCAGTCCCCATAATCTGCAGTTTTAAACTGATCAGGGAGTAGGTGATGAGAAAGACTCTACCTAAGATCCTGGAGGTAAGGTAGAAGTAGTCCCCTGTGCAAGGTAAAGGTGCAAGCACCCTATGCAAGCACCAAGTCATTACTGACCCATGGGGGTACATCGCATCATGACGTTTTCTTGGCAGACTTTTTGTTACGGGGTGGTTTGCCATTGCCTTCCTCGGTCATCTACACTTTACCCGCAAGAAACTGGATACTCATTTTACCGACCTCGGAAGGATGGAAGGCTGAGTCAGCCTTGAGCCGGCTACCTGAACCCGGCTTCCGCTGGGATCAAACTCAGGTCGTGAGCAGAGCTTGGGCTGCAGTACTGCCGCTTACCACTCTGCGCCACGGGGCTCCTGAAGAGCCGATGCCAGTCTCAGTAGACTATAGTGACCTCGATGGACCAATGGTCCAAGGCAGCTTCATGTGTCCGTATGTCTCTCTAGAACTCTGTCGGCTGTCCCAAAATGACAATTCACAAGTCCATTTTCTTTGACAGAGGCTTTTCCAGAGGCTCTCATCGAAAGCCTAACAGTGGTAGAGGGTCAAGATCTGGATTTGCATTGTGTGGTGGCTGGAGACAACGTATCCGCTCTGCAGTGGTCCAACCCATGCTGGTTTGTGATTTTTCTCGACCACCAACGAGGTAAGTGCCAGTGGAAGCTGTAGCTCTAATTATTTTCCATTGCACTGGGGACCAGAGGTGGGCTTTCCTCCTGTACAGTCATCCACACCACCCCCCTTTGGTTCCACCATAGCCCGTCAACCATTTCAGGGCAGGAAGTCGATGCGACAGGAGCCCCATCTCTGTGGTTGCGAACTGTGAACGCAGAAATTCCTTCCAGGGTGTTTATTACTGCTTCTACTGTACAAAAAGCCACTGCTCTGTCCAGCAAGAGCAAAAATGTAGCGGCCAATCTGGGCTCTGCCTTATGCTAGATTACACCATAATACATTTGCCACAACGCTGTATGTTATTTTTATTCTAGAACACCGTTTCCCCAGATCTTTTTGATCCATTTTTTTCCAGATCTTTTTGATCCATTTTTTTCCAGATCTTTTTGATCCATTTTTTTCCAGATTGAAATTGGAGGCACATTTCACTCCAGATACATGTAACTTTGTGTGTAACTTCTTGATCAGTTCACTTTCTATAAAGGCACAGGAATTTTAATTGTCCATGAAAACTTTAGGTAGCACTCTGTCTCCATACTGCATTGTTTACTGAATGTATTATGCTTCCTTTATCACATTTTTCTCTTCCTGTGAGACCCAGTTGAGTGCATCTAGTAATTTATGAAATCGACTGCATTTATTATGTTCTTATTCAGTTGCTGTTTAATTCTGCAACCCAGTTTTATTGCATTGTTTAGTGTACATATTTTTGCATTGATCATATAACTCTGTAATCCTCCTTGAGCCTCAACAAGAAGGGCTGACAATAAACGCAGTAAAAAAATAAAGTCAATATTGCTACAGCTCACGCCGTCCTTCCACTTGGCTATGGCTTTCTGGGCAAAAGTGATGCTTTTGAGATCTTCCATGTATCAGTACAAGTTGAGCCAAGGAATCCCAGTGCATCCTTCGTACCGCTCTCAGGATAATATCCAAGATGGTAGCATCATCTTCAAAGCATGGGCACCTTAAGATGTACAGACATGAGCCTGGTGCTGGCCATCTCTAATGACAACCATGCCCCCCCCCATCTTTTCCCCTGCACCCAACCATCAATTCTTGATAGCCACAGCTGGTCTCTGAATCCCTGAAATGCAGCCCGTTCCAGGTCTCGTCCTCAGGTGATGTATCTGGCCCTGATGTAAAGGTTTGAAGAATGAGCTCTTAATTTTTTTCTTTAAATGATGTTTTTCCAGGTTTAAAGGATCAAAGGTATAAGCTTATTAATTCTTCAAAGGATCATCTGTCTATTCGCATCTCCAACGTAACAACGGGTGACGAGGGACTGTATACATGCTACCAGTACGGTGCAGCAGTCATAACCAAGCAGGTGAATGTCACCGTCTTAGGTGAGTTCCCAAACTCCTGGCTCTGAATATATCTATATACAGGGGTCATTTTGTAGAAAAAGAGGTGGGGGAACTCATTAGCATATCTCATTAGCATATGCCATGCCCCTTGCCATCACCACCATGATTCTTAATCCATAAATCCAGATGTCATCAAGTCCTTATTTATCCATTTCATGTAAAAAGTCTATAAACGGTTTCCATTCAGTCAAAAATGCAACTAATGTCTTTTCCCTAATCAGTGAAGTAAGTTTTGCCATTGACGCAAACTCCAAAACTTTTATCCACCATTCCTCCACTGTAGGCAATATCGGTGTTTTCCACTTTTGTGCATAAAGTACTCTTGCTGCTATAATCAAATATAAAAACAAAGTTACAAAGCTTCTTTCCAACTGGCTGTCCATTAGTCCCAACAAAAAATTATCTGGTTTCAACTGGATTTTAATCTTCAAAATCTTCTGAATCGATTATTGTATCTGCAACCAGAAACTCTTTGCTTTCTTACATGTCCACCACATGTGATAAAATGTCCCTTCTTGTTTAGCACATTTCCAACATACATTTGAAGCATCCTTATACATTATGGCCAGTTTTTCAGGAGTCATACACCAACAATACATCATCTTGTAGAAATTTTAATGTAAATGTAAATTTCAACCCCCTTATCCACATATGTAATGTAAATTTCAACCCCCTTATCCACATATTTTCCCATTGCTCCATTAATACGTCATGTCCGCAATGATTTGCCCATTTAAACATACGTTCTTTTACTTGCTTTGAATATATGACAGCAAGCAGAAAGGAACAGGCTGATCAAGTCCTGTTTGAAGATGTACCTTCATTTGATATTTATGTTTTGCTTATGTGTTTTATTTGTTTGATTGTGGTGGCCTTTGGCTGCATGTAATAAATAGTCTGAATTCTGCAGATGTACCTGGTGGTGGCCCAGGTACAATTGGAAACTAGGGGACTACAACCATTGGGGCTTCTGGATACTTACAAGTAAATATACAAGAGTCTCTTTAAGTGCTCAATTACATGGAAATATACAAGAGACTTGTCGAAGGCTTTCACGGCTGGAGAACGATGGTTGTTGGGGGTTTTCCGGGCTGTATTGCCGTGGTCTTGGCATTGTAGTTCCTGACGTTTCGCCAGCAGCTGTGGCTGGCATCTTCAGAGGTGTAGCACCAAAAGACAGAGATCTCTCAGTGTCACAGTGTGGAAAAGATGTAGGTCATTTGTATCTACTCAGAAGGGGTGGGGTTGAGCTGAGTCATTCTGTAAGAGTTTCCCAGGGTGTGGAATGCTAATGGCGGGAGGCTTCACTGTATCCTGAGGAGGTTCTTTTGCATATGGATTGGTGTTTGATGTGCTAATCTTCTCTGCAGGGCTATTGTCGGGTGTGGAGTGTTTTGTTGGCCTGGTGTTTTTCAGAACTGGAGCCCATGCTCTGTTCATTCTTAAGGTTTCTTCTTTCCTGTTGAAGTTTTGCTTATGCTTGTGAATTTCAATGGCTTCCCTGTGCAGTCTGACAAAGTAGTTGGAAGTGTTGTCCAGTATTTTGGTGTCCTGGAATAAGATCCTGTGCCCTGTTTGAGTTAGGCTATGTTCAGCCACTGCTGATTTTTCAGGCTGTCCAAGTCTGCAGTGTCTTTCATGTTCTTTTATTCTTGTCTGGATGCTACGCTTTGTGGTCCCGATGTAAACCCAGTGTATGGTTCCGGTTTGTGGATGATACATTCATCATTTGGAGCCATGGGGAGGAAGAATTGATGGAGTTTTTGAATCATCTCAACAACATCCACCTGAACATACAATTCACAATGGAGAAAGAAAGTGAGGGAAAACTGTACCGATCAGTGTGAGTTGGTTTCCTGTAGACCTTGTGACCTAACTGAAAGTTTGCTTTGCGGATGACCAAGGTATCCAGGAATGAGAGTTTTCCCTCACTTTCTTTCTCCATTGTGAATTGTATGTTCAGGTGGATGTTGTTGAGATGATTCAAAAACTCCATCAATTCTTCCTCCCCATGGCTCCAAATGATGAATGTATCATCCACAAACCGGAACCATACACTGGGTTTACATCGGGACCACAAAGCGTAGCATCCAGACAAGAATAAAAGAACATGAAAGACACTGCAGACTTGGACAGCCTGAAAAATCAGCTGTGGCTGAACATAGCCTAACTCAAACAGGGCACAGTATCTTATTCCAGGACACCAAAATACTGGACAACACTTCCAACTACTTTGTCAGACTGCACAGGGAAGCCATTGAAATTCACAAGCATAAGCAAAACTTCAACAGGAAAGAAGAAACCTTAAGAATGAACAGAGCATGGGCTCCAGTTCTGAAAAACACCAGGCCAACAAAACACTCCACACCCGACAATAGCCCTGCAGAGAAGATTAGCACATCAAACACCAATCCATATGCAAAAGAACCTCCTCAGGATACAGTGAAGCCTCCCGCCATTAGCATTCCACACCCTGGGAAACTCTTACAGAATGACTCAGCTCAACCCCACCCCTCCTGAGTAGATACAAATGACCTACATCTTTTCCACACTGTGACACTGAGAGATCTCTGTCTTTTGGTGCTACACCTCTGAAGATGCCAGCCACAGCTGCTGGCGAAACGTCAGGAACTACAATGCCAAGACCACGGCAATACAGCCCGGAAAACCCCCAACAACCATACAAGAGACTCTCTAAGGGTTCATTGTTTTTGTGCCTCTTGGATTTTGTATGAATGGTTGTAGTTTTGAAGTGATTACATCCTCTCCACCAGTTGGACTATTTTGCAACAATTGCATGTGTATTTATTGTGATATTTATTGAATCATTTACTCATGTATTTGTTGGATTATTGAATGTATGGTTAACTGTTGGTTTATGAGAATTGTTATTTATTACTGTGGAACACTCTGTGCACTTTGTCACTTTAATATACTGCAAAATATTTGAAAATTAATTTAACTATACACTCCAGGAAATGTGGTTTGTAAGATTCAGTCCTTTGGTTCTGGAGTAGCACTCCCGGTTTTACAATTGGAAACCAGGCCAGGAGATCCACTCCCCCAAATTTTCCTATAATAATAACATTTGATTTAAACATCACCCTTCAGGGCAACTTAACATCTACTCAGAGCAGTTTACGAAGCGTATTATTATTATCCCTATGACAATCATCCTGTGAGGTGGGTGGAGCTGAGAGAGCTCTGAAAGAGCTGCCGCTGACCCAAGGTCACCCAGCTGGCTTCAGGCGGAGGAGTGGGGAATCAAACCTGGCTCTCCAGATTAGAGTCCTGCCTCTCTTAACCACTACACCAGACTGACTCTCTCCAGCAGGGAGAGAGGAATAACAGTGAAATCCGAAACAGATGCATACTTCTAAATCCATTGCAGTCAATTCTGTTTGCGTTACAAGGATCATGTGAACAGGAGGGCAGCATCTTTTCATGGAGAAAGAAGCCGATCTCTTGTACAAAGACAAATAAAAATCCACAACCAGCTCTCCACCCCTTGCAGAGATGAAAGCGAAGTGGGAAGAATTCCATTTCCTAATTCAGACATTTGTTCTCTTGTTACAGCTGCTCCTTCCAAACCTCTGTTGGAAGAATCGACAGTTCACGGCAGAGAAGAAAAGATGCTCTTAAGGTGTTCCACCTGGGGGAGTAAGCCCCCTCCTCAGATGACATGGCTGCTGGACAACGGGATAGAGCTCTTTGGTACGCTTTAAATCATTTACTCTCTTGATACATTGCATAATAACTTTTTTAAAGTCAGTACTGCCACCTGATGGACAAGGCAAATTATGCGGAAACTCAGCTATAACACAGTTCAGATATAACACAAAACCATGATTCATTATGTGAAATCAGAATCTGGTTTGCAGATGATCACTCACCAGTTTGTCTAGACTAATGCTGGTTTCATAACCTTTGCTTTCACCATATATCTCTATAGCTAGAGAACATCACATAAAACCAAAGACAAGACTAATTGTCTTTAAAAAACCAACTCTGAACTGCTTTTTTAAAAAGTCCTATTTGACAGACCCTATTTTCAATCACAGCAACCACCATTCAATTAAACTGGGTTTGCCTTAATTGTTTCAGAGCCAAGCTGCTCCTTCAGGGTGTTGCCAATTGTTAATGTTCAGCAAACTATTTTATGTTAGCCTGGATTGTGCACTCCACCTCTTTCATGACTTTTGCAACTGATTTGCATCTACTCCCTTCACCACCTATATATATCTGGCCAGTTTCTTCATACCCTCCATGCATCTGACGAAGAGAATTGTGATTCTCGAAAGCTTATGCTACAGTAAAGTTGCATCTGATGAAAAGAGCTGTGGTTCTCGAAAGCTTGTGCTACAGTAAAGTTGCATCTGATGAAGAAAGCTGTGGTTCTCAAAAGCTTATGCTACAATAAAGTTGGTTAATCTTAAAGGTGCTACTGGACTCTTTGCTATTTTGCTACTGTAGACTAACATGGATAACTCCTCTGGGTCTATTCTGTGTTAGAATTGAATCTGCATGCACAATGAGCCTGTTATTTATTCAGAAAACGTATATGCCACCTCTGCAGAAAACTGCTCAAGGTAACTCTCCAAGAAAAACAGTACCATCCACTCGTAAAATGAACACCATATCTTTCATCACTAGTACAGGCCTATTTATCTAGGTCCTGTTCTAACTATATTTTAAAAAGCTTTCCACTTATGAAGTCACTGTTGTATAACATAAGTACTGGCATGGCTAGTACACGGCTAACTCCTCTGGGTATAAGTACTGGCATAATCTGGGGTAAAGTTGAACTCTAGCTACTAATACAGGCCTCAAAGATCCCAATCCATCCGATTATTCATATACTGGGGATTTGTGGTAGTGACACCAGTAATGAAATCTGTGGCAGCAACTGGTTCATCTATCTGTCTATAACAGAGAAGGAGCCTGCCAGAAAGACCTCTGGCAATGATTGGCTTGCCTACCTATTTGTCACAGTGAGTCCCTCTACACGAGATGCCTCGGTGCGTGTTCGTCAAGTGTAGGGAGGTGCAATGTTAGCTGGGAAGCGTAGTTTTAAAAGACAGCCATTGGAGATCACTCCCTCAAGGGTTTGTTAATTTCATCTTCGCCTCCGGAAGGCTCTGTCAATTTCACCTCTCCAGTCTAAACTCCAGTTTATAGCAAAGCCTTTGCCCTGCAGCCGGCTCTATCTTTTTAAACTACCCTTCCCAGCTAACATTGCATCTCCTGACATGTTCTTCACGTGTGAGATGTCTCGTGTGGAGAGACTCAGAGAGGCTCAGTGATTACAAGAGTTTGGGGCAGGGCTCATTTTGACGCAGAACATACAGGAACGCAGTTCCGGCAGTTCCCCAAAGAGGTCATGTCAGGTGGCCCCGCCCACCTCTTGGCCATTTTGGGCCTGTTTCTGCCTGGATTGGGGCCGAAACGGCCTGGATTGGGCCTCTGACGGGTGGTAGATCAATCTCCCACTCATCAGCGGCCTGATCCTGACCATCTTGGTCCCCTTTTCAGTCATTTTCAGCCCTTTTGCCATTTTGGGCCCAATTTCAGCCCTGAATGACCAGGATGGGGTCCAAAACAGTCAGAATAGGTGATGTCAGGGGGTGTGGCATATGCAAATCAGTTATACTAATGACACACTTCTGATAATGGCAAGAGGCATGGCATATGCTGAGTTATGCTAATGAGCTATGCTAATGAGTTCCTCCTCCAGCTCTTTTTCTACAAAATGACCCCTGGTTTGGGGCATGAGTAAACAGCGCAATGCAAGCAAAAATCCTAGGATATGAGGAGTATAAGAAGCAGGGGCCTGAACCATCAAACTTAAATGTGGAAGTGTTCCAAGAGAATGACTGAAACGGGTGATCTGAAAGAGGAGGAGGGAAACAGAATTGGCAGACACACAGACCTTTCGCTATGAGCCTTCAGTTGCCAATAAAGCTGCTACCTTCCCAAATATATTTTAGGTGACACCCAACATCAGTGTGAAGGAAATGGAAAGAAATGCAACACAACCAGCACTCTGGCAGTTCATACCTTCAAGGAGAAGTCTACTGTGACTTGTGTTATTCGCCATGAAGCTCTGGGAAGAGGAAATTTAACTGCAACTGTCCACCTCAGCCGTATCAGTAAGTACAGTGTTGGTATCTATGCAACATTTTATAGTGTAACATGGATTGTATTAGAGAAATAGGAGAGGCTCATTAAACTCATACTAAAGCAGACGGATAGTGGAGTGAATGATATCCCAGGAGAAAACATGTAAAGGTGATGCAAGAATCTATGTGATGCTTCCACGTGGTTTTTGCTAACTTACATATTAAACCTTTTGATGTATCAAGGTTGGCAGCTAAGATCTGTCTTGCATTACTGGAAATTAAGTTGATGGCTCAGTGGAATGTGATTTGATGGGGAAGAAACCAGAGACTTTGAATAAATATATTTTTATTTTCCAGAATCTACTACAGACATCATTCCAACTACCTCTGAATTTGGCATGACGACCTCGGATAACCCTTGGCATCACACAGGTAAAATACGAAAAACAAAAGTGCCAGCAACGATTTTTACAAAGGAATTTCTCTGCTCTGTTCAATCAAGACTCTTCCAGTAAGAGTATGCAACATGGATCCTGGTATTTTTTTTAAAGCTATAGATGCCTTTCTAGTTGGTTATACTTGAAATGAATTTTAATACTTATTTGCAAGGCTCTAACCACTTAAGCCGCTTCAGTTAACAGCCCTTTGATTTTTATATCCAGAGAAGAAATCGAACAGAAGAGCGCCCAATAATGGGGGATTCTTAATTCAGTTCTGTTTTGCCTAAGGATAAAGGGGGGCATTCTTACTCAAGATGAAGGTAGACCCCCCCAAAGATTATATGAGGCCCTGCTATCAATCTGTCACAGTCCAGAAAAGAAAAAAAAGAACTAGAAATACATGCAAAGAAAATAACTATAGGCTATATAATGGAGGGGCGGTATAGTCTTTTCATTAAAATGACATTAAAAAAATAAACTGGAATTTTCTAAATATTTCCATTGTTGTTTTTTAACCTAATTCAATTAAAAGGTTAATTCAGACCCTAAGATAATAATAACTAGGCAGACTGGGCCCATTCTTTAAAGTAACCAGCTAGAGTTGCCAGCTTCCAGGTGGTAGCTGGATTTTTCCCGGAATTACAAATGATCTCCAGGCCATAGAGACTGTTTCCCTAGAGAAAATGGCTGCTTTGGAGGGTGGACTCGGTGGCATTATACTCTGCTGAGATCCTTTCAATCCCCAAACCTTACCCTTTACAGGCTCCACCCCCAAAATCTCCAGGAATTTCCCAACCTGGAGCTGGCAATGGGCTTAGACTGGAGTAACACTACATATGATTGCACTGTAGGTATACTAGACAGACCAATTGCACAGGCAAATAAGGCCTGCCTGGAGAAACTCCTAATTGATGAAAATCCTACTATCTCCAGGCAAATATCCAAATTCTGTCTCCATTTGGTTAAATTCCATAATGAAAAGAATAGCCATACATAGTCTGTCCTGCTCTTTTTACAATTTTAACTATTTTAATGTCAGTGTTTTAAATATTAGAATTACTGCGGTTCCCAGAGAACTATATACATTTTAAGATAAGATTTTAAATGCTAAATGTATTTTTCTATGCCCTTTACATTTTTACGCTGGATTTAATTATTCTATTGATTGCTAAGGATGTATTGCCATTGTTATGGTCTCTGACCGCAAATAAATTCATAAATTCATTCATTCACTGTCGGTATACCAGCCCCACCTAGGTGCTGAGGGACAGTACCATCAAGTCATAGCTGACTTTTAGTGACCCCAGGGGGGTTCTCATGGCAAGAAACTAACAGAGGTGGTTTGCCATTGCGTGCCTCCACAACACTGGGAGTCTCCCATCCAATTTCTAACCAAGGCCGACCCTGTTTAGCTTCTGAGATCTGACAAGATCGAGCTTCCCTGGACTATCTAGGTCACCAGGCCCACCTAGGCCATTCTAAATTCCACCCCTGAGGTTAAGAGACCCCTACAGAAAATATCATGATCACTCCGTCCTGAATAAACAGAGGTGAGTAGAATTCAGCATCCCTTGAAAGCAAAGAGGGACCCCAGATGATAACCAATGTGTTGTACTCCAAACACACTGCGATTCCCTGCCCATATAAGCAAGGATCGCTAGTTCAGAATAACAATACTAGGCAAATTACCTCATTCGGTTCCAAAGCACTCCCTACTACATGCTATTTAAATCAGCACTGTGTTCCTTCAGAATTTGATTGTCTCTTTAAAAGCAATGAAATATGTTTGAGTGCTCTCCCACATCACAAACTCCCTGACCATAGACAGCAAACATTATAGACAGAAGGTTCTAGCCAAGACATCTAGTTTTCTGCGTGGAAGGAGAAACAAGCAAGATTTATTTTTGTATGGAGGCTTTCTTGTAATGTGGCGAAACCTTCTAACATGCAGTCCAAAATTGTACACTGCCTTCCACTGAAGTACTTATTTGCCTACACGACTATGGCTAGGATATTTTCATCCTAACAAGAAAAGCCCCAATGGGTCACACAAGACCCTTATATATTGAGTCCAAACTCCTATTGTTTATTTTAAAAATAATCAAAACGAAACGTAATGAATTGTTTTCCTTTACAAAGACAGTACAATTACAGTGCAATCCAATGCAGAATTAATCCAATATAACTCTGTCTTCTCTGCAAAGGACAGCACTGTCCGTCAAGGAATTATTATGGTGGGCTTGAGCTTTACACCAAGCTATTAGAGAACAATTGTTGGCCATCAAGCCCAGCCAGAACGCCTGCATATACTCCAGGAATGAGTGGGATATGTGATATTTCTGAATATGCTGTAATATCTACACTAAAATGAAATAACAAATTCCTCATAAAGGAATACTTTCTAGTGCACTCACCAATATTAATCAGCATAGCACCACTGAAATTAACTTTTGCTGATACTTTGATAAATACAGCTACTTTCAAGCCATTCTCTGTAATATCAATTCTGTAATATACATTTCTGCTGGGACACGAGAGGAATAATGTTTCTCTTTTCATTTCAACATAATCAGACAACATATTAAACGCAACAGAAGGAAACTTTTGGATACAAAGACGGTCACCAAGCAGCGAAGCGGACATGCCAAACTCCACCACCATAAACGGTATGTCATGAAATCAACAATAATTTCCAAATGTTAAATTAAATTAACTCCAGCAGTTAAGTTGACGTATACAACATCCTTCAAGCTATTCACTGTACAAATGAAATACTACAATATATATTCATAATGGTAGATGGAAGGAATAAACTTTTTTCATTGCAGTGGACTCAGACATCATATTAAATGTAACAGAAAGAAACTTTGGGGCACAAACAATATCGGCAAGCAAAGAAACAGCAACTCAGAAACCTAATTCAATTAATGGTATGTTAAAGTACCAATATTTTTCAAATGTAAAACGATTGTTTGACGTATGCCACTGTACATGGTTAGTCCTAAAATTCTTGCTGCTCTACGTATTGTGTTGTCATCTGGTTTGGGCTTTGTTAAAGTTGCCTCGGAACCCTGTTTGAAGAAAGGCAGGCTAGAAGTTTAAGTAATTCAATATACGAAAGCTCATATAGGAGTCATAGATACATGGTATCCTACTTCATAGAAATTGAACAGAATCCATGAAATGAATATTAGTATGAAAATTCACTGGAGTGGAGGTAGATTCCAATGTATCATAGAATCATCAGGTTGGAAGGTACCTCCAAGGTCATCTAGTCCAACCCCCTGCACAGTGCAAGAAATTCACAACTTCCTCCCCCTCCCCACACCACCAGTGACCCCTGATCCATGCTCAGAAGATGGCAAAACACCGTCAGGATCCCAGGGCAAGCTGGCCTGGGGAAAATTGCTTCCTGACCTCAAAGTGGCAATCGTCCTTACCCTGGGCGTGTAAGAAGGGGCCACGAGAACTAAGCACTGATGTAACCCTTCCTGCCCTCCCTCTCATGATCTGCCCAGGTTCACAGAATCAGCCTTGCTGTCAGATGGCCATCTAGCATCTGCTTAAAAACCTCCAAAGAAGGAGAGCCCACCACCTCCCAGGGAAGCCTGTTCCACTGAGGGACCGCTCTGTCAGGAAGTTCTTCCTAATGTTTAGCCGAAAACGTGCAACATAGGTAGCAATCATGTGATAATGAGATCATAACCATTATTTGTGAAATGATCACACACAGAATTAGGTAAAGCACAAGTGAAAAGCACAAGTGAAAGAGTGTTATCTAGTATCACTTTCTCAGAAAGATCCTGGAACAAAATAGTAGAGCCGGTGTGGTGTAGTGGTTAAGAGCAGCAGGACTCTAATCTGGAGAGCCGGGTTCGATTCCCCACTTCTCCACTGGAAGCCAGCTGGGTGACCTTGGGTCAGTCACAGCTCTCTCAGAGCTCTCTCAGCCCCACCCATCTCACAGGGTGTTTGTTATTGTGGGGATGATAATAGCATACTTTGTAAACCGCTCTGAGTGGGTGTTAAGTCATCCTGAAGGGCGGTATCTAAATCGAATGTTGTTGTTGTTGTTGGAGAGTCCACTAGCACCTTTAAGATTAACCAACTTATTTGTAGCATAAGCTTTCGATAACCACAGCTCCCTTCGTCAAATGCATGACTCTCTACTATTTTGCAACTACAGACTTAATTCGGCTAACTCCTCTGGATACTGGAATAGATAACCACATTCTATAAAGATAGTCAATATTTTATAGCACTTTCTATATGTATTGATAAGATCAATATGATTATGATATGATGCAGACAGTTTGTGAACTAACTTTAACATGAAATTGTATTTTTAGAAAAATGTGAACATTTTTAGAAATGTGGTGTTGGTGAAGTTTTTCTGTTAGTTGGGACAGAACTCCTTCCTTTAATTGCAGGCTATTTAATACAGTCCTTTAAAATGAATATAGGAAGGAACACAGTATGAACAGTTAATTATTACATTATATTGATTCTGCTAGTTACGCATTTTTGATCCGCTAATTGTAAAGGGAACAGAACAAAAGGAGAATATAGTGTGTATTAGAAAGAGCTTTTTTGGAAACGTTAGGCAATGGTGACAGTTTATCTTGCCCGTTTCCTTAACAATTCTAAACGTAACCATTTTTTATTTTAAGGATTTCTGTCCTGCACTTTCCATGCTAAAATGTAATTTGTGGTAGCTAAAACATTATTCTTATATAGTTCTACATTTTTTAAAAAAAATTACAAACGAAAAGGGATCAGTAAATATAGCCACATCAACTGGCAAAACGCAAAGCGTAAAAGGAAAATAAAAATTAATAGTGTGCAAGCTCTTGGGTTCTCAGATCGGTTGTGATGAAATTGCTGAATTGATTGTATTGAAATATTGATGAAATAGCTGCCAGCTTCCCTGGACCTATGGGAAAGAAGGGGAGGGGGTATAAAAAGAATAAATGAATGAATGTACAACCATATCAATTCCCACTCCTGCTGGGAATAAGCGTTCTCTTTTTCATTTTAACAGGCTCAGACAACGTATTCAATCTAACAGGAGGAACTCTCGATCCACCAGCAACACCCACCAATAGTGAAGCAGGAACTCTGGACTTTACTACCGCCAACAGTATGCTAAAGCAATTTAACCATAATTTCCAAACACAAAATGGCATTAATATCTGCTTATAATCTGACGTGTGCATCTTCTTTCAAGCCACTTAGTGGTTCATTTCCAGCAGGACTTGCAAGAAATACGCTCTCTCTTTTTCATTTTTCAGCAGAACTCAACACAATATTAAATATAACAGAAGGAAACTCTAGTACACAAACACCGTCCCCAAGCAGTGAAGCCGCTACTCTGAATTCCAACATGACCAGCGGTAGGTTAGTTCAATTGAACAATTATTTCTGAATGCAAAAATGTGTATTTCAGCATAAGTCATGGTATAGGTTTCTTCAGGGGTCATTTCGTAGAAAAAGAGCTGGAGGAACTCATTAGCATAACTCATTAGCATATACCACGCCCCTTGCCATTACCAGAAGTGTCATTAGCATAACTGATTTGCATATGCCACACCCCTGACATCACCTATCCTGGCTATTTTGGACCCAATCCTGGCCATTCAGGGCTGAAATTGGGCCCAAAATGGCAAAAAGGGGCTGAAAATGGCCGAAAAGGGGCCCAAAATGGTCAGGATCGGGCTGCTGCTGAGTGGGAGAGTGATCCACCACCCATCAGAGGCCCAATGTGGGCCATTTTGGCCCCAATCCAGGCTGAAACGGGCCCAAAATGGCTGAGAGTCAGGTGGGCGGGGCCACCTGCCAGAACTGCATTCCTGTGTGTTCCCCCTCGAAATGAGCCCGGGGTTTCTTAAAGAAATGGCCTTCAACAAAGACTTGCAGGGACACCCAAGGGAATACATGGGGTTGTATCCCATGAAAACTCTCCATTAAACAATTTCTGTTAACTGAATAAAAATTTCCCACCTTTCCATTTTTGCTGCAACCAGGGCTTTTTTTCTAGGAAAAGAGGTGGTGGAACTCAGTGGGTTGCCCTCGGAGATAATGGTCACATGGCTGATGGCCCCACCCCCTGATCTCCAGACAGAGGGGAGTTTAGATTGCCCTCCGCGCCACTGCAGCAGCGCAATCTAAACTCCCCTCTGCCTGGAGATCAGGGGGCGGGGCCACCAGCCATGTGACCATTTTCAAGAGGTTCCGGAACTCCATTCCCCCGCATTCCCCCTGAAAAAACGCCCCGGCTGCAACCCAAAATTATCCCCAAAATGCTTCCTTTTGGGGGAAATAGGATATCTCCCTGGGAATAGCATGAAGGTAAAGCTGAGATCTGCTGTGGGAGGATGGAATCATCAAAAACTGCTTCCTGACCTTACTCAAAAGGCATTAAAACACATTCTACTTTTGAAAAACAGGAACAAACTTTACCCATGAAGGAATCGTGAAGAAGCCGAGCAAGTTATTACCCATCCTTGTGGCCGGGTTACTTTTGATTCTATTTGTCATAGTCCTGCTCTTATCAGTGAAACTGTGGAAAGCGCACAGAGCATGGAAGAGAGGTAAGGCAATCTGAAAGATCTTTCCATCTACCTAGTACGTTTCTGTTTCCTCCAAGGAGCTCACAGCAGCATACATAATTCTCTGTTTCCTTATTTATCCTCACAACAACCCTGTGGTGTAGGCTAGGCTAAGAGGGAATTCAGCAACAAACAACAAATCAGTGTTCGCTGTGGACAGTGAGACCAATAAATAACTAAAACATGTTTCCACCACAGATGGTTTTCTGCACGTCATTTGATCCTTCCATAACACTTTCTGAGAACGCAGCTCAAAGCCAATCCTTATATAACTTTTCAACCTGTGAAATTCACCATAAGATTATTTTACTTGGGCCCTTTTCACACTGCTTACCTGCTCCCGGGACATTGCAAAATATCGCGCAAAAACCACGGAAGATAGCGTCTTCTCGCAAGAGTTTTGCACAATGTCGCGCAAAACTCGCGAGAAGACGCTATCTTCTGCGGTTTTTGCGCGATATGAGCAGGTAAGCAGTGTGAAAAGGGCTCAGCTCAGTTTCATGTAATGAGTATGAGGTCTGAATGCACCCTCGTGTGGAGAGAGCTGGTATTTGATGTATTTAACATATCAGAACAGGCCATTGTGAAACTACAATTATGGATTAAATGCTAAAGGCCAGCTTTCATTGCATTCAAACAACTATTCACCGCATAAAACTGATACAGTGAAAATATCTTCCGGTAAATTTTAACATCTCAAAAAAGAAGTCAAAATTGGCTGTCAAACCCTAACATAATGTTCGAATTAGAGATTTTGATTTCTGCTCACAGCATCCATCTTCCTCTTCAAACTCAGCTGCCATTTATTTATTAATAATTATTTTTATCTCACAATTCTCAGCTGAAGAGGTTCATGAGGCAATTTATAAAACCGAGACACAAAAAAGGTCAAAACATAAACACTTATAAAAATAACTATTTTAAATAAAAAATCAAAACCCAGAATCAATCTGCAGGGCAGCTTTAAAAGCAGCAACAAGAAGAAATGGCATAAAGTATATCTTAAAATTAGCAAAATTAACAGCATCACTAACAGTAAAAGCAGCAAGTAACAAAAGCCAATGTGATAAAATCTGGCATAGAAATTCACACACACATCAGCTTCCAATGGGGGAAGGACCTTGGCTCATCGGTAGAAAATCTGCTTTGAATAAAGAAGATCCCACCTTCAAATTCCACCGTCTCCAGTTTAAAGAAGATCAGGTAGATGGTGATATGAAAGAGCTGCAGTTAAGAACCTGGATAGCCTCTGCCAGAACAAACAATACTGACCTTGATAGTCCAAGGGTCTGAGCCAGTAGAAGAAAGGTTCAAGTATTTGAACCAAGAATCACTGAGAAAACAGGTATGTTTTAGCAGCCACGTTTTTATTAATTTATTATTATTATTATTATTAAATTTATAGTCCGCCCTCCCCATGGACAGGCTCAGGGCGGATTACAACATACAGATAAAAACACATTGATAAAACGATACATTAAATAATGATAAAAGCCAGATTTAACAGCATAAAAACAAACTCTGCACTATGTGAGATCATGGGCAAAATTTAAAGTTCTCGTGCTTGTTTACATATAGTCGCCATTTTAGAACACATGTTGTAGCATTAAATGCAACATAGCAGTAGAGACTAGAGACTTATGGTATGATGGAGGATAGTACCTTAGTGGGACTGGCTAAGGTAAGGTGATTAACAGTGAAACCCTAAAACAGAGTTGTACCCAGGTGCTGCCTTCTCCATCCTAACAGAGGTATCCGGCCCCACCTCCATGTTGTTTTTAGACAGCAATCCTAAAAAGGTCAATCCCGTAGGGCTTACTCCCAAAAAAGTCCTTAGGATTGCACTGTAAGTGACTAACAGTGCAATGCCAACCATTTATAATCAGAAGATCAATCGGATTTATTCCCCAATAAGTGTGCTTAGGATTGTATTCTAAGAACGCTCGTCGTGAAGGAAGAAACCCGGTGTATTTACTGTCGCTCGTTATTTTCCTCTCTGAATATCATCCCAATAGAAAATGACTCTTCGGAACTGACGCTAGAGAGCTACAAAGTCAGGCCTAACGAAGACAATCGTCTACAGGAGAACAGGCACGGTAAGCAAGTCGATAAAGTAACGGGAGTGTGTGGGCATAAGAATTTGAACGTTTCAAGGGCAAGGACAAATTCAAACCATTACGCCTGTCTCAAAAACTCAAAGCAGTACTGTAATGATTTCAAGTAAATGTGTGCATGTATCTTTCAATGCTTGGTGAGATAGGTGGAGAGCGGGGGTGAAAGAGAGGGATGAGTGAGCGATATGATCGGTTGATGACTGAGAATGTGGGCAGAGTGAATGCAGTTTAGACTGAGAGTGGAGAGAAAAGTTTCAGTCAGAAGAAAGCAGGCTAGCTGTGTGCTGCCTGAGTATGTTGAAATATTTATGAGAGAAATATGACCTGTGTGGAACCTGAACTGAGCATGTTTGTGAAAGGACACTCAGTCAGGGCAAGAGAGGCCAGCTGTGTGCTGCCTGAGCAGGTTTCATATTTCTGTGAATGAGAGTCAGGGCAAGAGAGGCTGGTTGTGTGCTGCCGGAGGAGTTTAAGCATTTCTGTGAGAGAAATATTGAGTCAGAGAAAGAGGCTAACTGTGTGTGAAGACTTAGAAGAGATCTGTGTGAATGAGTTTATAGGAAGTAACTTTAAGAACCGAGAACTACGTTTATGAAACTGATATGCTTCTTGACTAAATAAAAGTTTATTTTGTTTTGTTATATCCCGGAGTAGCTGTCATTGCTATATCCCATTCATATCCTCAGGGCCACATAGAACCACGAAGGAGCCTGACGCTTCGGGAACGTTACCAAAGGGAAACCTTAAATAAAATATCTTGGAATATAATATTCCTGGTTGCAGCAAACTACCCAGAGGGTGTTAAGGGAAAGATTAAAAGAAAAATCTACCCAAGAGAAAGTAAGGGTCGTAACAAGTACCATTCAAGTCCCCAACTGACAGCCCCTTGACCAAATCAGCTCCACTCAGGATGCTTCTAGATCTTACAAAGTGGGAGACAAAAGTGTAGGATAATAATAATGATAACAACATTCGACTTATATACCGCCCTTTAGGACAACTTAACGCCCACTCGGAGCACTTTACAAAGTATGTTATCATTACCCCCACAGCAAAACACCCTGTGAGGTGGGTGGGGCTCAGAGAGCACCTAGAAGCTGTGACTAGCCTAAGGTCACCCAGCTGGCTTCAAGTGGAGGAGTGAGGAATCAAACCCAGCTCTCCAGATTAGAGTCCCACGCTTGTAACCACTACACCAAACTGGCAGCTTGTTGCAGCTGTGGATATAAAATTAGGGTTGCCAGCTGTGAGGTGGGACATTCCTGGAGATTTGCGGGGGTGGAGCTTGAAGAGGGCGGGGTTTGGGGTGGAAAGGGGCCTCAGCAAGGTACAATGCTATAGACTCCACCCTCCAAAGCTGCCATTTTCTCCAGGGGAACTGATGCAATGATGTCTGGAAATCTGCTGTAATTCTGGGAGATCTCCAGCTGCCACTTGGAGGCTGGCAGCCCTAATGGCCAACAAACCATTCAGACACCCTCCCATTTTTAATGCCCCTCCTCATCTATAGATCCCAATTGCAAATTTTTTTCCATTATTCCAGCTGTGGCTGCATCCAAAATGAACTATTTAGGGGAGGGGAAATATCAATAAATATTTATTTACTTTCTCCCAGCCTTCAGTCGGAATTCCAGTAAGAAGCGTGCAACTGAAGGGTCTTGCAGGACATCATCAAAGAATTCAGAAGAATCAAACGAATCAGTCTTTGAGAAACAGTTGCCCTACATAAAAGAGACGGATCTATAGCTGTCAGTCCCTCCTGAGAATTCTGGACCGTGTACTGTAACAGTGGTGCTGACTTGCATTCCCTTTATTTATTTGTATTGTCTTGCAAATATTTGTCCATTCCCAACAGGATTTTAGAGAAGCAGAAGTGACTCATAAAATGTGGGTAGTCTGGACTTTGATTCTGTTTTTTGGATCCGCATATTGCAAATTAAAAAAAATAGTGGTATGACAAACACTGTTGAAAATCTGTTGCTTGTGGATGTTATTATTTAATATTTAGCCAGGGTTTCTAATATTTTAGATAGCCATTTCAGGCACTGACATCACATTATCTCAATGCATCCTCACAACAACCTTGTAAGGTAGCTAAGTACTGCCAGCAGGTCTTCAGCCTATGAGTTGTGACCCTCAGGTGCATTGAAGAACCTCACAGATCCCTAACACAGCTGCTCCCTCCCCCCATGTTGTACTCCCCTTTAGATCTGCTGCTGCATGCACATAAACAGCAAGCTGCCACACCTCTTGCCTCTCTTGTATACATGCTCAGAGGAGAAGCAAGCTGGTGATCCCTCCCCCCCCCAGGTTGCCAGCTCCAGGTTGGGAAATTCCTGGAGATTTGGGGTGATGGTGCCTGGAGAGGGTGGGGTTTGGAGAGGGGAGGGGAGGTATAATGCCATAGTGTCCATCTTCCAAAGCAGCCAGTTTCTCCAAGGATCTGATCTGTGTGGCCTGGAGATCAGTTGTAATTCTGGGAAATCTCCAGCCACCACCTGGAGGCTGGCAACCCTAGCTCTGACCCTGGGTTTGTTCTTCACTATGGTGCATTCCCTGATACTCAGGTTGTGTTTCCAGTCCCCAAATCTTTTGATCTACCACACATCATTCTGGCTTGTGAGTTCAGAACTCTGACTTCCCTCTTTCTGTCATGTGCTCAACTTGTCACAGGGCCAGAAAGGTTCAAGGACTGCAGCTAATCATTCTCCCATATGGGGTCAGGGACTGTGTAGCTTGCTTGAGGGCGTCCAATGAGTTGGGTTGGTTCACCATAACCCATACAGTCTCCCTGTGAGGTAGATTAGACTGGGACCGAGAGCCCTGCCAGATTAAAAGGAGGCAACCTTTTTCTCAGCCGCCCCCTCCATGAGATTATATTAACCTGAACTACTGATATGCATTCAACTCAACTGCGTATTTAGTAAAAGTTATTTATAGTCCACTTTTCTCACTGAGACTCAAGGCTGATTACACAGTATAAGTCAATGCAATGCAAAACAGTGATTCGGGAGTGCTTTTTTACACAAGTAATAGGTCTATGCTGTAAAAAAATGGTTCACAGAAGTTTTGGTAAAAGGTCAGAGACTGAATTATACTATTGGGTACTGTCTGTCAGGGAAGGAAGGCAGCATGATATAGCATGATCTCAGCAGATCTCAGAAGCTAAGCAGGGTCAGTACTTGAATGGGAGACCAGCAAGGAAGACTCTGCAGAGGAAGGCAATGGCAAACCACCTCTGCTACTCGCTTGCCTTGAAAGCCCCTTGCTGGGGTCGCCATAAGTCAGTTGTGACTTGATGGCATTTTACACAGAGAGAGAGAGTGAGTCGGATGCTGTAGATAGGCTCCTACTAAGTCATTTCCAGGGCTTTTTTTCAGCTGGAACGCAGTGGAACGGAGTTACGGCACCTCTTGAAAACTGTCACATGGCCGGCGGCCCCGCCCCCTGATCTCCAGACAGAGGGGAGTTTAGATTGCCCTATGCGCCAGTGGCACGGAGGGCAATCTATACTCCCCTCTGTCTGGAGATCAGGGGTGGGGCCACCGGCCATGTGACTATTTTTGCCAAGGGCGATTTAAACTTTTAAAACCTCCCCCCTTGTTCCAGCTGACCCAAAGTGACATCATTGTGCGGTTCTGCGAGCGTGTGCGCACTTTGCACACGCACATGTACCAGGGGCACCACCTCCCGCCAGGAGTTGCCCCCTGTGCTGGCAACCCACTGAGTTTCACCACCTCTTTTACCAGAAAAAAAGCCCTGGTCGTTTCTACGTCGTTCAATATGCCATGACTTATATTTCGTTTTCAGCAATGTTCCCTCTCTGTATTTCAACTGATGCTTCTTTTCAAATGTCTGCAATACATTCCCTATTGTGTTGTTTATTGAATTTCCCATCTGAGGATCATATTGACTCACATTGCATCATCCGCCTTGAGTCCCAGTGAAAAAGACAGACTAGTCTATAAATAATAATAAAATCAATAGGATCATACAGTTGGAAAGACCCTCCAGGGTCATCTAGTCCACCCCCCCTGCACAATGCAGGAAATACACAACTACCCCCCCACACCCCCAGTGGCCCCTACTCCATGCCCAGATGGCAAAATACCTCCAGCATCTCTGTCCAAACTGGCCTGGAGAAAATCACTTACTGAAGAGGAGGCATCCGTTTTAAACATTTTTGCAATGTGAGCTGCTGCTGCTGTATCCTCCATATTAATTTTTTCCCAAAGTGTACAGGGACACGTGAACAGACACACTCCCACCGTTTTTGCTCTCAAACCAGTTTTGCTCTTTGCAAACTGGAGCGGAAAGTACCATTTGCGTCCAGCGCAGGGAGAGGCGCAGAAGAAGAGGCTCCCCTTCCGTTTTCTCTTGGTAGGTGCTGAGAAAGAGGGGGAGAGCGAGCGAGAGGGCGGGGCTGGAACGTGCGCGCGCGCGCGCGCGAGCCTGTGTACGGTTGCCATGGAGACGCAGCGCCATTGGCGCGCAGGCGGCCGCAGGAAGCGGTTCGACCCCTCGCCCGTGCGCCTGCGCTGCTCCTACTTTGGAAAAGGTGAAGGGTGGGGGGCCGGTCAAGTGGTGGGGATTCAGTTGGGAGGGCAGGCAGCTGGGGGGCAGGAGGAGGCGAAGAGCGTGTTTAGGGTCGCCTTGTGCTTTTGGGGGTGGAGGCCACCTGTGCAGGGCTGCCCCTTTTCTCCCAGGCAGGAGCTCTGCGTCTGGACAGGCAGAAGTTCAATAGGTGTAGCTTCCCCTTGCCCCAGCATCAAGGTATAGCAATGAAAAGTGCTTCCCCTGTAGGATTTTGGCTACTCACACTCAGCTAGGAAGTAGGGTTGCCAGCTCCAGGTTGGGAAACTCCTGGAGATTTGGGGGGTGGAGCCTGAGAGGGGAGGGTTTGGAGAGGGGAGGGGCCTCAGTGAGGGATAACGCCAGAGAGTCCACCCTCCAAAGCTGCCATTTTCATCAGGGAAACTGATCTCTGTGGCCTGGAGATCAGGTCAAGATGGGTGGCCGTGTTAGTTTGTCTGGAGCAGTAGAAGAGAGCAAGAATCCAGTAGCACCTATAAGACTAACAAGTTTGTGGTAGGGTATGAGCTTTCGTGAGTCACAGCTCACTTCTTGGTATTTGGGTTCAGTAGCACCTTAAAGACCAAGTAGATTTCCAGGGTATGAGCTTTTGAGAGTCAGAGCTCCCTTTGTCAGATACCTTTATCAGGGAGCTCTGGTTTTTGAAAGCTCATACCCTGGGAATCTACTTGGTCTCTAAGTGCTACCAGACCTGTATCTTGCTCCTCTATTACAGACCAACAGGACTGCCCACCTGAAACTACCTTCAATAGAAGAGTGTAACACTGCATAGTCAGTCTCTGATTTTCAAACTAACTTTGCCATCCTGAGATCAGTTTTAGGAGACCGGAAGAGTGGATTTTTTTTAAAGGGAATGAATGGCTTTTCTCTCCATCTACCACCCATTACCTGGAAATGCCACAGATTAAACTTTCTGCCTGCAAAGCACCCCAACATCTGGGGCTGCCCTCAGCCAAGTCAGCCTATTGGTCACTGCTGCTCAGTTTCGAGTGCTGCTTAGTTTCAAGTATTCTGACTGGCTGCATCTCTCCAAGGTCTTGAGCAGAGAAAAGCCTTGCCCGACATCTCCTGCCAATGATCCTTTTAAGTGAGGGTGCCAAGTTCCTCAACCTGAGTCCTCCTGCATGCAACTTTCATGCCCAATGGATGAATACAGTCCCAATCCCTTATTCTTCTGACCCCATGCAGCATTCTGAGAGCCAGTTTGGTGTAGTGGTTAAGAGTGCAGGACTCATCTGGAGAACCGAGTTTGAGTCCCCACTCCACTTGAAGCCAGCTGGGTGACCTTGGGTCAGTCACAGCTCTCTCGGAGTTCTCTCAGCCCTCACAGGGTGATTGTCGTGAGGATAATGATAGCATACTTTGTAGACTGCTCTGAGTGAGCGTTAAGTTGTCCTGAAGGGCGGTATGTATATTGAATGTTGTTGTTGTTGTTACGACATTTTCAGCTTGTGGTGCCCTGGAACTGATCACTGGGCTGTTGCCTTTTTGCTAGGGAGATTTCAGAACAGCTACAGTAACAGTCTAGTTATTTTAAAATTGCTTCAGATCTGAAGGTATCAGATCCATACACACACACAGGGCATTTTTCAGCTGGAACGTGGTGGAATGGAGTTCCGGCACCTCTTGAAAATGGTCACATGGCTGGTGGCCCCGCCCCCTGATCTCCAGACAGAGGGGAGTTTAGATTGCCCTCCGCGCAGCGGTGTGGAGGGTGATCTAAACTCACCTCTGTCTGGAGATCAGGGGGCGGGGCCACCGGCCATGTGACCGTTTTCACTGAGGGTGATTTAAACTTTAAAAAACTCCCCCCTTGTTCCAGCTGACCCAAAGTGACATCATTGTGCGGTCCCCCGAGTTCCACTCCTGAGTTCCACCAACTTTTCCCAGAAAAAAAGCCCTGGACACCCCTCTCCTGCAAACAAAAGGCGTGTTCATTCTTTCATATATTGAAATGAAATGTTGTTCATTGTTTTTTTGCTCTGGATCAAGGGATTGCTAAGGAGCCCAGTAGGAATAAGACAAAATCAATACTGTTAGTACTTCTTAAATGACATTTCTGATAGGATGTAGACCACTTTTTAACCCTGGCTTACTTTCCTTCATGAAACTTGGCCACATATATGGGGTTTTCAGGTTTCCAACAATCGCACTCTTACCTGTATAATTTTTACAAGATTCCTGCCTTGTATGCCTTTATGTGCCCTGGCATGAATTGATTGAATTATTTAATCATATACATAGAACATCGTTTGACAGCTTCATTGCCCCCCAGTCATATTCAAAGTTTTCAGATCTACCAGGACATTCCATCAAAGACTTAAAGGTCACTGTAGTTCAACAGAAACCTTTCAAAAACAAAATCCAACGGGAGGCTGCTGAACTGGAATTCATATGCAAATTTGACTCTGTCAAGCTGGGACTGAATAGGGACTATGAATGGTTATCACATTACCACAGGTAACAGATTTCCTTTACAGAGGTGGGGTCTGGGGGAGCTCAGTGGTACCTGGCGTGGGCTTTCGGGAACCACAGATCTCTTTGTCAGATGCATCTGGCAGGGAGAGCTGTGGTTATCGAAGGCCCATACTGCATTGGAACTGGATGGTCTAGCTGTTTGGCTTCTACAAACTAACAGGGCAAACTCCTTTGAAGCCAACTGATACACACACCAAAAGGAGATGTTTACATATACTAGCAAAGGAATGTTTTGATTGCTCCCTCCCCCTTCCTCCCCCTAATTGCCTCTTCCCTCTCTTGCTCTTCTGTGTTTGTCCAGTCTCTGTATCAGGCATCTGACGAAGAGAACTTGATTCTCAAAAGCTTATGCTAAAATAAAATTGGTTAGTCTTAAAGGTGCTACTGGACTCTTTTTAATTTTAAAACCAAAAGCTCTCTTTTTGCTGTAGGATTCTAGCTAGCTTCTCAACTTTTTGATTAAAGTCTCTCATCATATTAACTGTTTTGATAAGGATGTTGTCTCTTGTTTTCCAGAAGAAGGGTGGTGCATCTCTCTTCTCTCACTCCTTTGGGGAGTGAATTTTACTGCCCGTCCTGAAATTCCCGCAGCATGGACAAGAAGCACCCTTCCCAAAACGGACTGACCCAGCCCCACGTTCATTACTCATTTTTGAAGACAGCAGCTGAAGGCCTGTTGCTGAGTGATGAAGAATTCTGTTCAAGTGTCCAGGACTCTCCAGAGTCCGATTTTGAAAGCCTCTCTCAGGAAAGGCAGTATCAGCTGGAACTCCAGCAGCGGATCCGTAACAGTGAAGAGCTGCTGAACCAGTCTTACTATGAACTGGAAGAAGACAGCTTAGAGGAAGAAAGCCTGGAAAAGAAACCCTTGAATGAACAAGAAAGGCAGATTCAGTTTGAACTTCAACAGCGGATCCATAGCGGTGAAGAGCTGATGACCCAATCTTACGGTGAACTGGAGGAAGACAGTTTAGAGGAAGACAGCCTGGAGGAAGAACCCTTAAGTGAACCAGAAGAATCAGATGTGGAAGAAGCACAAATTCCCACTGGAAATAACTGCGGAAAGGAGGACTGTGGTAGTAGTAATTCAAGGTAACTCTGGTCCTTTTTAAAATACAGATCGGTGGGCGCCCACAGTCTCTTTTGTGGTCAGGCTAGGTGTCGGGGACATTCTTAAATTCCTCAGAATACTAATTTGAGGATCCCCTCTTGTCTTAGTCTGAATAATTAACCAAGACTTCAGAATTGTTTATCTCAGAAGTCAAGTTTGTTTCCTGTAAACCTGATGCACAAAGCAGACAGCAAAGTGCGTACCACAGTTTGGTAGCATCCACTTGTAAGCGTCAAACACAGAGAGCCCAAGCTCAAGGAAGTACAACAAGGGTGTAAAAATATACACACCTTAGGTTTGTATCAAAATCAATGTTTTTTTCCCTTTTATATACAAATCCTTAATAGGAGTAATTCAATATCTCAAATACTTATATACATAAGTCCCAACAAACAGTACATGTGAAGCTACTTATATACAAAACATATTCCATTCATACATTGAGAATGCCAAAAACCAGAGCCAATACATTCAAAGCTCTCTATCAGTTCCTAAATGCCGTTAGTCACCCAAGGTATGAGGGAGAACTCTGGCGTTAATTCCAAACAGCTGGCAACGAGCTCCGCCGGCCTCGTATAATTCTGCTCGTTTCGAAGGTTCTTCTTCCGGCCAATATTTAGTCTTCTGCAGTCAAGAATATACACACATATTCAAACGTATTCAAACCTCCGTCTACAAATTTGTCATTGATATTGACGAACTGATAGAGAGCTATGAATGTATTGGCTCTGGTTTTTGGCATTCTCAATGTATGAATGGAATATGTTTTCCTTGAGCTTGGGCTCTCTGTGTTTGATGCTTACTTAGGAAGTTTCCCTCTTTGCTTTTGGGTTGAGCATCCACTTGTATACATCTCAAAAGGAGGGGATCCAGGTAAACAATTTTGTTTACAGAACAAGAAATTATTACATGAATACATAAACAATCAAATGAAAGTTACATGATGTTCAAACATGATGGGTTGACAGGTTAAGTTCATATCTACTTTAGGTCAAATACCATAAACTAACTATTAAGGTTCCAGCATGTCTGGGAAAGGATATACCCGAGGCTGAGAGAGAGGCAGGAAAGAAAACATCTGGATTTTTATTTAAGGAGGAAAGGCTTTTTATGCTTGCCTTATTAAACTTGGCCTTCCGCGCATACTGACCAAGCACAGAAAGAACGGAGTATAATGAAATGATAAACACAGAGTATGTGTGAGTGTATGTTAATCGGAGACATTTAGTTAATCCAGAGCATAGCAAAGGTGGGAGATATTAAGAAAAAATCCCCTGACACTAGGTTAAAAAGCTGGGAGGGCAGAAACCAAATATAAGAATTTAAGCCCTGCTGGATTGGAACTAAAAGCCATTTTAGCACAGCCTCCAGGTTCCAACAGTTGCCAGCCAGATCTTTATGAGTGCATACAAGAAGAACTGGAGGGAGAAGGCCTTCTCTCTTGTTGTCTGTCCCGGCACCTGGTATTCAGAGAGAGAATACCTCTGAACGTGGACGCTCACTCTGTTGCCACTGATAGAGTGGCAGTGCTATCCTAAACAAAGTTGCACCCTTCTGATCCCATTAACTTCTATTGGCATAGGAGTTTCTAACTTTGTTTAGGATGGCATTGTAAATCTTCCATGACTCATCTCATCCTTTTACATGCGTATAATTTATGGCCTGGTTTTGAAAATGTTTTCTAAGAAGAATAGGTGCATTGAAAATATACCATTCACCAAGTTGCCTCTTATGTAGTTTCCACGCACCCAGTTTTTGGATAAAGTGCAATCCAAACCAGGCTAAGAGGAGAAATACAGAGAAGTATCAAAAAGAGGAAACTTTCCTCACAGACGCACTGACAACTTCTCCATATTTATCCCCTGCTCGCACACCCCATTTTTAATCTTTATTGAACTTTTTCTTTGTTTTTTATAAATATACAACATGAAGTTGCAAGAGAACAGAAAGCAAAACTCTAGATAACTCATCAGGTGCAAAATGGAGGTGATTTTCTCCTTGCTCCTTGGCAATGCCAACCGATATTCATGTAGTAACCCGCTTGATAAAGTATTTGGCGAGACAATGCCAAGTACTTTATCAAGCAGTTACATGAATATCAGTGTAAATTACCCTTTGGTACACAGCCTATTGTTTTCACCCTAACTTCCATCAATCCAGTAAATAGCTGGTGAGGAACTGTGCGCAACAGTATGTCCCAGTGGTCCCAGGTTCAATTCTTGGCATTTTCAATTAGATTTTAGAAGATCCTGGAAAACTGAGGGCCAGTCAGTCTACTCTGAGTTGCATGGGCTAATGGTTAGTATGTATTTATTTATTTGTTTACTTCATTTATACCCTTCCTTTCTCCCCAAGGGGACCCAAAGCAGCTTACAACATTCTCCCCTCTTCCATTTTATCCTCACAGCAACAACCCTGTGAGGTAGATTGGTCTGAGAGCGTGTGACGGCCCATGGTCACTCAGCAAGCTTCCGTAGCAGAGTGGAGATTCAAGCTGAGTCTCCTAGATCCTAGCCTACCATTGTAACCACTACACCGCACTGCTTCAAGTGCAAGCATGTTTAGAATTGCAGTCTTAAGTCAAAACTCAGACAGCTGCATTCTGCTTTGTATAAGGAGGAGCAAAACTCTCTACATTGTTCTTCCAAATGTTTGTCTGCAACATCATAAAGATTCTGTTGCAACATAATAAAGCCGCCTAAATTCATACTGAGTCATAGAATCAGCATTGCTGTCAGATGGCCATCTAGCCTCTTCTTAAATACCTCCAAGGAAGGAGAGCCCACCACCTCCCGAGGAAGTCTCACTGAGGAACCGCTCCGTTAGGAAGCTCTTCATAACGTTTAGCTGGAAAACATAGCAGGATGCCCAAGTGCTCAATATAACCTTAATACTTTCAGTAATCTCTACAACAACCCTGTAAGGCCTGCTGGTTTTATGATTCTCCTTATTAGAGAAGAGAGGGCTAACACTGAAAAACAGCCTAGCGGCTTTTGTCTTCCATCCCCTTATGCTAAAAAGCCTTACGGTTCCTGAGGACGCGCCCATGGAATAGTTCCTTTTTTTATTCAATAACTGCTTAAATGCCAAAATTAAAAAATTCTAGAGTGGCTTTTTGTCACCCTTACTTGCTTTTAGACATGCATTAACTTCTCCGTTCTGGGCAAACAGAAAATTGGCTTCGCCGTGCGCAAAGAAGCCTGACTGCCACATAAATCCAAAATAATTGTTGTTTAAAAGGATTAAATTAAGCCTGAAATAGGGAAATGATAAACACATTCTATTTAACTGTCTATTTAGAAACAAATGTGGTGAAAGAAAAGAAGGCTAAATTTATTAATAGCATGCTTTCATGGGCCTCCTGAACGGGCAAAGTGGCTAGTTATTGAACATTTTATCGCTAGTGGAAAAAGATGTTAATTGTGCAGGAAACATGCTCTAATCTTAGATGGGCCTTTCTTTCTTTTTTTCCTGATGGAGCATGGAGCTCTTAATTAAATGGAAATTTGATGTTATGTTCTTTCAAATTATCACAGTATGTGCTCAGATGGAGTCCATTAGCTGCCACGAATATCATGCTGTATACCTATGATGCTCTCTGCCTGTATCCATTATGAAACTAGGAATTTGAAGAGGAGCCCTGCGTCTGCTGCGCCCCTCCCGATCAGGGCATGTTGCATACAGACAGTCCATGAAACCCTTATTCAACAGAGGAAGGGGGCAGAGAGAACTCTGAAGTGGCTTTCTGTGTTTGCCTGCTGCCAGCGCTTCAGAGATGGAGCGCTTCACCCTTGTTTAGTGACCCTGGACAACGCAAGCTAGTTGAGGCTCTGCTCTGGGATAGCAGTACAATGAGCCTCTTCAGGATCACGTGCTGTCCTTTGGAGCATGGCTATTGTTTTTAGCCAACTATTGCACATTTCTGGGCTTGAGCCACTTCAAAAGACGCCTCATTTATGCACGCATACGATTTACATTCATGAATAATCAGCGCTAGGTCTAGGACCGCTGTGGCGGTGACATCCTTCGTCGAAACCTGTCGGGGAAATGTTCGTTGTCGTTTCAGGTCTCTGGCGTAGGTAGTTACGGGTCTTAACGGAAGTTTAATGGATTATTATCATCAGTGAGTCATTCTTTATATTAAGCGTAAACAAGCTGCTATCCTCAGGATCGGATGGTGGCTGGTGTAGGACAATAGCCAACCTAATTCCAGTTGTTGTCGGGTCTGAAGGACGCATGTCTGTCATTTCAAGGTTTATTGAAGGGGGGTGGTGTTGAAAGTCCTACCTAATCGCATCCTTCCGTGTTTGGAAAATCAAAGGTGGTTTGCCGCATTTCTTTAAATAAAAGGTTCTGCAGAGGTGACATACATATACCTGTCAGCTGGGCTTTTTTTCTGGGAAAAGTGGTGGAACTCAGTGGGTTGCCCTTGGAGAAAATGGTCACATGGCTGGTGGCTCCGCCCCCTGATCTCCAGACAGAGGGAAGTTTAGATTGCCCTCCATGCCGTTCTGCCAGTGGCACGGAGAGCAATATAAACTTCCCTTTGTCTGGAGATCAGGGGGCGGGGCCACCAGCCATGTGACCATTTTCAAGAGGTTCCGGAACTCCGTTCCCCCGCGTTCCCCCTGAAAAAAAGCCCTGCCTGTCAGCCTCATTCCCTAACTTATTTTGACCGCATTTCCTATAGTCCAGTTGTGGGCGCCATCTTGCTAAATGGTTTCAGTTGCTGCTACTAAATGCATTCCATAGAAAGTGAGCATGCTCAGTAGAGCTGAGCAAAATCCACCAAGGGTATATTTTGCTGCTACACCTGACCAGAAGGCTTTCGTCGTAAAGCTGTAATCCATGGTTCCGATCTCAGGCCTGGTATGAACTCACTCCATGGCCACTCAGCTTGCCTTCCCTATCTGCTGTACAGAAATAATATGCCAGTTTGGGCTGTGTTTAATCTCAATCCTCTGGCACCCGTAACCCACTGCTGACCAGAGGTGTGGCCCATCTGCTCCCACCAGGCATGGCGGAATATATGGTCATAGAAATCATAAAATCATAGAATTGGAAGCAATCTCCAGGGTCATCTAGTCCAGCCCCCTGCACAACACAGGAAACTCACAACTACCTCCTCCCCCACACCCCTGCTCCATGCCCAGAAGATGGCAAAACACTGTCAGGATCCCTAGCCAAACTGGCCTGGGGAAAATTGCTTCCTGACCCCAAAGTTGCAATAGGCATTACCCTGGGCATGTAAGAAGGGGGCATGAGAACTAAGCGGTGATGTAACCCTTCCTGCCCTCCCTCTCATCATCTGCCTAGGTTCATGGAATCCTTTTGTGTGATCTTCCATTTGCTGCTAGAAGTGAAGGAGCACTGCAGTCACTCCTTTTGAGTCCTACTAACATTGGTGGAGCTTAAAGGAGCTCCCCAAAAGTCATATGCCAATCCTTCCTCCAGGAGTTTGGATGTGTGCCTGCAGGAGTGGGCTGTGCATTTAGCGGAAGGACCACTGAAGAATTCACTCTCCTTCGATCCCCATGTCCACGTACAAATGCGACAGGGCTGCCTTCTGCTGACCCTACCTGCCACAGGTTATTCAACTGTGATGTCATGCTAACAGTAACCCTGAACACAGTATTTCTCCTATCCTCCCCCCCACATTCCCCCTGCCCATAAGCAAGTATCTTTGATGTGCTGCTTCCTGCCATGGATTAACCAATAAAGCCGTAGCAATAAAATTTACTCCCAACAACACTACTGTAATATTTATGTCCTCTGAATGATATAAATAACAGAATGCCTGTAAACACTTTTTTCCCTTCTTGGAAAATGTGGACTTTTGGTTTTACTCATGGTAGCACCCAGATTCTTGGGCAGAGCAATTGGTGGGTTGTAAAATATGAAAGGATGAGAACCGCTGCCCTAGGGAACATCTTGCCCAGCGGTCCTTAAAATCCAGAGCCAGCTCTGAGTAGACCTGTGCCTGGAATTTTAAAACGGGTGCCTTTTATAATGTTCAGTGATCTTTCTCTTGGCCAAACAATTCCCCTTTTTTTGTCCTTTTTTAGTACCAAAATGGAAATCACAGACAGATACTCTGTACTGCGATACAATCCCAACTGGAAGAACGAGGGAGAAGGCATTGCGGAGTTAAAGAAATCACCCACGGAGGATGCCCAAGGTGCACCGTTCCCCTCTCTCACTCTGACCTGCAATCCTCCCCAAGAGAGGCTCATGGATACGGATCATAACCACAGAGAAGGACAGCAAGAAGTCCCATCCCTGTCTGTGAGTCTGAACTCTTGCGCACAACCTGCAAGTGTTAGCGATGGATCTTATCAGTCACCTAAAAACAGGGAGCCGGAAGGGAGCCGGTATAGCAGCAGCTCCAGTATATGCAGCGATGGCTCTTCTGCCCAAACAAAAGGCTTTAACCAAAAGAGATCCAAAAAAGACTTTGTAAGAAGGAACAAAAACACTCTGGGATTAACAACCCAACAGAATGATTCCTATCTTCAGCACTATAGCAAAAAGCAAAGGGAAGGCTGTCCGGGACAGGTAAGTGAACGGCCTTGAAACAGAATATCTAATAACAGCATTTTATAGCGCCTAGCAACTGCACAAAATGCTTTCTTTGTTTGTTTAATATATTCATAGATCACTTTTTGCAATAGCGCTTAGCAACCAAATCAGAGCAACAATATGTAACCGTAAAAGCAGTAATAAACATCGTTGTTACCCTAAATGGGGGTCGCCTTGAAAGTTGGGGGAATTAGCATTCAAGGAGACGCAGCAAGAGGGGGTAACTAGGTATCTCTCCAGTGACCAGGATCGTTCCCTTAAAAAACTCACTGAAAGAACCAGGCGGGTGTTCAACAGGAATAGTTTTATTAAAGGGGCAATAAAAGCAACCACACAGGAAATCACACGCAACAGATGCTCAGAGCTAACTAGAAAACAGTGGGGAACACAGAGAGGAGTACAGGGTCAGGTGATATTTACCAGTCTAGGGGATAGAGGATGTCTGTAGAGTAGCAGATTGAGCGACTAGCGCTTCGGGGCAAGAAGAAGAGGGCACAGAGGGCATCTGAGGGTGTGCATAAAATCCCAGGACACACACATGGCTGTGGATGAGGGCAGCCCAATTATACTGTGAAACGTGTCCTGGGGCAGGATCGCGTTTTCTGCCCCCCAAACAATAACTTAATGGCTACAATAACTTGGGAAAGGTTTGATGGAGCATGTCTGGGCGGAACTGAAGGTAAAAAAAGATGACTGATGGCCTGCGATTAGCAGAAGGGAAGAGTTATCAGATCCCTGAATAGCTTGGAATAGGAAGGTGGAAGAGGAAAGATCGGAAGGGTGTGGACGAGATTAGTTCAGGGACTCCTAGAAGACCTCTTTTGTCTTCAATCTTTGCACGTCTCTGGGGTGTGCGGCAGCTAGTCAGTCTTCCCTGTTTATTTGTTTATTTTATTTATTTATTTCAAATTTCTACGCCGCCCTCCCCATGAGTGGGCTCGGGGTGGATAACAACATATTAAAATACAAAATACAATAAAAACAACGTATTAAAATACAATACAAATCATACACATTTAAAACAGGATGGTGGACAGCCTTCACAGGGAGGGCTAAGAATTTATACAGACATTTATGACTCACATTCCAGTAATTTTCCAACTCCAGCTGGGTTGGAAACCATTCGGCCTAGCCAGGCAGTGTGCCTCGTGCTTGGGGCACACGAGGAGAAGGGGTTTAGGATGTTGCCATGTTCATAAGCTTCCCTGTTAGCATGAGGGTAGGGGTTTGATTGCCAGAAATCACTGAGAGCTGGGCTAAGAATGCTGGGAGTTTCAGGAGCAAATCCACAAGCACTGTATTTATTTATTTTTAACAAAATCTCCAGCCTATTGCTCCATACCCTGCAGTTGTTGAGATCTAGCATGAACTGTTGATAACGTATTGTATTTTTCTAGCATATTAACCAAAAGCACCAACACCCTCCTGGTCTTTCAATCAGTCCAGGACAATCTACTGCAGAGTAAAAGACAACAGAGTGCAGAGCACCAACAAACGACGTGTCGTAACAGGCCGAGGAAGGGCTCAGGCCAAGATTGTTGTGATGAGCATTGGGGTGTTATTGATCTGTTGCATTTATAGCCTGCCTTTTTTCCATCGTGGAATTCAAGGCACTGTACATGAAGTTCCCAGCAGGTCTCCCATCCAGTCCCTGGACAGACCCAGACCTATTTAGTTTCAGCTAAGTTTATGATCACCAGGCCTCTAACAATACATAAGAATTTACCAGCGGTCCACCTGTTTCATCTTCCTATTTCCCCCAGCAGTCAGTTGGATGTCCCGCAACCTGCTGCTGTCCCACAACCACTGGCCTTCCGAGTTATACCGCATCCAAACTTGGAGGTCCTATTCTGTCACGATGTGTAACAGCAGTGATGCCCTTTTCTCTGTGAAGCCCATCCCACTTTGGGTCCTGAAATGCTCAAAAAAAAGGTTGGGATTGTGACTATTTTAAATAAATAAATATCTCAGCTTGGCCTTCACTGTGTTCTGTAGCAGTTCCTCAAGTTAATTACGCATTTCTGTTCTTTCTTTTTCTGTCCTAAATCGGGGGGTGGGGGGGTGGAGAGTGTCCTCAAGTCATAGCTGACTTATGGCGACCCGTGGTGGGGTTTCCATGGCAAGAGACCAGGGCTTCTTTTCAGCGGGAACGCAGTGGAACAGAGTTCCGGCACCTCTTGAAAATGGTCACATGGCTGGTGGCCCCGCCCCCTGATCTCCAGACAGAGGGGAGTTTAGATTGCCCTCTGCGCCACTGGCACGGAGGGCAATCTAAACTCCCCTCTGTCTGGAGATCAGGGGGCGGGGCCACCAGCCATGTGACCATTTCCACCAAGGGCGATTTAAACTTTAAAATGACAACGCTTACATCACTGGACCAAAGTTCCAGAGGGATAGCTTGTTCCAGCTGACCCGAAGTGATGTCATTGTACGGTCTTGAGTTCCACTACCTCTTTTCCCGGAAAAAAAAGCCCTGCAAGAGACTAACAGGGCTGGTTTGCCATTGCCTGCCTCTGCAGCCCTGCTCTTCACTGGAGGTCTCTCATGACTCTAGGAAGAAAAGGAAAAAGGGGGAGGAGTTGCAAGCTTGCACAATGTTAATTATGTGGGAGAGAGACCACATGCCTAGGTAAGCATGTATTAACTTCCTCACTGGAAGGTAGAAAGGATTTAATTTCCTGTATATTGAAGTTAATTTGATCATCTCTAATGTGAAGAAATCATTTATCCTAAGTGATGTAGTTCCTCCAGTCATAATCCAGAGCTGGTATAAGCCCCTGTTCACACTAGGGGGCACTGGATGAATGTCTTACCAGTAACTTTGTGGGGGGGGAACAATTTCTTCCGCAAGCAGGGAGATTAGAAAAGTGCATGCATTTGCACCTAGAATTAATCCAACTATAAATATCTCTCAACAGGACTGAAGCTAAGCAAAGTATACATTCAGGTGATTTTTTTTTTTGCTTGTGCATTACCACTGAAGAATTATATGTGTTGTCTTATTGCAGAGCAGTTACGGTAGAGTTGCACCACGCCTCCTCTTTTACCATTGGAAACAGCTACCATTGTAAACTGTTGGGTTTTAGGATTTTATTCCAGCACATCAGAATTCTTTGGTTTTGAGGTTTACGAAGCGAATGAGGAGGGGTGCATTCGCGTCTGCCTTCACAGACGGCAATGGAGCGTTTCCCTGCTGTCAGTTGTGAGAACCGCGTGGCTGGTTCTGACCCAAGGTCTGTGCTGTCCAACCTCCTTTTTCCAAGCAGTCCAAGCAGTCTGGGAAGTCCATAAGCAAGACATGAAGGTGACAGTCTGTCCCCACTATAGAACCTGCCAAGAGATGCTACATCTGAAGATGGAGGTTCGATTTAACGGTCATGATTTATAGTACAATTTAATAATCATCATAGCTGATAAACCCTGAATAATTGATTGACTCAAATTACTTCCTACTGCTACTGTTTAAGAGCATAGAAGCAAATGCAACTAAATCAATAACATTTCTGTATCACATTTTGTGTATTCAATGCATATACATTTCTCAATAACCTCCTCTAACACAAGACCAGCATCTGTCTAATACATTTTTATCTTACCCTTCTTCCAGTTCAGTTCAGTGTAGTAGTTAAGAGCGGCAGGACTCTAATCTGGAGAACCGGGTTTGATTCCCCCCCACTCCTCTGCTTGAAGCAAACTAGGTGACCTTGGGTCAGTCACAGCTCTCTCAGGGCTCTCTCAGCCCCACCCACCTCACAGGGTGATTGTCATGAGGATAACAACAACACACTTTGTAAACCACTCTGAGTGGGTGTTAAGTTGTCCTGAAGGGCAGTATATAAATCAAATGTTGTTGTTGTTGTTGTTGTTGTTTTTCCAAGTAGCTTGGAGCAGTTTCATTGATCTTTTTTCTCCCTCATTTTGTCCTTGTTATAACCCTGTGAGGTAGGTTAGAAGAGTGAGTGGCCCAACGTCACCAAGCACGGCAGAGCTGGGATTTGAACCTATTTCTCCCAGATCCTAGTTTGACACTCCCGACACTAGACATAACTGGCTGTCTACAATTTGGAAACTGTCCTCCTAGAGCTATGGCCAGGACTAATCCTAGAGTACTGATTTGTCCCACTTAAGAACTTTTTGAAAAGCAGTCTTTCTCATTGTTATTTATTAAAACAATTGTACCCTATTTTTCTCCCTGAAAGGGATCCAAAGCAGCTTCCAACAATTCACAATGCAATATAAGCAATCAAATAACACAACGAACTAGGTCTTGGCCCAGTCCATGATTCAGTGAATGGCTCATCCGAAGACACAAACTGTGAGCCACAGGCCATAAACCTCTGACCACGTCAGAGGTTATACCTGCAACAGGAAGACAAAAGCAAAGGCTTAGCAAAATGTTAGTCCCCGTCTTCTCCCCTGCCCCTACTTTTAATAGGTCACATACAGGGGTCATTTTGTAGAAAAAGATCTGAACTCATTAGCATAACTCATTAGCATATGCCACGCCCCTTGACATCACCGGAATTGTGTCATTAGCATAACTGATTTGCATATGCCACACCCCCTGACATCACCTATCCTGGCTGCTTTGGACCCAATCCTGGCCATTCAGGGCTGAAATTGGGCCCAAAATGGCAAAAAGGGGCCCAAAATGGTCAGGATTGTGCTGCTGCTGAACAGGAGAGTGATCCACCACTCATCAGAGGCCCGACCCAGGCCATTTCGGCCCCAATCCAGGACGAAACAGGCCCAAAATGGCTGAGAGTCAGGTGGACGGGGCCACCTGACATGTGACCTCTTTGGGGAACTGCTGGAACTGCGTTCCTGCGCGTTCCCCCTCAAAATGAGCCCTGGTCACATAATAGTTTCAGGAGCCCTGTGGCACAGAGTGGTAAACTGCAGTCCAAGCTCTGCTCACAACCTGAGTTCGATCCCAGCGGAAGCTGGGTTCAGGTAGCCAGCTCAAGGTTGACTCAGCCTTCCATCCTTCTGAGATCGGTAAAATGAGTACCCAGTTTCCTAGGTGTAAAGTGTAGATGACTGGGGAAGACAATGGTAAACCACCCTGTAAAAAGTCTGCCAAGAAAACATCGTGATGTGTCGTCCCCCTATCGGTCAGTAATGACTCGGTGCTTGCACCTTTACCTTTTAATAGTTTCCATTTAAAAATTAGGTGATTTCTAGAGAGAGAGTTTGTTTGTTTCCTATTCTAGTTTTTTTAGAATACAGAAGTTTAAATGGTTTAATTAATTAAATTGTTTAAACAACACTCTGAGCTGCAACTGGTATAGTGTACTTGTAAGAATGTATGATGGCATGGGGGGGGTGGCTTAAGAAGGCTTAAGTTCCTTCTTCCTGTGCACCTTGTTCTTGAACAGAATTGGGCCTCAAAACAGTTGGGAAGAATGGGATTCCCAAACCACGTTTGTCAGTCCAATCCTAGGACCTACCCAGGAGAAGCACATGGTGTAGTTAGGCGCACATTGTCTATGAACTGTTAAAACAAAAAAGAATCCAGTATTAAACTCTCAAATAGGAGTAACTAACATTTGCAATGTGTTAATCGAAGAAGAACAATGATTTTGCCCGCTTGTAATGAATGCCTTTCTTTGTTGCTGCTTTTAAATAGCCAACATATTCTTCATTGGGGTAGCTAAGGGGGCTTTTTTTCAGGACTGCTTCAGTATGATAAGGGTGGCAGAGATCTTGAGAACTCTGTGTTGAGGCGGGGCTTCCCAAAACAGCCACTGTTCAATACCTGTTGCGAGCTGAAGTTGAGCTTTACTAACTTTGTGGAATGATTCTAAATGTGAAAAGACATATTTACTTTGACAGCCATTTGTTTTATTTCTATTTTTAATGTTAAAGTTGGCCGATCATGGAAAGCAGCAAAAACGGGCCACCCATGGTCAGGGGTTGTATGGATGACGGTTGCCATTTCTGGCTTAAGATATTCCTGGAGATTTGGAAATGGTGCCACTCTAGGACTTCCATTTCTCATAGCCTCCAGGGTATACCATAGAGTCCACCCTCTGAAGCTGCCATTTCCTCCAGGGGAACTGATGTCTGTAGTCTGAAGACTAGTTGTAATTCCAGAACTCCAGGTCCCACCTAGAAGTTGGTAACCCTAGTACAGGTTTAGGGGAACTCCCTAGGTATGCAGGATATTGTGGCATTGTAAATTAACCGAATAAAAAAGTAAAACTAGGGGAGGGGAACAAAAAAACTCAACATGAAGAGAGCAGAATAAGCTCTGGAGTAGGGTTGCCAACTCTGGATTGGGAAATTCCTAGGGATACAGGGGTATAGCCTGGGAGCGACTGAGTTTGGGAAGGGGAGTGACCTCTGTGAGGTCTAATGCCCTCCAAAGCTGTCATTTTCTCCAGAGGAACTGATCTCTATAATTCAATTGTAATTTCAGGAGATCTCCAGCCCCCACCTGGATGTTGGCAACTTTGTCCAAGAAGCACCAAAAGATAAAGATGGCTGAGAGTTGGTTAAAGAAAAAGGGTGTGATTCCATCTCGAACCCTTGAGCTGGAACCATCCAGCTCAAGGGTTTGAGATGGAATCTTTCAAGGGAAGTTGTGGGGGGGGGGAAGAGATTTCCAAATTGTTCCCTCCCCAAGGGCTGCGGGTTGAGGTTAACCTGGCGGCCCATGGAGCTTTCCAAGTCATGTGATTTACCTTCTTGGGATTTCATTGGATCCAGGTGACGCCCAGACAGAACGACTCTCTCTCTCAGCATCCCTGCTTCACCCTCTTAGCCCTCCTGGGTTCCCAACTTGTTTAGTCTATTTAGGACATTTCCGTCTAGCTTCCTGACCACAAATGAACCATCCAAAGTAGTTAACAGGATTGATGTCATGATAAGATGTGAAGATTAAACAACTACAATTAAAAAATGAACACAATTCTATGAGAGAGGTACAATAAATTAAGAACAATTAAGATTAGCGAGCAGCTGGATAATGCAAGCAGCACTCTTAAGTGGTGATTAATGCAGCATTCGCAGCGACCTGAGCAGCAGGTAAAATGGCAAATGAAATGGCTGACAAGACAACAGTAACCGCCGGCAATGTTGTCACCAACTAGATAGCGTTTGGCAGCTCAGCGAGTTAAAACTAGTAGCCTTTCACAGTCCAACCTTCTGTTGCCTGCGTTGGTTCTTATGGCTGTGCTTGTTTGTTTGTTTTGAAGCAAAACGTACGAAAAAAGAAAGATGGCTGGGTATTTGTCATTGAAAATAAAAAAACTTGAAGGCTAGCCCATTTTTAAGCTGTGGTGGCACTAGTCCATGAAAGCTGATGCCGCAATGCGCGCAAAGATCCGTGCATGCAAGGAGGCGCATTTTTCACCAATTCCCCTCTCTTGTGGCAGCTGTCTGCTTCCCCCTCGTGGCACTCCTGAGGGAGGGGGGTTCGGCATCCCCCAGCTCTCAGCATTTCATGGGGTATTTGGGGAAAGGGGGAGGTCACGATTCTGTGCACCAAAGCCCTACCGTGAACAGAAATTTTAAACGGGATTCAACCCGGCCTCTGTCAGATGTTATGATACCAGATGACCCTTTTTTGTAGCTTTAAAGAGAAAATGTAGTGTGCTTAGGTGCCCTGAAAGAAAGTATTCAAACTCTTGGAGCTTCATAAATGCTAATTATTGTTGTCGTTATTAAACGAGTGCACACCTGCACCAGTGGCTGCACAAAGCTGGACTGAAGCGAATGTTTCCCTAATTCAGAGTATTTTCTAAAGCATCAACTTCTTTTGCAGCGCTGTCTGATTCTCTAAGAACCTGATGAGTTTCTTTGAGAGACAGAGGAAAAAAGAGAGAGAGAGAAAGAGAGGGAGAGGAGGTTGCTGGACTTATCTAGCTCAGCTGTACTCAATCTGAGTTGCTTTCCTCCCTACAAACCCCTTACTTCAAAGCGAGGAACATAATGTACAATTTTTTAATGGCTCTAGACCAAGGCACTCAGGCTCTCTGTGCACTGTGCCTTACCTCCGTGTAAACACCTAATCAAGATTGCCTGCGCTTCAACAATAGCAGCCAAATGCAATTCGAGAACCACGAGCCTTTGAAGTCTTCCCTGCAAAGGCCGGTTTTCTAGTCCGGGATAATGACATGCCATGATTGCTGCCTTTGTTGTATCTTTTCAGCAGAGAAGCAATTACGGGCCTCAATTTAACAGAATAGACATTACACAGCTTATGATGCTCAAAATGCAATTTCATTTGATCATTTTCTCAATTTGATTGGCATTAATAGAACAGTTCGGCCAAAAAAAAAAAAAAGGCAGGCCGAAGTTATGTCCTGTGTCCTTCTTTCAAAGAGATAATGCAGAAGGATGGTCTGTCTGCCCAGCGCACTGGCACCGTGTAGGCACCACCAAAAAACATGTTTCTGCTGGAAAAATCTGGCTATCTCCATTTACCCCAGAGGGTAAATGGGTAATATTTTCACTGTGAGGGCTTATAGGCTCAGCCGTTAATTAGTACTTGGATCAATGTAACTCCGCAGGAGCGTTAATTACATCAGCCATAGAGCCCTGAAGGTTAAGGGTTTGAGTTTCACTCGGTTTCAAATTGGGTGGCCACCTCCCACAGTCAGCCATCTGGTTCACTGAATAGGGTTGCCAATCTCCAAGTGGCGCCTGGAGATCTCCTAGAATTACAACTGATCTGCACTCTCCCTACCTCCTTCCCCCCCATACATACATACATACATATACACACACACACACATTTTATTTATTTTATTAAATTTATACTAAATAATATGTTACTGGTTTTAATTGTTAGCTTTTTTGGTGGCCCTCGCAGAGCAGAAATTTTGTAAATAAATGTGTGAATGGTGTAAACAGCACAGATGTAGCCTGCGTGTTCACAAAGCCACAGTAGAGGCAATTCACACATTAAGCACAAGGGTGATCAAGCAGTGAACATGTATGCATGGACCAGGCCTGTGGGTGTGTTCCTACCACTTTCATCCCTAGGGTACTCCTTGACTAACCTTGTTGCAACAACACACTTTTACTTCTAACTACTGCTTCTACTACAATAAAGTTGGTTAGTCTTAAAGGTGCTACTGGACTCTTTACAATATTGCAACTACAGACTAACGTGGCTAACTCGTCTGGATCTATAACTACTGCTGTGTCTCTAAACTTGGAGTAGTCAGCCTAGCATCGTACTGCAACTGGGGAAACCCAAGTGTAAATCCCCTCACAATGCCAGAAAGTGTACTGGGAGACCTAGGGCCAGCCCTTCTTTCTCAGCCTAACAGTGTGATCCTAAACAGATACACACCCTTCTAAGTCTATTGGAGTCAATGGGCTTAGAAGGGTGTTTAGGATTGCATTGTAACCCACCTCACAGGGTTGTTGTGAGAATGGGGAAAGGGGACTACGTACTCTCTTTAAAATCTTTTTGAGCAGGATGTTATACTTGCTATTACGTCGGAGTCTCTCGAGGAGACCATTCTGTGTCTCTAGCTAACTCCTCTGCATCTAGCTGCTAAACCCTCCTTAGGAGACAGAGTGAGCCGGAACGTTCCGTTTTCATCCTGAAAATTGTTTTTTGTTATTTTTCCTCCCCCACAACGCCACTCAGTTCATCTTAAGCGAGGAGGCGTTGGCTGGATCGCTGCTTGGCTCTGGTTCACAGCGAGTCTCTAGGACAGTTACATACGAGTCGCGCTACATGCAAACAATAATCACTACAGAAAAGGTCTGGCTAACAAGTTATCATCTTGGCACCGGGAGTCGAGATTCCCCAGTGCTAAAGCTTTCACTAAAACATTTCTGCTCTATGTGTGACTTAATACCTACCATTAAGCAGTTACTCTGAGTGCATACACTCGGTCTCGAATGGAAGTGTTGCTGACAAAGGAGCCCTGGTGAGACGGGCGGATGAAATGGAGGCACCCGTTGCTGACAAAGATTAAATGGATTGAGAAGGGCTTTGTGTGTTACCTCTGGGGAACCCGCGTCTCACCTCATGAGGAGTGGCACCTGAGCCCATAACTGGAAGGTGGCGGGGCTTGAACTTAAGAAAACAAAACAAAGACCTGTTTCTAGTGTCGTGTTGCTTTGGGATGGCTCTTAAGCCCAGTTCAGAAACTTGACCTGCTGGCTGAGCATTTTTATCATGTGGCATTAGAGTGGAATGTACAACTCTCCCCTTCACCGTGCATGTAAAGTTAAATGGGGCATAGGTGCCTGTATGTACTGTTGTCCAATTGTGCAAGCCTTCTCCTTCAAAAGAGGGCAGGGGTGATGGGTACAGTCACACATGGAACCCTTGAAGGTATAGGTCTGTGAGCAGAGAGCCAATATCCATGTTGCTTTATGTGCTTGGCATCGACTGCTCCTCCACCGCACGAAGGGATCTGGCAGCCGAATAAGTGTCTGAAGAAGGGGATAACGTACAAAATTCTGTTACTGTGTATGGTATTGTACTGAGCACAAGAAGAAGGGTCCCTGCCTTGAGGATGGAAGAGGATGTAGTGTGGTGTAAGGGTTAGAGCGGCAATCCTCCCAACATGGCCCCAGTTGACGTTTCCTGCCAGCCTCTTACTTCAGTTTTGAGAATAAAATTTCTAGGGCCTTAAATGGAGCTAGAGGGAAGAAATGGAGCTTCAGGTTGCTTCCTACCAGCTGACTGAGAAGTACCAAGTTCATCTTGGGCGGATGCAACACAGCTGTGCACCCTTAGCAAAAATTCCTTATATCTCTGGACTTGCTAACTTCTCTGTGTGCCTGCTCAAGGAGCAAACCCTCCCTTTTCTTTGGAAATGGAAATGCAACGGTGCCTCCTTCTCAAAGCAAAAAGTCTTTCCCGTCCACATGGCAACTATTATGTGATGGGCCCTGTCCCTGTGGCAGCCATTTTGTCATTGGTCTCACCCCATGGCAGCCATTTTGTGGTGGCTCTTGCAATTAGGGTTGCTAGGGATGGCCTGGCAACCAGCAGGATTCCAGGAGGGGCAGGGACATGAGAGGGTACTGTCAGCCAATGGGATGACATCACTTCTGGGAAAAGTGACATCACTGGGTCCTGTATAACCCATAAGCTTTTAACTGAATCAGAGAGTGTCAGCTGGACCCCATCAAAAGTGGGAAGCACTGTTCCCTTCAAGACCTCCGCCTTCTCAACCAGCGTTGCATTTATCTTACCAGGATTCAGTTTCAACTTGTTCACACTTATCCAATTGCAGCAGTAAAGCCTTGGTTGAAGATTTCTATAAAATCAGCAGGTGATTTGGATAAAGAGATATAAAGCTGGATGTCTTCAGAATGTTGATAGCAGCCTACTCCAAATGGGGAAGGATTTCTCCTAAGGGCTTTACATAGAGATTGAATACGACGGGGGATAAGAACCCTGTCAGGCAAGTCCCTCACCAGTGATAATTGGTTTCCAAAAGGAAGCCTCCATGGGGTTCCTTATACATGTGTTAAATGCAGGTGTGATTAGGAGATAGTAGAACTCAACTCGTGTTTTAACATGGCCCCGTATACCTACGGGACAGCCTCCCTCCCTGTGTCCCTCCATGGCAGCTTTGCTCATCCAAACAGGGTCTCCTGCAGGTGCCAGCTTGCACATGGGCAAAATCAACAGCAGCCTGTACACGGGCTTTCTCTGTGGTGGCCCTTACCCTGTGGAATGCCTGCCTGAGGAGGTCAGGAGAGCCCCCACTCTCCCGGCTTTCCGCTCACAATGCAAAACCAAATTATTCACAAAAGGTTTTTACTCAGATAGGAGGGCGGTATTGTAGGGAGGGGGTCTCAGATGCTTCGCTAATGAGTTAGGGACCACAGACTTCACCACTATGTTGCCTTACATATTATCTGTTGCTTTAAATATGTACTCCTATATACTACCTGTGCTTCATGTTGTCTAACATCGGTCCTAGAATTATGTTCTGTTTCAGCAGTTCTTCGGCTCTGTGTTGGATCCTTGCTGGTGCTGTGTCTTTGTGAACTTGTGTTTGTTTGCCCTATGACATTGTTTATGGGAATGTCCTTGACACTGTATGGAAATGTCCTTGCTACTGATTGTACTAATCTCATACTACGTAATCTGCCTTGAGTCTCAGTGAGAAAGGCAGACTATAAATGATAAATAAACAACATACATACATAACGTACGTACATACATACATGCATGCATACATACATACATAAAGTTTAAAACGGGCATAAATCAGCTGTGCACGTGCAAGAGCATTTTCATTCCCTCCTTTCCACCCCACGCTCGAACTAGCAGAGAAGGACTATGCGGGCAGGACTATTTGTCTTACTGCTGGTTCCAAATAGCCCTTCCTCCTTGGCCTTTGTCTGCTAGACAAAGCACATGGGGTGGGAAGGAGAGAATGAAGATGCTCCTACCTCCACATACACATGGGAGCCAATTTGCAAAACCCCTCCCCCCTTTGTTTTAAAGGTCACATGTTAAACATGAGTTTAGTTGGGTTTCCCGCCAATAAAAGTCGCATTTAGCACCCGTGTAAAGAGACGCCAAGTTTTACCTGTAAGGAAGGATTTAAGCCAGTACATGGTGCATCTCTTAATCCCAACTTCATCGTCCAAGAGAACATGATCCCCGGTAGCAAAGACTGCTGATAAATCCAGTAACAGGGAGTCATAGCCTCTATCTGCATTCAAATGGAGATCATCAACTAAAGCTACCAATGCCATCTCCATTCCATAGCTTGGTCTGAAGCCAGACTGAAAGGGGAATAAGGTAGATAAGTTATCTAGGAAAGCATGGAGTTGTTCTACTACCGTTCTTTCAGTCATCTTACCTGGGAATAATAGGTTGGAGACCGTGAGATAATTGGTCACACATCCTTCTTCTCTAGTGATGTTTTATTATTTTCAGTAGGGGATGAACGACTCCCTTTTTAAATGATCTGGAGAAAGATCTCTGGGTCAATGTTTGATTTATGATCCATTTCAGGTCTTCACTGATGTAATCCTTACCCACTTTTAGCAACCCAGAAGATCATGGATCCAGTGTACAAGTCCAGAGCCATTTTAGCCATGTTGGTCTACAGTAGCAAAATAGTAAAGAGTCCAGTAGGACCTTTAAGACTAACCAACTTTATTGTAGCATAAGCTTTCGAGAGCCACAGCTCTCTTCATCAGATGCAGTGTACAAGTGGTGCTCGTCCTAGGTTCAGTCTGAAAAAATCCTTTCCTAGCATAATTACTGGCTATTTTAAAACTCCCCCTTAGTTGCACACGAACAAGTACTGGATAGAAAATGTCTGCTCAGTTTTGCACAGTAACACCTGACTATTAATTCTTTCTGTCAGCTGAAGGTGAACTAGCTACTTTCTTCTCTTTGGTGAATCCTTTTGCATCTTAAATGCTTTGAGTAGAGAGAAGAATAATTAACTAAGTAGCTGCATGGCGCATAAACACAGCAAGACCATTAGTGGATGAAAGTTCTTGGTTGATTAACTGTTACAGTCTGAACTGCTTTGCAGATCAATTAATTGGTAGATTACTTAACTGAATTGGTTTAATCGATCAACTGATTAAAAACCATAGCGCAGGCATGCCGGCTTTATTTTGGAGATCTGTAATGAATGCCATTTTTTAATGTAAATAATGTAGAAGATATTTCAGCTGGATATTCAGCTGGGGAGTAAAGGACCGGGAAGGGACCAAAAAGAAGGTGAATGGGGAGCAAAGAAGGTGCCATCCTAAGAACACTTTCTGGGGAGTAAGCCCTACTTGAAAACACTTTAGTAAGATTCAGAGTAGACCTTGCTTAGGATTTCTCTGTAATGCTGTGATCATTAGGAGAGCTAAACCCTTCTAAGCATATTGACTTCAGTGGATTTAGAAGGGTATAAGTCTGCTTAGGATTGCACTATAAAGCTTAGGATTGCACTATAAAGCTAGTAGAGATGGGCATGAACCACAAAAAAAACAAACCATGAGGTTGATGGTTCGTGGGTTTTCATGAACCAGGAACCACAAACTGGGGCAAGTTTACGAACCAGTTCGTGGTTCATGGTTCGTGGGGTTTAAATGCCCCTTTCTGGCCACTTAGCAGCGGCAGGGAAGGGGACATTTGACAGTTTAAAGGGGCATTTGACAGTTTAAAGGGCCCTTTCCTGCCTTGCAAGCGGCAGGTCCCTTTATACTATCAGCTGGCAGGCGGCGGGGGGGGCAGTTTAAAGGGCCCTGCTGCCTGCCAGCTGATAGTTTAAAGGGATCTGCCACTTGCAAGCGGCAGGGAAACGCCCATTTTAACTGCCCCTTTAATACAACCCAAACGAACCAGTAGACCAGTTCGTGGAAATGAGCTTCCATGAACCACTGGTTCACGAACCACGAACCAGCCTGGTTTGTGTGTTTTTTTGGGTCGTAATTCAATTCGTGCCGATCTCTACTCGCTAGCAGTTGTGAGTAGAAGATTCACAGCTCACTGTGCACTCTGCGGGGCTACTGCAATTTAAGCCTACTAAAATCGATCGGCTTAGACTGGAACAACTCTACACAGGATTGCAGTGTTACTTGGTCTTAACCCCCAGCAACTGCACCCTGTTCCCATGCTCTGGTAAAAAAGAAGAGTTCTAAGAATATAACAGTGTTTGTTGCTAGGGAGACAGAAGTCCCAGGAGCCTTGCAATTGAGCTGTTTTGTGATGGATCCTAGAGCTTTGAAATTATGCTTCTCTCTGCAGGGCTAGTGACAATGAGCGTGATGCTCCTTATTGCATTCAAGCAAATAGTACCAGGAATTTAAAAAAAAATTCTCCAGGCCAGCCTCCTAGCTCTGTAACACCGTGTCCTTCCCTGCTTGACATGTTTGACTCCCCTGCTTGACTTATGCTGGGCAAAAGGGGCCTGAAAACAAGCCAATTCTTGGAAGAGACTAGGGTTACCAGTCTCGAGGTGGGCAGCTGGAGTTCTCCCAGAGTAATAACTTCTCTCCAGACCACAGAGATCAGTTCCCCTGGAGGAAATGGCAGTTTCTTCAGGAGGGCAGACTCTATGGCATCACATCGCAGCTGAGATGCTTCCTGTTCCCAAACTCAACCCTTCCCAGGCTCCACCCCCAAATCTCCAGGAATTTCCCAAGCCAGAGTTGGCAGCCCTAAAAGAGAAACCGGCGTGGGGGCCCCAGAAAGACCCATGAGGCTGAGGATGTGAAAAGTTGGGCACGGTATAAGCCTTGCATTGTACTGTTGATAAGCCATGGGGTCAGATTCATTTCAGTACGTCGTCCCAGTAGCTTTTCCCCCAAGGAATTCAGGACGGGATGCCAGGTTTCCCCTTCATTTCAGCTTCACCATCACCCACTGACAGAAGCTTAATTGGCTCGAGGCCACCCAACAATTTTCATGGCACGATGGGGGGGGGGAGATGTGAACGCAAACGTCCCAGCTCCAAGGCTCACATTCTTAATTCCCAGTTCTAATGACAAATCCCAACTAACTAAGAGTCTCTCTACACAAGATGCAGTGGCACATGTTTGTCAAGTGTAGAGAGATGCAATGTTAGCAGTGTAGTTTAAAAAGTGTAGTTTATAAAGACAGAGGCAGCGGAGATCACTCCTCAGACGGTTTGTTAATTTCATCTTCATCCCTCATAGACTCTCTAGAAAGCAGAACAATCGTGACCTTTCTGACAGATCCTGTCCTTGGTTATGCAAATCTCTCTAGAATGTCTGCTATAAAGTCTCTACATGAGACACTTTGGCGCGTGCTTCATCGAGTATAGGGAGACAGAGTGTTAGCTGAGAAGCATAGTTTTGAAAGACAGAGCCTGCAGAGAGGGTTTGTCAATTTCATCTTCACCTCCCTGAAGGCTCTGTCAATTTCACCTCTCCAGTCTAAAACTGTGTGGGATCGCAACCAGAGGGCAGTGAGGAATGGAAATGGGCTGGAGCTGCCTTCCAGAGCTAGGTTTGGATCTGGAGAAGTTATACTGGGCTGAAGTTTCCCTTCTGGAATTTCACAGCCCCTTCACACAGCTCCAGTGTATAGCAAAGCCTTTGCCCTGTGCTGGCTCTGCCTTTTTAAACTACTCTTCTCGGCTAACATTGAATCTCCTGACACATGTTCTTCACATGTCAGATGTCTCATGCAGAGAGACTCTAATTCCCACACCACGCTGCCTTGATTTGCCACAACTGGATGCATTCGTCTACACAAGTGTTAATCTGCTTTACCATTTGTATGCTTTCACAGGAATGCTTTCTGAGCTCTATTTTCATTGTTCTCGTTTTTCAAGGATGCTTTGGTTATGTAGGAAATATTGCCCTGCTTCGCTAGATTGCTTCCTGACTTATTTTAAAATCAAGGCCGTTTCCACACCTCCTTACGGGCATGGCCCACCCACGGAACTCTGGCAGTTTTTTCCTCAGGCTTCCTCACATCTACGTTTGCAAAACGTATGCGTGCTGTTTTGTTACCACCTTTGCCACATGCTTACTGGGAACGCAGTTTCTCTAGTGTTTTCTTCTGCTGTGGGTTGACAGAGTGGCTTTTTTCCGTTCTTTGGCATATGAACTCTTAAAGTACTCTGAAGAAACCTCCTATCTCAGTTCCTCCTCCAAAGCTCTTTCCCTTTCAGTTCAGCTGAATGCAATCGTTAAAAAAAAAAATAGAAAGGGAGGCAGGCGATTTCAGGCTACGATGACAAAAGTGTCCAACCTCCCCTCCAAAACCGCTTTTGTTAGGGACTGTTTGGAGGCTGCCCTGCGACCTCACAGGGCAAGGCAAACGCTTTTGGGGAGTGTGTGTGGAGGATGAGTTGTCAGAGCGACACAGCAAAACACGCTTGAAGCGAAAAAAGGGCGGGAACGACGGACCGTGTGGAAATGGCCCAAGAGATTTTTTATTTTTCATTTGGAACTGATTTTTGCAAGAAGTTGCAAAATCAAAACATGCTTCTGGAACTGAATTTTTTTTCCCCTCGCTAATGCTTGAGGCTGCAGGCACGTGGCTCTATGAAAGGACAGGACCAGACCTTGGACTTTAAAAAGATGACTCACTATAGGCTAACCTCTCTACAGAGCCAGGGAGATCAAACCTCAGAGGGTTTATTTCCTCTTCGCCTCCTGGAAGGGAAGGTGAAACTGACAGAGGTTTTGAGAGGCAAAGAGGAAATTAATACATCCTCTGAGCAGGGATCTCCCTGGCTCTGTAGAGAGGGGAAATTGACAAAGCCTTCCGATCTCTTTTAAAACTCAGCTTCCCAGCTAACATTGTGACTCCCTTCACGTGTTCCCTTCACACAGTTAATTTGTTCTGCTCAATAAAATCCGATTTGTTTCTTTTTACGGAGCAGTAGTTTTTTCCTCTTGTGAACTATACAGATTAAAAAGGGTTGTTAATCTCACAAATATTCTTGTTCAGAATCTGTATTATACCATGTTATGCAAAAATGTCATTCATTTATTGCCAGTTACTTGCTTAGCAACAGCCTGAATAGCCTTGATTAGCCTGAGCTTGTTAGAGTTTGGAAACTAGCATGGTCAGCCATGGTTAGTACTTGGACAGGAGATCACCAAGGAAGACCTTCGTTGCTGTGAAGAGGAAGGCAATGGCAAAATCACCTCTGCTCCTCTCTTGTCAATTCGATCCGATCAGCCTTTACTGGCATATAACAAACAGGATGGTACAAAGAAAACAGTACAAAATATAATATAAAACAGTTGACTAATATCAACATTTAATTTGTGAAATTTCTTCTGACGCAGCTTTATAACAAGTTGCAAAAACTTTGCTACCTTCTCAGTCAGGGCTTTTTTTTCTGGGAAAAGAGGTGGTGGAACTCAGGACCGCACAATGACGTCAGCTGGAACAAGGGGAGGAGTTTTTAAAAGTTTAAATCGCCCTCGGTGAAAATGGTCACATGTCCGGAGGCCCCGCCCCCTGATCTCCAGACAGAGGGGAGTTTAGATTGCCCTTCGCGCCAGTGGCGCGGAGGGCAATCTAAACTCCCCTCTGTCTAGAGATCAGGGGGCGGGGCCACCGGACATGTGACCATTTGCAAGAGGTGCTGGAACTCCACTCCACTGCGTTCCAGCTGAAAAAAAGCCCTGTTCTCAGTTATATCGGAGGAGAAATTATTTAAAATACAATAAACTTTGTGGGAATCAGAAAAATCCATCATATTAGCTAAAATAGAGCTTAAATATTTTAAATGAATATCGGCATTAAAAGGACAATAGAAAAGAACATGTGGAATTGTTCCACAAAGATAGTGCCTGAATAGCCTTGACTAGCCTGAGCTGCTTAGAGTTTGGAAACTAGCAGGGTCAGCCGTGGTTAGGACTTGGACGGGAGATCACCAAGCAAGACTTTGGTTGCTGTGGGGAGGAAGGCAACGGCAAACCATCTCTGCTCATCTCTTGTCTTGAAAACCCCATGAGGGGTCACCATAAGTCAGCTGTGACTTGACGGCACTTAACTATTGTTATATTATTTGCCCAGTGCTGGACACGTTCACAGTTGTTTAAGTGGTTCTTGTGTTTAAGAATGGAAGGTAGATCTCTTGGTCAAAATAAGCCTTCTTGAAAAACTACAGTGCAAAGAGTACTAGGATAAAGGTACCTCTGAGCCTCGTTTTTGTATTGCATCCCAGGAAATTGTGATCTCCAAAATGATCATGATGTCACATTTCAGCAGCCTATAAAATAATTAGCCAAAATGTACCTCTGAGCCATTACTGGAGCCTGAAAATCCAAGCAACGTGGGGAATCCTTGAGCATACACTGACATCTACACACAGGTTTAAATCAAGAGTAGCAGTACCCCATCGCTGATGAGTTCTTCGAGTCTCAAGTTCTCGGAACTCATTCCCTCAATTCTTATTTTGAGTCAACTTCTATCAAATGATCCACTTCCTGACTCACTGAATTTTCCACAGTTCTGCAAAGAGCAAGACAGTAGCACCTATAAGACTAACAAAATTTGTGGTAGGGTATGAGCTTTCGTGAGTCCCAGCTCCCTTCTTCAGATCTCTTTTCTACTGCTACAGACTTACTAACACAGCTACGGTCTCCAGTAAATCAGTGTGTGCAATCATTCATTTCAGTTTTCTTTTTTACATCACTCGCCGCCAAAGGCTTTCCCATTTAATTCCCATCCCATATTCTGGCAGGCTGTGATCTTGCTCAAGTCCATGCGATGGCTGTCAAGGTTACTGAACTTAGGCTGATTCCGCACACGTTGGATAATGCACTTTCAATGCACTTTATCAATCGTTTGAGGCGGATTTTTTGTTCCGCACACAAAAAAATCCATTCCAAATGATCTATAAAGAGGATTGGAAGTGCATTATCCAACGTGTGCGGAATCAGCCTTAGACCTATCTCCCTTGTCATTGTCCAACACTTCAACCATTACTCTGTGCTGATTCTCACATGCCACATTTTCCATTATTGGTACCTAAAGCTTTAGACTAGTGTTCTACAAAATGCCCACCCTGAGTAAATAAAACATCATTATAAAGTACTTGCCAAAAGAGTGCAAGAAAATTTGTCCAGCTTTGCCAGGTGTAGTTAAGAGTGTGCATAGACCTCAGGACCGCATAACAAGGAGTGTGTGTTCTATGCTCCCCTTTTCAAAGTGTTACTATGAAATGGCTATCTTGAATTTCACAACAAATTTCAATATCGCTCGTTTTAGGATCACCAATGCAAAAGGCCTGAGATGAAAGGAACAAACTCAAGCCAAGGTCCAACCTTGAAAGAAAGCCCTGTCCACTGTCCGTTGGGAGCTCAAGTAGAACTGAGAGACCAGCACGGTGAACATCACAATGAGTTAGAATTTGAGAACACTCCAACAAATTCCAACTCCTACAGAGAACTTACCAGTTTGGAGCAGGACAGAAGAAGTTTGTCGTATCCACCTGTCGCTGTTCTCTGGCCTTCCGTTGCCTCCGGGAATCAAGCCATCCCTCTCCACGCATGTCCAATCTACTTGGTTCACCCAGATGACAAGGGAATTTCCATGAACCTGACGTTTGCTCGGAATCCTCTTCAGCCGAGTTCATGCCCAAGGTCTCCTGTGTTTCATTTGTCAAGTATTGGTGAAAACAGCAAGAAATATCACGAGAATCTCTTAAACCTTTCTGGGTACCAGCAGCACTCCCCATGTAGTTGCGCCGTTTCAGATCCCCATTGCCTTGCCAGACATGGCAAGCATCAAAAGCCTTTAGGGCACAAAAATCGTTCACCTGCTTACGATTCTGGATTTCCGCAGCCAGTAAACGACAGACTCTCGGATCGGAATTCCAGAAGTATTTATAGAGAGGACATCGGTAGCAACTGTGTTTCTGGTGGCCTAGGGTAAGGACTGTCATTTAATGAACGTTGTTAAAAGAGTACAGAGTATTGAGAGTGGGTGAAAATGAATTTGTCAACAGCTGATCTTGATTTGTGCCTGAAAGAACTTTGCTGTTCCCAGTTAGCATTTTGCACGGACGGGAGATTTCTGCCAATGGTTTTCTGTACTAGTGTCCTTTATCCACTATTGGAAGGTGTGGTTTTTTTCCCCCGTTATAAATGTTTTAATAAGATTATGCACATATCCAGCTTTTCAGCAATCTCCCTCCAATACACTCTTATTTCCAAGGTACACTGCCTCTGAACATGGAGGTTTGATTCAGTGATCATGATTTTAATAGCTTTCTATATGTATTCTTCACAAGTCTGTCTGATCCTTTTTGTCCTTTTAAATAATGCAGTCCTGAAACAGAGTTCCACCTTTCTATGTCAGAAGAGTGGAGCTCTGTTTAGGATGGCCTTTGCAAGCCATCATAGAGTCCCCCTACATGAGACATCTTGCACGAGGACGCTCAAGTGTAGGGAGATGCAATGTTAGCCGGGAAGCATAGTTTAAAAAGACAGAGCCGCAGAGATCGCTCCTCAGAGGGTTGTTAATTTCATCTTCATCTCCCAGAAGGCTCTGTCAATTTCATTTCTCTACACAAGAGTAGTTTTAAAAAGACAGAGCCTGTGGAGATCACTCCTCAGAGGCTTTGTTAATTTCATCATCACCTCCACTAAGGGAAGGTGAAATTGAAAGAGCCTTTGGGAGGTGAAGATGAAATTAACAAACCCTCTGAGGAGCGATCTCCTCTGCCTCTGTCTTTTTAAACTACGCTTCCTGGCTAACATTGCGTCTCCCTACACTTGAGCATCCCCGTGTAAGATGTCTCATGTAGAGAGACTCTTAGTAGGCTTTCACTGTTGTCTTGCAGTCGCGAATTCCCTAGGTCATATATGCCATTTTACTTTCAAAGAAAATAGTTCATCTCTTATATAAAAGAAGCCACTAGATTGGCTTGTTTGTTTTATTATTTTTTTTAAAAAGAGAGGGTAAACAGCTGTCTGTATTTCATGAAAATGCCAGTGAGCACAGTGATAAAATAGCTAAAAATGGAGACAGATCCATCAACGGCTATTATTATCAGTAGCAATTGGCTGTGCAAGGTACATGGAATCTCCATGAACTGAGTGCCAGGGCGAACAGCTGAAGAGGGTTGCTTATTTATTTTCTACCTTCTTTCCATCACGGAACTGAAGGTGGTGAACATGGGCTGGGGTGAGGGGACACACCCAGTTCTGGCAGTGACGGGAACCAGACCTGCTTCACTTCAGGAAGGTTGCTGGATCATGTGATCTACAAAGACCCCCTCCCCTCCCCTTGCTGTGCCACCAAGAATTCCTTGCAGCTTCCCCCTGCATTCCTTCGGTGTTGTTCCTTGAACCAGACCGGTGGGTCTCAGTGGATTTCCCTTCATTACCTTCTTGTGTTTTTTTCCCCCATTTTGATTTCTCTGCTGTTGTTTCTCGAGGCCAGCCCAGCCGCACGCCCGCAATGTGCTAAGAGCGCCTTCTCCAACGGAGTGCCTCATCCAGGCGGCTGAAAGGCACCTGCGAGACATCTGTCAGCTGGCCGATGACCACCTGGCTGGCATGTTCCATCTCCCACCTTTAATTCAGAGAGGGGAGAGTGACTCGCAGCTCGATTTGGAGAGCAGCAAAGAAAGCCAGACCGGCCTGAACCGCAGCAATTCCGAAGGCTACCTGCTTCAAATGGAGAAGCAGAATGAGAAGCAGGAAAGAAAGAGCAGGAAGGTAAGCCGGGAGAATATCCAGTAGTCTAGAGATGCAGCCAGGGATCTGTGCAGGTGCAATGCCCCCCACATGCACTGTCATCACAAAGGAAGGAGGAACACAAGCACACCCCCATCACATTGTTTGAGATGTGCCTTCCGGGGGGAGATGCTCTACCGCCATAACATGTGCCAGCGCCACCCAAGGCTGGGGGAATGTGGTATTGCAACATGCCGTAAATGGCAGGAAACGGTCCCAACGGTGGGAGGATGGATGGATGAAAGAATACCTGAGAGAAGCCAATGGGGAGGGAATATATTGAATTACTTGTATTACTTGTATCTGCATTACGTGTATCTGCACTGGGCAGTCCCTTTGCTGTGATCATGCAGCCTGCCATATTGCAAAGACAGGAAGAATTCAAGGCGGGCTCGTTCTCCTTGAAGCTGTTGCATTCGCAAAGCAGCCACCCTTTGTAACGTCACCACAACGCCTCTGAGAAGCTCTGGTTGGCAGTATGGCCTTGAAATCCATGGGTCGGATTCTCATGGGGCAGCCTAACTCTGTGGTTTGTGGGGGCCCTCTCTGCTTTAGATTGAGTCAGGCCATCCCTCCGCAGTGAGTGCCCACAGTGTTCCAGGATCTTAACAGTGCTTAGCCCGTCAAGCTGCACATGATAGCGATTTATGATCGGGGGGGGGGGGGGAGACTCACAGTAGTGGTCAGGCAGAGATACCAGGCACTGAGCCAGAATACTCTTGGGTGTTTTTCTGGGCTATATTCATTGCAAATGCCTGCGTGGCTTGAATTATTCCTGATTTTCAGCGGATTGCAGCCCCCACCCCGCCCCCCCGCTCCTCCTCAAGGGCCTCTTCCTCTCTTCTGTCATTTTGCTTCCTTCCTGCTGCCTCCTTTACTGATTCTTGCTGTGCCAGCAAAGGAAGACTTGATCATTCATTCCGGAAGAAAAAACGCCACCTTAGTTTATCTTTCTGTTTAGGGTTCTCGGATAAAAGGCTACATGAAGATGGACGTGAAGCTCGGCGGCCTTGGACCGGACCATGAGACAATCAAAGAAAAAGTAAGACGGAACCCCCGGTATTTCTCATTAATTTTGTGCATTGTGGATGTCTCCAACAGAAGGAATGCCAGGGGTTAAAAAGGGGGAACTGTAAAAGGGGAGGGGGGGGAATTGATCGAAGTTTAGGAAGTCAAGAATGATGGGAAGAGAGTGGATGAAGAGAAGAGTTCTCCTTCTCTCACAATACTACAACGAGAACGGAATCCTAGAACGTGGAAAGGCGACTTAGGGCTGGCAAACAAAATGTGTGCCCTCAAGTCATGGCTGATTTATAAGCAACTTAGAAGTTCACTGCCACTTAATTTTATTTATTATATTTATTTTATTAGAATTGTATCCCGCCCTCTCTGCAAATGGGCTCAGGGACAGGTAGCTAACAACAAAGAATACATCATATATTATATGTTCAAATCATATACATATATCTAAAAAGCACTTTATACGGCAGTAAAATTTGAGCAGATGATCCATGGGCTGGACATATTCCTGGATGACAAGTTGTTTGCCTAGGTAGCTAACTTGACCCTCCATGTTCAGAGACAGCGTACTTCTAGACCCCAGGTCTCGGTAGGGTGGCTGCTAGTTAGCGGTACACCCGAAAACTTCCTGCTGTATTGTGGCTCGAAAGCAAAACATCTGTAGTGTTTATCAGAGAAGGTGCGGGAGTCCATGCCTGCTGACTTAGCCGCTAAGGAGAGGAGGCTTCGAGGTTTGGAGCAGGATTTGGAGCATGTTCCCCCCATCATCAAATCAGAATCTCTGTACACGAGACATCTTACACGAGGACACTCAAGTGACATACTTTCTGTGTGGTCTTAAATTCAAGTGTAGTCTCTCTCCCTAGTGGTGCATGTGTATCCACGATGGGAGAACAAGAGTAAGATCTTTCACTTGATCCTACTCGTGTAACATGTCTTGTGTAGAGAGACTCTCTTCTGGAGTGGAACAGGGCAGGGTCTCTGCTTCCAGAATGGTATGAAGCTTGGCTTCATTCTCTAGGGTTTGGGGGGGGTCGTAAGTGCACGTTTTCATGTGAATTTAACCGAGAGAAGAAGAAGAAAAGCTGATGCAGTCGTGGGATGCTTCTGTGGGGCCTGGGGGTTGGGTAAGACAATCTGCTCCTTTTCCCTCCCTCCCTTTTTCCTTTATGGAGGAAAGAGATATATATTTGTGTGTGTGTCCAGAAACCTGAGGCGCATTCCAAACAGATCATGTTTTCAAGCTGCGGTTTTCTTTGTCCCCCCGCAAAGGTATCCATTAGTCGATACTCACCTGCCGAGAATTCCAATTGCAGATAAGTACACCCAAGTTTATTCTCTTCCGGCTGGTTCAAGTGTGCATTACTGTAATGCGATTGAGCCGCCCCTGCAAATTCAGATGGCCTGGCTTTATCACAGAAGGGAAAATGAAAGTAAACACAGCAGAGCAAATGCAACTGAATGCACATTATGCCCTGTTAAGAAACATCAGGTGTTACCGGACCAAAGAGGAGATGAGACCAATCATCCAAGAAAGGGTCTGGAAAAAAACCCTTCTCCCTCCCCCTTCCCCCCCTTCTTTATACTGTGGATGGATTCACAAGATGCTCTGAACAGACGTGCAGTCCAAAGTACTCCGGTTTACCCTTCCACGCTACCAATAAGACAATGGCAATAGAACATTTTAGAGTCAAGCAATATCAGACGGAGTTGCAGCACAGGAATGAGGTAGCTCTGATTGGAATAAATAGAGAGAACGTTGTTCACAGCAGCAGAGGTTTTTGTCTCACAAACTGCATGTCAAGCAGGGCTTTTTTTCAGCTGGAACGCAGTGGAACAGAGTTCCGGCACCTCTTGAAAATGGTCACATGGCTGGTGGCCCCGCCCCCTGATCTCCTGGAGATCAGGGGGCAGGGCCACCAGCCATGTGACCATTTTCATCGAGGGCGATTTAAACTTTAAAAAGCTCCCCCCTTGTTCCAGGTGACCCAAAGTGACATCATTGTGCGGTCCTGAGTTCCACCACTGAGTTCCACCACCTCTTTTCCCAGAAAAAAAGCCCTGATGTCAAGCATATATCAGTCCAATATTTTTTGGAATGTATCCTGTTCAGAATGATTGATTGATCTTACCGGAATGAAATGGGTGCATGTCAGAGATGGACATTGGATCAGGAACGAGACGGAGCGTAAACCTAACAGTGGCAGGGCTGTCTTGGAAATATCCACACCGCGTGCCGCACAGGATTGGTCTCTGGAGTTTAAACTCCCCTCTGTCTGGAGATCAGGGGGCGGGGCCACCAGCCATGTGATCATTTTCAAGTGGTGCTGGAACTCGGTTCCCCCACGTTCCAGCTGAAAAAAAGCCCTGTGCTCATCTTTGTCTGCACAGTAAGTTAGGTAGTTGTGGTAGTTGTCAGTTACCTTTGCCGAAGCACCAGAAGAACAAAGGATCGGTCAGCTTCATATTTGTATCCTGCCCATTCTTCAAGAAGCATAGACTTATCCTCACAACCAGGGCTCATTTCGAGGGGGAACGTGCAGAAACGCAGTTCCAGTAGTTCCACAAAGAGGTCACATGACAGGTGGCCCCACCCACCTGACTCTCAACCATTTTGGGCCCGTTTCAGCCTGGACTGGGGCTGAAACGGCCCGGATCAGGCCTCTGATGTGTGGTGGATCACTCTCTCGCTCAGCAGCGACCCGATCCTGACCATTTGGGGCCCCTTTTTGGCCATTTTCAGCCCCTTTTTGCCATTTTGGGCCCAATTTTGGCCCTGAATGGCCAGGATTGGGTCCAAAACAGCCAGGATAGGTGATGCCAGGGTGTGTGGCATATGCTGAAGAGTTATGCTAATGAGTTCCTCCAGCTCTTTTTATACAAAATGACCCCTGCTCAAAACAACCCCATAAGGTAGATTAGGCTGAGAGATGGTGAGCTGACTAACAGTGAGAGCAGTCATCCTTACAACAGCCTTGCAGGGTAGGCTTGGGAGAGAGGTTGTGCTTTGCCCAAGCACACACAAGCTGCACACTTCTGGGCAAGGCTTCCAATCCAGGAATCTGTTCTGGCTACTAAATATGCTAGATGCATAGGCCACCTTCACGCAGGACTCTTCAGGCTCCAGCTGCTGCCATTTCTTTCTTGACAGGCTGAGAAGATCAAGCAGCAAAAGGAATACGCCAAGCAAATTAAGGAACACAACAGGAGGAATAGCATCAATGCTAGGAAACCATCAGCCATATCAGAGAACAAGTTAGCGGCATCAAGGCAGAAGGTAGGACACGTTGCAACAGAACGAGGGGCAGCCGGGCAGGCCAAGGGGTGGGCCAAACTTTCCGCCAAAATCAAAGACCTTGTCCTGTTGTGTTAGCAAAGCTCCGAGTGCCACATGCAGACCTTCCACGCTTTGAGAAGACTTCACGTTTATTCCGCTGTCCAGACCCACTCTCTCTGCATAATCATGACTGGCTTGGTTAGTTTGTCTACACACACCACGTGCGTGCTTGCACGCATACACACACACACGCCAGTTTCATATCACTAAATAATGCACCTGCACAAAGCAACTTTTGAAGCTCCAGCTGGAGCCAGCAAATGAACCCCGATGAGGGGGGGGGCCTTCTGTGATACTGACCAGAGAAAAAGTTATCCCAGTGGACAGAGCTTAGAGCAGGGGAGCCTCGTGCATCAGCTCATGAGGGGGAAATGGAGAGGGGTTTCACGTGTAAGAAGACCGTTTGTCCTTGCCAGAGCACATCTCTCGAGCAGGTGCGGGGGGGCGGCTTGTAAAGGTCTCCCCACTTGGCAGGATGATGCAAACTGGTAGGATGATGCAAAACAAACTGTGGTAAGTTAGCACGTGGTAAACAAAACTGTATCCCACATTCACCTTGCCAAAGCAGCAGTAGGATTGAGTGAATTGTGTGTGCGTGTGGAGGGGGGGGGTGATAGGGACGGGCCCTTAACGTTTTCCCTGCCTGCAACGTTCTCTCCATAACTCCACCCCTATTACGTGCAAAAGCTTTCCCCCAATTGGAGTGCAGGCCAATGTTTCCTTCATAAGTGCACATCCGGGCAATCCCAAAATGATCATGTGGCTGGAGCATCTGGGATTTGTTCATGTAGGAAAAATAGAAACTGGGGCGGGGTGTGTGTGATAGTGGTCTACAAAATTATGCCTGGTATGGAAAAGCAAATAAACTTTTCTCCCTCTCTCACAGTACTAAAACTCAGAATCATACCAGGAAACAGATGGGTAAAGCAAGGTTCCAGTCCAGTAGCACCTTAAAGATCACCAAGATTTTCCAGGGTAAAACTTTTCAGAGTCGAGCTCCCTTCGTCAGATACAAGTAGGAAAGAGAGCTTGACTCTTGGAAGTTTATATCCTAGAAATTCATCTTGTTCTTTATGATGCTACTGGACTGGAATCTTGCCCATCTACTGCAAACCGACATGAAGAAAGGAAGTACTGCTTCACACAATAGGTATTTATTTTACTAGGGATCTCCCAGGGGCTTTGTGGAGAAGAGAATGAGGTGTGGCTGTTTCAGCGAAGAACGGTGTGGAGGCGGATCAGGTCTTTCCACCTGTACTTGGGTGCAATGGGTCAACAGCTTGTTCGTCTGATTCTGCGGGGAAAATCTGTGGCCTTCCTTTTGTGTGCTTGTTTTTTAGGCCCTGGAATATGCCAAGACAATAACTAAGCCCAAAATTGTCCGGTCGAAACCACCGGAACAAGAACCCAAAGATGAGAAAAATCCGGCACATACTTTAAACGGAGAAAATTTACCTCCCATTTCATCTCTGGAGTCTCTGCAGAACCGCCATGAACGGGAGAAACAAGTTGTGGCTGCATTTAAAACTTTGCACATTGTATGAGCAGCTGAACGGAGGGCCGACCGGCTGTGTCTCCTGCCGCTGATACCACACTGAGTCTCCTGTCAATGGCTGCCTGGTGTCCCAAAGGGCCGGCAATGAATTAGGAGTTTCTGCTGTTGCAAAAACAAGGTGTTTGAGACAAAACATTTTCACTATACGCACTCGCCCCTGGTTTATTTTTCTCAAATTCGATAGTAGGTAATAAATATAGAATGTTCTGGCACTGGCGTTTTTCTCCCCTACATTCTTCCCTGAAAAGATCTCTGAGACTTTGTTTAAGCAAGAACAGATAAGGTGGTTTATCTGTTCCTAGTCTGTACTGCTTCAAACCACAGTGGCGGAGCATAAGGTTGAGCATCTCCGTATCAAAAACTTCATACACACAGAAGACTAGGAGATCAGGGAGAATCCCAGCTTTCACATCGCTAGTTTTGTAAACACAAGGGTTTCTTTTTTATGAGGAAGTAGCAAATCATGTGTTCTTCTGCTTGAATTCTGAAGCACCTTCCTCCATGGTTTGGGCCATCTGGGCTTTCTTATTTGACCCTTCCCTGTGTGCCTCCATAATCTGTGGGGAGGGGCGCTGCTCAGTGGTACAGCATCTGCACGGCAGGCAGAAGGTTCCATGTTCAGTCCCCGGCATCTCACGTTAAACGGAGCAAGCAGCAGGTGATGTGAAAAACCTCCACCAGAGATCCTGGAGAGCCGCTGCTAGTAGGCAAAACTGATCTTGATGGACGCATGGTCTGATTCAACAGAGCACAGCTTCGTGTGTGTCCACGTGATCTTTCCCTATTACTTTGAGCCGGGTCGTTTAAAGCTGTCATCAATTTCAGCAAGAGATGGCCTGATAAATCAACAATTCTCATGCAGGTGAGACCTCATGTAAGAGTCAAGATAAACATGATTCTGGAGGATCTGTGAATTTTTAAACTTGTAATTAACAGCTGCGGTAGGGGGGCTGATTTGCATCAGAGGAGGAGTCCTCAACCGAGTCCAAAGTGGTATTTGCCCCATTCAGAGAAACATACAGGCTGCCTGCATTTGACACTGGAGGAAAAGGTTTTTCCTGTTCCTCAGCCCTGGTCCAAAGGGGAGGATCTCTGTAGCTGCCATTTACCGATACAAAAAAGATGGTTGTTGTGGGTTTTCCGGCTCCCCCAGCCCCCCCCCCAGCTGTTAATCGACGATACATAGATACAAAAAAGCTCGAGAGATGAACTCCCAGATTCCCTCAAGTGTGGTCTAATTTGTTCCTGGGCCGAGGAGGTTGTCAGGATGAGTTGCAAACAGGTTGCAGGAGCCAGTGTTAGAGTACCAGGGCTCAGTCCAGGAGTGCGAGTGGCCCAAGCTGAAGAGCAAGGACAAAAACAGGCAGCCATCGAGGCATAATCTCAGGCAGGTAAGCTCTGGTATCCGAGGTGTATGAGGAAAAGCAGGGAAAGGCAGGCTTCAATTCAATATGTCTGCAGCTGAAAGGCTATCTAGATTGAAGAGGCAGCCAAGCCAAGGCTTTATAGAGCCTGAAGTATTCTGCTTGGTCCCAGGAGGCATGTCTTAGGCCCAATCAGGGGATGCTGAAAGCAGGAGCAGAGATTGCAGCCCAGATGGTGCTGTCGGGCCACAGAACCTTCAGATCCTCCTTACCTTATGTTCTGCAACTGACCTGCATGAGCCTGACAGGCAGCGCTGCAGTCAATTCTGTCTCTCTGAGTGTGTCACCTGCACCGATAATGTGTGCTCACGACGTTCCCGCTTATGTTTCCAGTTGTACACCTAATAACATAACGTGGGAGCCAACTGGCCCTTCGCTCGGTGAAAAATCCCTGAGAAATCTTTCAGCAGCCCTTCCAACAGTTTTGCTGATTTCCCAAATGCGTTCCTTTCTAATCATGCCCCTGGCTAAGCTGAAGTTCTGTTTCCGCTTTCCATGACCCCAGGCTGTGTACTGGCAAGAAGCAAAACCTGGTCCAAGGTGAAATATGCCCCGAGGCTGGATCCTATAGGACTTTGGGCTTGAACAAAACACACAGAGTTCCCCCCCCCCCAAAAAAAATCCTTGTGGGTGTAGATGTCAAAGCAAGGCAGGGCCAATGCTGTGATTGCAAAATATGAAAGAATCCACTAGCACCTTTAAGACTAACCAATTTCATTGTAGCATAAGCTTTCGAGAACCACAGCTCTCTTTGTCAGATGCATCGTTTGTAGGATAAGCTTTCGAGAACCACAGCTCTCTTTGTCAGATGCATCGTTTGTAGGATAACCTTTCAAGAACCACAGCTCTCTTTGTCAGATGCATCGTTTGTAGGATAACCTTTCGAGAACCACAGCTCTCTTTGTCAGATGCATCTGACGATACCTCAGATGCATCGTTTGTAGGATAAGCTTTTGAGACGATACATCTGACGAGAGCTGTGGTTCTCAAAAGCTTATGCTACAATAAAGTTGGTTAATCTTACTGGACTCTTTCCTATTTTGTGACTGCAGATTGACACGGCTAACTCCTCTGGATCTAATGCTGTGATCGGGCCTTTGGGTGGTCCTTAAGCAATTCGCTCTCAGATGCAAAAAGCTGGGGGTACAAACCGAGAAATTGCTCAGACTACCTTTTTAATCTGAGGGGAGGGGCCATGACTCAGTGGCAGAGCTTTGCATTCAGGAGGTCCTAAATTCAGTCTCCCGGTGGTGGAGAGTGCCGTCGAGTCATAGCTGACTTATGGCGACCCCTGGTGGGGCTTTCATGGCGAGAGACAGAGAGGTGGTTTGCCATTGCCTGCCTGTGCATATGACTCTGGGTCTTCATTGGAGGTCTCCCATCCAATTACTAACCAAGGCAGAACCTGCTTAGCTTCTGAGATCTAGAGCTGTCAAAAGGATTGGGTAGTACGTGATGTGAAAGACCTTTGGCTTAAGACCCTGAAGAGCCACTGCCAGTCAGAGTGAACAATCCTGACCCTGATTGGCTGATGGTCTGACTAAATAAAATAATAATAATAATAACATTCGATTTATATACCGCCCTTCAGGACAACTTAACATCCGCTCAGAGCGGTTCACAAAGTGTGTTGTTATTATCCCCACCCTATGAGGTGGGTGGGGCTGAGAGAGCTCTGAGAGACCGTGACTGACCCAAGGTCACCCAGCCACCTTCAAGCGGAGAAGTGGGGAATCAAACCCAGTTCTCCAGATCAGAGTCCTGCCACTCTTAACCACTACACCAAACTGGCTGGCAGCTTCATGAGCTGAGTGCCTGAACAAAGAGGAAAAGGGCAACGTTGTTGGGTGCTGAGGGCCTTTTACTGTTCTGAGATCTGGGCATCCTTGTGAGGCCCAGATCTCAGAATGGGAGGCCCAGAGTTTAGCCCCAGAGATGCCGTCTTCCTTTATCGAGAATTCCCGCTTTTCCTTTGTATCAGTCTGGTGGTGTTGGTTTTTATTTATTTGTTGTCCACCTTTCTCGCTGAGACTCAAGGCAGATTACATAGTATAAGTCAATATGAATATTGGCTGAGAAATTCAATAATCAACACAATAGGGTAAGAATAAATTTGAAAACAAGCAGACATCCAATGAAGAACTGCGGGGGGGGGGGCGGGAATAGAAATTTATATATTGCTTCTCCAGAGACCTGGTCTCAAAGGAGGCTTACAACTAAAATAATTTATAAAAGCCATTAAAAACGCAACCATTAAAACACAACCATTTTTTAAAACTGCCTGGTATATTACCACTGTGTGGACGGAGCCAATCAAGTGGACCTTTCCCTCAAAATCAGTTTTCAAGAGAAAGCCATTGTAGGATCTCATCATGTAAAGTGACTCCTGCAACCCAAGATGTGTTAATACAAAGAGATTCCTCACCCCCACCTCTTCTAGTTCATGCTCCCGTCTCTGTTATCCCACTTATTCTCCTGTGAACTCTGAGGCCTGCTTTAAATATTTCCCTGGCTGGCTATAATTTGCTCTTATGATCTTGGATGCCTTACTTACAGTGCACGGCTACGCAAGGAAAGATGTATGTGTAACATTAGCACACCGATGCAATGACCTTTCTTATTTTAATGTTGCATTCCTTGGGCAGTTTTCAATTCCTTTCAAAAGCTCTTACAAGTAACTAGATTAAACAGAAGTCCAGCAGTACCTCAAAAGCCAGAGAATCACAAAAGCTTCATGCTAGAATACAGTTGTAGTTAATGCCTGGAGTTTTATGCAGTTTTTGTTGCGTCATTCATGGTATATATTACACTGTTTTTATTGTTCCCTATTTTTCTAAGGCTGCTTTATTGTCTGTTTTATACTGTGTTTTGTGCTCTGTTTCCTAATTTTGTGATCCAGTCCAAACTGCATGGGTTGCTGACTGTATCATACTGATCTTATTGCCTTGTTTTTAAGTGAGTCTCAATAATAATAATAACAACAACATTCAATTTATGTACTGTCCTTCAGAACAACTTAATGCCTACTCAGAGTGGTTTACAAAGTATGTTGTTATTATCCCCACAACAAAACACCCTGTGAGGTGGGTGGGGCTGAGAGCGCTCTGGAAGAGCTGTGACTGGCCCAAGATCACCCACCTGGCTTCAAGCGGAGGAGTGGGGAATCAAACCCGGATCTCCAGATTAGAGTCCCGCGCTCTTAACCACTACACCAAAGTGGCTCTCTCTCAATGAGAAAGATTATAATATTTATTCGTCATTTGTTGACAGCATAAATGAAGTAAATAAATAAATAAAATGCCTCCCAGGGGCCGTTTTCACACTGCTTACCGACCACAGAACATCGCGCCGAGCTCCTGGAATGACAGCGTCTTCCTGGTGCAATTTTGTTCTCTCGTGAAATCGCACCAGGAAGACACTGTCATTCCGGGAGCTCGGCGCAATGTTCCATGGCCGTAAGCAGTGTGAAAATGGCCAGGATATGCATTTCAGGCATAGTAAAGTAATAAAACATCCTAGAATCCCATTTACAGGAGACGGAGCATGTGAAAGATTGCATGGGGCAGATGTTCTCACTCATCGGTACTGGGCCTAAATCAGGCCTCAAATGCAATCAGAAGAACAGCTGCAACATACAAATATTTCCATATTGCATCTGTAAAATGCGCGCTTCTTTACTTTTTGAAAAAGGGGGGAGGAGGGGACCACAGCCCACCAAGATAGTAACAATTTGAAGCATTTTATCTGATTAGGGACCTAAATTTATTGTTTCTCTGATTAAAAATACTAATCTCCTTCATTTAAAAAAAAAAAAAGCTCAAGAACCACTTTTTAATGAAACCTTTAGAGGGAAAATCAAAGAACTATTTACTGCATCTAATATTTTAATTAGATTCTAGTCTCAATTTAACCCATTACACACACACACACACCCTTTTGATGAGCTTCAGGCCCCGTATTTAGCCCCAGGTGCTAGAGGTAGCCCAGGTTGCACCTTTCTGATTTAATGAGCGTTCTTGCTTTCACAGCCCGATTCTCTTTGTATCTATTTTTTTATTATTATTATTATTTTCCTGAGCCATAGAATTCAGTTAATTGAAAGAGTCTCTTACAACCACATATTAAGGGCTCTAAATTAGCATCTCCTTTCTGATTAGAAAATGCAAGTGGGCATTTTTCTCTTTGATCCAAGGATTTAGCTGAAGTAGCCCATGCTCCCCTGAAAATGAGCTGATGGCCTTATTATTAGGATAAAACGCAAACGCAGCCATGTGTCTGGAAATGCCTAATGTCTTAATTGATCACCCTCTAGCCTGTATGCCTTCCCTATGTCTTCCACAGCACCTGGAAATCAGAGTAACTTTGAAACAAATAGAGGTATACAACCCATCCCTATCTTTCAAGGGATGCTGTTAAGTTGCTCCTCAACCATTTCTTCCTTCCTCGTGGTGTGACTTTTACCAGCATAATGTGTTTAACAAATCTTTCAGTGTTCCAGAGAACATTTGCCTGCCCCCTAGTTTTAGAATACAAAGAAATTCAAGGAAATGTACTGGGAAATTCTTTGTTTTTAATACAGTTATAAGGACAGGCAAGAGATTAAAGTAAACGGGTGTGAATAGAAGCAAATGGACAGCAGGTGAGGGGGAAATGGTGTGTTTATTTATGTTGCTAACTACTCTGAAGATGTCCATCACAAAGCAGGTTTGGTAAGGTAGGTAAAGGTAGTCCCCTGTGCAAGCACTGAGTCATTACTGACCCATGGGGGGGGACGTCGCATCACGACAATTTCTTGGCAGACTTTTTGTTATGGGGTGGTTTGCCATTGCCTTCCCCAGTCATCTACACTTTGCTCCCAGGAAACTGGGTACTCATTTTACTGGCCTCAGAAGGATGGAAGGCTGAGTCAACCTTGAGCCGGCTATCTGAACCTGGCTTCCGCCAGGATCGAACGAAGGTCATGAGCAGAGCTTGGGCTGCAGTACTACAGCTTACCACTCTGCGTCATGGGGCTCCTTTCAAAGCAGGTTATACTTTTATAAATAAACTGCAAGGTCAATGTCAGAGGTAGGGCATCCTGAACTATGATTCACAGTAGAGCTTCCTTATCATTTTACTTTGACCCAGTAGTAGTAGTAAGCCACTATCAACAGAAGACACAAACTAGATGGCATAATTTTATATTATAACTTTGCCGTAACTACTGTATCTACTCATTGGAATTATTTATATGTATATACAGGGCTTTTTTTTCTGAAAAAAGAGGTGGTGGAACTCTCAAGAGGGAAATGAGGGAGAAACACACGGGATTCTCTGAAATAATATTATTTTCACGCGCTATTGCCGAGTATTTTCAAGAGGAGCCAGAACTCCATTCCACCGCGTTCACGCTGAAAAAAAGCCCTGTGTATATAACTTTTTAATGTTTAATGTATATTGGTATCACATTTTAAATTGTATATTGATATTACATTTTTAAATCATATTTTAGGGTAGTATAATTTCTTGTTTTTTATTATGCTTGTCTATGACCGTATTAAACAGATTGATTGATTGATTGATACTTTGACCCAGCGCCCAGTGTTACCCTGTTCTGACAATGTTAAACATCCTCTATAACGCTATCACCCTTTTCTTGAATGATAGAATTTAGCTCAATTACCACTACGGCCTCAATTGAATGAGATGGGAAGGACATTCAATTTAGTTTGTTATATTCAAGGACAGGTTAGGTTGCCCTTTTAAACCTTCAGATCAATATGACTTTCTTTTTGTGCAGTCCGGCAATGGGGTTCTTCGCTTCTTATTGTGAATCAAAATGCACAGTCTTTATGGCTTAATTCCAAACTGACCTAAACTTTACATCAGCAATTTTCAAACTGTGTTCCAAGGAACCCTGGAGTGTCTTCTCAGAAGCGTATCAGGAGTCCTTCCAGGAGATCAATAATGACAGACTAGATTCTCTAAAAAAAAAACTGTAATGTACAGCTGGAGGGAAGTTCTAAGAATGGGGCTGTTCTAAGATGCAATTTCAGAATTTGTGCAAATAAACATCATTTGAGCAGTGGGGCCACCAGAGAGGCATTCCGTCCGCCACATTCTGTTCAAATGCATAATCTTCCTTCCAGGATCAATCGCAGGGTAAGCCCGTTCTTCACATTTGCAAAGCACTGATTGGCTAGAACTAGTGACATCGTGAACATACTTCCCTATCTTTGGAGCAAATTTTCAACCATTTTAAAATATATTTTTCTTTTTTAAAACAGGACAGCTAATTGGATAAAGATTCAAAGGACTGACAGCCTGATTGACATGTGGTGGTGGGGGGACACAAAAGAGGGTATCATAGCTCAGCTGCTTTCCAGTTTTAACAACGGAAGCACCATTCATAAAATAGCAGAATCTAAATTTATATGGCAAGGGAAAGAACCAAAGGTTAAATTTAAAGTATTGCAGAATGCAAAGGAAAGAGGAGGGTTGGGCCTACCTGATTTGAAATCATATTTTGCCGCAAGCTGTTTCGTATGGATGAAAGAATGGATTTTGCTTTAAAAAAAAATAGAATATTGGATTTAAAAGGACAAGATTTGGATGGCATGGTTACTTGTGGTATGATAAAGCTAAGGTTAATGCAGAATTTAATAACCACTATTGTTAGGCATGCCATTCTGAGAATTTGAAATAAATATAAATTTAGGATTTGCCCAAAAACACCCTTGTGGCTATTGCAATGAGAAGCTTATTTTAGAAGGGAAACGGCAAGTTCATCTAAATAGTTAACATATTGAGATATGTTAGTATTCTCACAAGGCGAAGTTAAAATCGAGAGGATTTACTAACAGAGGGACATACTTGCCAATGGTTTACTTATATGCAAATTTTGGAAAGGTTTAAAGTTGAGAAGAAGCAATATAATTTTGAACAATATAAGACTGAATTTGAGACAATTTTTGTACAAATGGTGAACATGTTAGTGCCAAAATGTATTAACTCGTGTTGAAATATGAGACAGCGGAAGAGCAGGTGAACGAATGTATGATTAAATGGGCTAAGAACTTGGGATATTAGTGGATCAATGGGAAACTATGTGGTTAAAAGGGTTGAAACGTATATTAAGTTCCACTCTTAAGAATTTTTATAAGATGATGTACCTTTGGTATATGATCCCTGAGAAATTGGCTAGAATGTATAAGGTTCATTGAACGTATACTGGAAATGTTCTCAACATGACGAATCATTTTTTCATATGTGGTGGACATGTAAGAAAGCAAAAACCTTTTGGACACAAATACCATTATCAATTCAGAAGATTTTAAAGATTAAAATACAATTAAAAGCAGAGGTCTTCTCATTGGGAATGATGGATACTCAGTTGGAAAGAAGTCATGGAACTCTGTTTTTATATATGACTACCGCAGCAAGACTGTTATATGCACAAAACTGGAAGAGTCCAACACTGCCTGTAATGGGGGATTGGTTGATAAAGGTGTTGGAACTTGAAAAGATGACAAAACTTACTTCACTGATTAGGAAAAAGACAGTAAGTTCATTAGTTGATTAATGGAAATCCCTAATAGACATTTTACATGAAATAGACAACAATGATTTGATGATTTCTGGATTTAGGGACTAAGGAATTTGGACATTAGAAAAAAGAGTATCTTTAAAATAGAGAAAGAGAAAAATTGAAAATGATACCAATATTTGTCACGGAGAAAATCAGAAATCTTCTTTTATATAGTTTTTTTCCCTTTCTATTTCTTTTCTTGTATGTTTTGTTATTTTTGTTTGTTGGTTAGTTGTTTCTTTTCTGGAGGTTGGCTAGGTCTTGTGTAAGTATATTTTTATGTATTGTCCTTTTATTATATCAAACTCCTAATTAATTAAGAAAAATTGTGACTCCTGTTTTGTATGTATATTTGTATGCACCCTCAGTTCAAGGGTAATAACAGTAACCCAAAGGCTGTGCCAGTGTTCACAAATTGTGTGCACACCTTAGGACATGCCAAAGAATTCTGTCTTGTAGGCTGAGTTTCTGTGGCAAATGAACACCCTAAAACTGCTCCCTGCAGCTAGAAATCTGGAATCTCATTACTTTAAACCACAATTTGAATTAGTTCATTGTCAGACCATTTGTAGATGATGAGGTATGGATGTTATAGAAGCCACTTTGACTTTTATTCCTCTGTGAGGGAATAGCTTAAGGAAATTCTGAAATCATTTGTGTTTCTTTCAAAATACTTCTAAGCCCATATTTCTCCCAACATGGTTGCTTTGCTGCACACCTTCACCCCAACCACTCAGAGCCAAGCTACAAGAGACAAATTACATGAGGATGCTCATGTGCAGGGAGTCGCAATGTTAGCCAGAAACTGAGTTTTAAAAGAGATCAGAAGGCTTTGTCAGTTTTCCCTCTCTACAGAACCACTGAGATTGCCTGCTCAGAGGGTTTGTTTATTTCCTCTTCCCCTCCTAGAAGGGGAGGTGAAACTGACAGGGCCTTCCAGAGGCAAAGAGGAAATTAACAAACCCTCTGAGCAGAGATCTCCTGGGCTCTGTAGAGAGGGGAAACTGACAAAGCCTTCCGATCTCTTTTAAAACTCAGCTTCCCAGCTAACATTGCGACTCCCTTCACATTCTCCTTCCTTGTGTAATTCGTCTCTTGTAGCTCGGCTCAGAGCTGCCTGATTCAGGGGGAGCTGCTGGCTCGGTCTCCTCTGCACCACAGCACCCTCTTAAAGATAGCTCGCTCAGGAAGCATACCCTTTCCAGAAGGAACTCTCATGGGATCTGCAACCAAGAGGCGCCTCAGGGGTCCAATAAGAACTAGCCTGGAGGTACAAAGCTGCTGCCTCTAGGCTGGTACCTGCAGGTTGAACAACTTGTCCATGCTGTGAAACCTGCACAGGTTCTGCTGATCATGATTTCTAACTTCTGTTTATTTCTTCTTTGCCTCTTAAAAGGGGAAATGAAACTGACAGAGGAGAAATTAACAAACCCTCTGAGCAGGGATCTCCCTGGCTCTGTAGAGAGGAGAAATTGACAAAGCCTTCAGATCTCTTTGAAAAACTCAGCTTCCCAGCTAACACTGCGACTCCCTTCACACCAGCGTCCTGGTGTAATTGTCTCTTGTAGTTTGGCTCTCACTTTCTGGCCACATTGAACAGGGCCAACCTGCTCAAGCTATATCCCAGCCAGCATCTGGACACATAAAGAATTAATACACATGAGCACAAGAGGAAAGAAACTAAGGCACATTTACTCCACCCGCCCACAGGAGAGCGCTAGCAGAGTGGTAGAGCACATTTGTTTTTCACAATATCTGGCTGAAATCTCAGCCCAGCCATGTGAGGGGGTGGAGACAGATTACTCAACAGGGAAATCCTGAAGACACTAACCCAGGAGCAAGCCCCATTGCATGGAAGACCTGCTTAGAGTGGCTCTCTTAATCCCCACCCTACTAATTCAGTAGTATAGGGATCGGACTACCTTACATGCTCATTGCTAAACTGATACAGGTCTTTTGGAACTCTGATATCTAGTTTGTATTCTGCATTAATAACACTCACATTTTCAGGAAATAAATGCAGCCACTTTGGTCACATCACGAGAAGACACGACTCACTGGAAAAGGCAATAATGCTAGGAAAAACTGAAGGGAGAAGGAAAAAAGGAAGACCCAAAATGAGATGGCTGGACTCCATAAAGGAAGCCACAGCCCTCCGCTCACAAGATCTGAACTTGGCTGTTTATGATAGGATTTTTTGGGAGATTGTTCATTCATAGGGTCTCCATAAGGCAGAAGTGACTTGACGAACATAACACATACTACCACCCCTAACACAGAGGATAACTTGACAGCCAGTTTAGTGTAGTGGTTAAGAGCGCTGGACTCTAATCTGGAGAGCCGGGTTTGATTCCTCACTCCTCCACTTGAAGCCAGCTGGGTGACCTTGGGCTAGTCATGGTTCTCTGGAGCTCTCTCAGCCCCACCCACCTCACAGGGTGTTTTGTTGTGGAGATAATAATGACATTGCTTTGTAAAGTGCTCTGAGTGGGCATTAAGTTGTCGTGAAGCACAGTATATAAATTGAAATTATTATTATTGTAAGTACTGGTAAATTTTCTCCACAACTTGAGAGAAAGTGGTCTTGGGGTCGAAGTTTTTGACCGGGAAAAGTAAGGGGGAAGAGTAAAATAGCTTTTCTTTCCCCCCAACCCCATTCATACATCTTAAGTCAATTTTTTTTAATTTGGAAAAAATAATCAAGGTAGCTACAGCTTCAAGGCAGGGTTATAGGGGGTCCCAATTCATATGCTGTTTTGAGTCCCTTTAGTAGTAACCTTGAGGATTACGTGTCTATCAGGAGAGGAGAGAATCGAGGGGGGGGCTGCATATATAGGGTATGCAGGAAAAGGTGAAGTTTGTAAAGTAAAAGGCAGAAGATCCCTCCACACACTAAAAAAAAAAAGATGATCCTGACTGAGCATGCTCAGTGCCTTCCGCAAGGCATGGCAGTTGAGGGCAGGGGAGCGTCTTTTAAAGAGTCTCTCTACAAGAGACAAGCACGTGTTCCTCAAGTGTAGGGAGACCCAATGTTAGCAGAAAGCCTAGTTTAAAAAGACAGAGTCAGCGGAGATCGCTCCTCAGAGGGTTTGTTAATTTCATCTTGGCCGCCCCTAAGGCTTTGTCAATTTCACCTCTCTGTCTCTGTCTTTTTAAACTATCCTTCATGTCTTGCGCAAAGAGTCTGGGAGATTTGCCTGCCAGAGAACCTCACCGTTGGGAATACCACAAGGTGTAGAGTTCACATTCTTCAGACCCCAAAGTATCTCCCCCCAAGGAAGGTACTGCTCAGTTGGAAGGCCAGATGAGCAGATCTCTGCTTAACAATTGCTCTATAGTACTAAGCAACTCGATACAAGGTGAAGAGGAAATTAACGCCATCCGGAGTTAAGCTGGGAGAGGGAGGAAGTTCCTAATTGTCTGTTCCCTCCATAACTGCTGCAAGGCTGGCACTTCACTACGTGCCAACTTGGGGGGGTGCATGCTTTCGAAAAGAGATGCTCGCCTGCAGCCAAACTTTGCTCTTTGGATGCCCAAGCGCGACAAAGACAAGCGAGCCAGTTTTTATTTGGAGTTTTTATTCGGAGTTTACTCTACCTGCGACCTGTAGTGTTATGTTCTCTAGATATAAATAAACCCACAAAAACGAGGGAAAGGAACACACACATGTCAGTCATTTATCGCTTGCAGACGGGAACCCGCCAGACTGCTGCAGAAGGGCGCCCCTTTTGAAAAAGCACGCCTGGAGTCCTACCCAAAGAAGGAGTCGAAAGAAACAGACCGAGAAAGATAAGTTTCGGGTTGGGCTTTCGTCAGAAGTTGCCGGGGACATGGGGGTCCTCTGCAAAATAGGGCGCTTCCCCCCCTCCCTCCAATCCTAAATGGTGTAAAGATTACGGCCAGGTCAATAACCCATAGGTATAATTGAAAGACTTTGCCCCCCCCCCGGAATTATTTCTGCAGATGCCCATGGGGGGTGTGGGGGGTATATTTGCCACTTTCCCCACCACCCTGTATAGAAGACATATATGTAGCTGTTGCAAAAATAAATAGCTTCTCCCTGCTCCCCCCTCCCAATTTTAGGTCCATTATGCAAGAGTTTTATCAAATAACATATAAAGTAGCTTAGAAGGAAAATCCGATTATGCGGGTTGACTCGGGAGGGGGCACACCTCTCGCGACGATTGCAAGCACCCGCCACTACCCAACGGATCTTTCCAGAATCACTCTGGCCAGATTTTCTTTTGACGCTGGAATCAAGGATTCGGTTGTGGTTGTTCACTAAGCCGTCAAAGAAGGTTCCCAGAAAGGAAACCGGCGCTTGGGTAAAGTGACGTTTGGGGGAACACCTGCTAAGATTAGGCACGTTTGCAAACAGCAGATCCCCCCCTCCCCTCCCACGTAAGTTACATTTAAAGAGCTGACACACACACCCCTCCAGTAAGCTACAGCAACTGGTCAGTTTCCAAAGGTTGCCTTATACTGAAATGAGCCTGATCTACAGGCGATCTCTTACAGAAGGAAGCTCAAGTGAAGGGAGATGCAATGTTAGCCGGAAGCGTAGTTTAAAAAGACAGAGGCAAAGGCGCTGTCAATTCCACCTCTCTGCAGAGCCGGCAAAGATCGCAGCCCAGAGGGTTTGTTAATTTCCTCTTTGCCTCCCTGAAGGGGAGGTGAAACTGATAAAGCCTTAAACTATGCTTCCAGCTAACACTGCGTCTCCCTACACTTGAGCGTCCTCGTGAAAGAGGTCTCCTGTAGAGAGACTAGGGGTAGCAGCGGTTGGGTGGTTGGGCTTATAGGACAGTAAAAAAAAAACCCAAAAAAATCCTTTCACAAGGCCAAGCCAGGTTTATCCTGCTGTCGCTAGTTGTGGAGTTATGCACAACACTTGCTCGGGTTGAATGTTAAAAAAAATAACATTCTGCCACAGGGTATACAATTCAGCCAGCGGATTTTTTTTTAAAGAAAGAGGCCCCAACAAAGATGCATCGTCTAAGATTGAAGGCAGTATATTTGCTAGGGAGTAGAATAGAACGGAATAGAACGGAACTTACTTCAGAGTAAACATGATGAGACGCGCTGATTTTTAAATAAAGTAGACTTACATATGAGTAGAGGTTTAAATAGCTTCAGCCTCTTTAGCTAATTGCTCCAGTCTTCCTTCCCTTCCTTTCCTCTGAACCGGATTTACACATTACTTTCAAATCACTAGTCCTTAGGGATACCTTTTCGTTTCTTCGCCAATGAAAATAAACCTGCGTTTCTCACCTTTTACTTTTATTAGACGGCTTTTCCGCCTCCCTTTTGCACAGCTTTGCAAAGTACTTTTGAGGAACGTTGTGCCTTCGGGGTTGAGCGTTATTATACATTTCTGTAAATTATTTTTAAAACTGTCCCTTGCTATCTTTGCACGCCCGTGATCTTTCACGAGAGAAAATGGCTTCCCAAAGAAACGGGTTTGCAAGCGACTCTTTAAGTGAAGGCCTTCCAGGCGCGCGACCCAAGGCAGTTAAGCGCCGTTCAGAGCAAGACGCAGCGAGCGAGCTTTAAGCAAGCGCTTCACTCGCTCCTTGAAATCAATGGCATGCAAAGGCGCGTAACTCTCCTTTGGGGATCGTGCCCTTCAGTTTGGTTGCCTCCTCTAGGGAAGGCGAGCGCTCATCGCGCGGTAGACTGACAATTGCAATGTATTAAATGCATCGGCGTATTGTTTCCAGATGGTCGACTACAGGATGGACCGAGAACGTCTTAGAATCGAGGGTTAGTTTGCATGTGTGCCTTAAAAACGGTGCATTTCCCATTTCGAAACCTTCCACCCCCTCTACCACCCGTGGGCCTGTTGTAGGTCTGCATTTATGACGATGGTGAGAAACTGAACCCACGAGAAAAGCCCCACGAAAGAGTCCAGGAACTGATGGATTTCTGAGCATTTTCTTTCTGGTGAAATGACTCGGCTGAGTATAGTCCGGTCCCCCCCGCCCCATTTCAGTGGATCTAGAAAGTCCCGCATCTTCCCCGGGTTTCAGTCCGTGTCCCCACCCCATTCACACAACCCTCGTTCTCGAACCGTGCGAGGTTAACTCGACGGGGTCACCAACCGTCGGTGGCAGCCAGTACTAAAAGGAGGGGGGGGGGGCTGGATCCCCTCTGAACCTGACGAGCTCACAGGTGTTTCTGTGGCCTTTCTGCACGGGCCACGCCTGGGTCCCATTCAGAGCCGCACGGCCGCTTTGCACGTGTGAACATGGGGCGACGCGGGTCCGATCCGCCTGACTCCAGAAGTCCGCGCCCCTCCGGGATCCGGGGCCCTACAGGAGGTGCTGGGGGCCACACAGCTCCCCGCCTTCGATGATGTCCACCTCGTCGTCGGCCTCCTCCAGGAGGAAGGCCGGCGGAGGGGCGCCTTTGCGGGGCTCGGGGGCGGTGCGGGCTTTGTCCGAGGAAGGTTCGGGCTCCGTCTCGCTGGCTCCCTGCTCGGCGCCCTCCTCGGCGCCGGGCGCTTTGGGCTCGTCCTGGCTCTTCCTCAGCTGCTTTTTGTGCTTCATCCGCCGGTTCTGGAACCACGTCTTCACCTGCAAAGAGAAGTGGGCGCGTTTGCTCTGGCGCTCGTCTGAACGGAGAACCCGCGTTCGGACGGGGTTCGTTCACGGCTGGGAGCGGGAAGACAGACGAGGTGGCATGCAAACAGGAGCAGAAAGGCTCGATTGGCTTGCAAAGGAGGGTTCGGGTTCGGAGTGGCGGGTTCGGATTCGGAACGGGTTTCCGCTATAGGGAGAGGGAAGAGCGTAAAATGTTGGGGGTGGGGGGGAGACAAGAAGACGCCCGTGCTTTCTTGAGCGGAGTGGAGGACACGCCTCGACCCTCCGGCCCCTTCATTTCACCTGGCCACGGTCTCCGAAAGCCTCGTCTTGCACTTTTACAGGCGGGAAACTGAGGCCGGGCTGGGCTTGCCCGCGGCTTCTTAATGTTAACTCCTCCCCGCAACTTCACCTATAGAAGACAGGCTACAGTTCCTCGGTGGGGAGAGGAAAGCACTCTGCACATGCTCAGAGACTGAAGTGAGAAGAAAGTTTGCTGGTTGCGGGGAAGGTCAAAAGTTTGAAACCCGAGGGTCAGCTTGTGCCTTCAGCCGCGGAGTGACACATTGCAGGAGGTCGCACGTGGGGCTGCTGAATCCCTGTTCAAAACTCCCTGCAGGCAGAAAGCTAGCGAGTCAGGGAAAGAGGAGGGGCAGCCTTCAAGTTCTCCCTGACATGCTATTCCTAAAACTATCAGAAGAGCCCGGGTGCATTAGTGGGACATCTAGTCCAGTATCGGGTCTCCCCCAGTGGCCAAGCAGTTCCTCGAGAGGGGACAGAGGCCAAGCTGCCGCTGCCTCTTAATGGCTCTTCCGTGATGCCTCCAGCACCGTTGTTGAGAGGTTGACTGCCTCTAAGCCTGGAGGTTCCTTCCTTTTTTTAACCACCATGGCTAGTCGCCACTGAGGGTCCCCCCTCCCATGAATGTCTCTATCCCCCCTTTCAAGCCGTTCATGCTTTACAGATATTCTGAACGCGTGAACCTTGAGCTGCCCCGAGCACGAGGAAGGGGGAGAAGGCTACCCTCAGCCAGAGGGGGCCTGGCCTGCGCTGCCAGCTCCTCTCCAGAGAAGCTCTCTTTCCCTCATTTCAGACGTACGGAGAGATGGCTTCCTTTCTCACGTGCTACGTGTTAGCCCCGGGCGCCAATGCTGCTTAGCCTCGGTTCAGAAAGGAAGCTCCGGCCTGCAGCCCGCTGGTTACAAGGTTTAGAGCGGGGTTTTCAAATCTTTGAAAGCTGCGGGCACGAAAGTCCCAGCGCACGTCTGAGTGGAAACCTAAACACGTGTCACGTCGTTTGTCCCTGGTTATCCTAGACCTGCCCATCACCCCTTCCATATAACTGAAACTGCACTCCAGGGGCCCTTTGCCGTTGTGTGCTTGTGCACGACGGGCAGTGACTGCGCACTGATTACATAAATTATCTCCCCCCCCCCCCCGCTTTGCAATGCCTCTCATTTTTGTTCCTTCTGTTTTTACTGTTTTGGAAACGTTATCCCGAATTGCCTTCTCCTGTGCGGAAAGGCCAGGGGAAAAGAAAACAGGGCTTAACCAAAAAAATTTTTTAAAACAATTCTAGCAGAAGCTTTGTTTCCTTTAGTTTATTCGATTTCTAGTCCGCCCTCCCCGCAGGCAGGCTCAGGGCGGATTACAACTACAGCCAACTTCTTCAAATCCGGTAAACGGACCCTCACCTGGCAGTTATTTTATGTAAGCTTGTGAAAAAATGGTGAGATGAGTACGTGTGTTTTGAAACTTTTTAGATCCAGAGGAGTTAGCCATGTTAGTCTGTAGTCTCAAAATAGTGAAGAATCCAGTAGCACCTTTAAGACTAACCAACTTGATTGTAGCATAAGATTTCGAGAACCACAGCTCTCTTCGTCAGATGCAAGAGAGCTGTGGTTCTCGAAAGCTTATGCTACAATCAAGTTGGTTAGTCTTAAAGGTGCTACTGGACTCTTTGCTATTTTGAAACTTTTTGATAGCTTTGCGTAAAAACGCCTGCCTGGTGAGGATCCGCTCCGGGCCTCGAAGAAGGGGGCTGCGGGCGAGCAAAGCTTATGCTGGAATTCAGAAATAAGCGAGTGTCCCAGGATTCTTTTTTTCTTTTCATCTAAAGCCCACCCCCTCCGAAGACCTAAAGTCCAGAGCCTAAAATCCCGACGGGAAGGAGCTGCTGCGATTAAAATGTGGACTTCTCCGCCAGGGGATGTATCGATGGCCACAGCCATAAAAGGAGCTTGGAAAGATTCGCGGAGGAGAGTCTATCAGTGGCTAAAGGGACTAAAGGGACCCTCCACATCCAGAAGCAGTGTACCTCTGAACCCCATTGTCAGGAGAAAGCTTCTATGCGTTGCTGCCGGCCCTGCAGGGTTGGCCACTGTTGGCCACCTTCCATGGGGCAGGATGCAGGCCTAGACGGGCCTGGGTCCGGTCTGGCAGCACTCCCTCCCACCCACCCACCCCCGGTCTTACCTGGGTCTCGGAGAGGCTGAGCGCCGTGGCCAGCTCCACGCGTTCCGGCGTGGAAAGGTAGCGCTGGATCTCGAAGCGCTTCTCCAGGCCCGAGAGCTGCGAATCCGAGAAGACGGTGCGGGCTTTCCGGCGGCGGCAGTGCTTGCCCGGCAGCTCGGCGTGCGGGTGCGGCTGGAAGAGGGCGGGCACTGGCACCCCTGCAGGGGGAGCGGGGAGCGGGAGGGGGACACAAGAAGAGCCCTACTGGGTCGCGGGACCAAAGATCCGGCCCCAACAGCCCTCTCTTGCGTGTTATCCCCCGGCGATTGGCATTCCAGGGTAGACTGCCTCTGAAGAGGGGCTCCCTTGCTAGACCATGCTGACTGCTAGGCCTCCCTGAGCCTTCGTTTCCCTTTGGAATGCGCTCTTTCCCCAATTATAGATCCAGAGGAGTTAGCCGTGTTAGTCTGTAGTAGCAAAATAGTAAAGAGTCCAGTAGCACCTTTAAGACCAACTTTATTGTAGCATAAGTTTTCGAGAACCACAGCACTCTTCGTCAGACGCATGTGACGAAGAGAGCTGTGGTTCTCGAAAGCTTATGCTACAATAAAGTTGGTTATTCTTAAAGATGCTGCTGGACTCTGTTCTTTCTCTAAGAATCCCATTCAAGAATTCCAAATGCCGCTTCCTAATAAACCTCTCCCCGCCACCACCACCAGCGAGCACACAAGCACACACACGCAAGCACACGTACATGCACGCGCACAAACACACACAAACACAAAGACAAACACCCACAAGGCCCCTTCGCCTGCATTTCCCATTCCGCGAAAACACACAAAAGGCGCGGAGCCCCTTCTCTTCCTTACCCCCGACCCCGAATTAAATTAGAATTGTAAACCCTGGAGTAGGGACCCCCCTACACCCAACTCTTCCGCCCCTCCAGATGGGGGCTTCCTTTGGGGAGCGGGGGGACAGAGCCCCCCGCCCCAGTTCTGTTCCAGCCTCTCCCGCTCCCCTCCCCTCGGCTGCCCGCTTCGCTAACGAGGCGTTGAAAGCTCCCCTTTATGCGCTGAGAAATGTTGGGGAGTCCAAAAGCGAGAAGCGGCGCAGGAGAGATCCAGGTGCGCAGCGATGCTGGTCTGCAGTCGAAGGGCCAACTGGATTTCCAGGGCATGGTGGACTAAGGGACCCCTGACCTGGAAAGCTCGTCGCTCGGAAATCTAATTAGTCTTTAGGGGGCGACTGGGCCCGGATCTTGTTCCTCCCAGAGAGGTGAACCACAATGCGGGAAGAGCTCCAGGCAGCCTCTGCCTGGCGGATGGAGCTCCCCTCCCAGGGCCTGTCTGTGGCATCTGGTCCATGGTTTTGCCTGCCACCCTTCGCCATGGGTTACGCGCAATCTTCATCCAAACCTCAAGGATAGCCCCCTTTCCTTTAACCCGGAGGGTGTGTGTGTGTGTGTGGCGTAGACCACTTTTTGCTTGAGTAAGCGGATTCCCTAGGTGTCATGTGTGGGTGTGCTTTCGCGTGTCCTCCTCTCCAAGTCGAAGCGGGGCTTTCTCGGAAAAGGACGTGCCCCCCACGCCTCTCTGGGTCCTCCGAAAGTTTTTCCCGTGAAGGAAATCTGCCTTTGAGCTGGTCAATTCGGAAGGGGCTGGGAGCTTTCTCTTCCCATTGCCCCCCTCCACCACCACCACTGAATAGTCTAAGGTGGGTAGCGGTGTTGGTCTGCCGTGGATCAGCAAGGTCCGGGTCCAACAGCACCGTAAAGACCAACTAGATTTCCAAGGAAATATTTTTTCTCTTTAGCTTGTGCCTAAAATAACTCCCCCTCTTCCATGCAGGCGGCCTCTTCTTCACCAAGGGGCCCTGGACTCCCTGGGGAAGCCTGGGGGTCTGTTGCTGAGCCAAAGTTTGCCGCGCATCAGCTGCGAGGAACCGTGCGGAAACACTTGTAGTGAAATGCTTATCCAGATACACAAAAACATTTCTCGGCCCGCAGTCCCCCCCCTCTTAAATCAATGGGGGGGGGGAGGCAGGGCGAGAAGAGTTAATCCCCCTTTCTCAGTCAAGTGGCCCTGATCCATCGGATCCTCCCATCTACACGTGACACTGGAATTCCCCGAATGCGACTCCGAAAGTGTAATTTGACTCAAAACACACGTTCGCTTTGCTCCAGACCCTTCGAGGCTGCCCATGTATATTGAAATCATTGAGAATATTTTATATCTTGAACTGAATTAAACTGGTTGCGTATTCTACGATCACGCAGAGGCAGGTAAAGAGACGAAGTCTACGCTGTGTCACAGTTCAGCCCGGGGATTTTCAGTGCTCGTATATTACGCTTCTATTATTTTACACTTCTGTTATTGTTATTATTATTATTATTATTTCGTCATGTATTTGCAGTTCAAAGGAAGGACGGAATATAAATAAATGAAGAAAAATCAACATCTTTTTAGTGCTTCATTGAATGTATTTTGGAGAGCTTTTCAAAAACTAAAAAGGATTTCTTTTTCCTGGTAAGGGGATGCCATTTTTCTTCCCGTATTTAATTTCGAATTACTCCGTTTGAACTTCAGACGAGTAACGTTACCCTTGGGGTACGTTAAGATTGGGACATTTGCGAAGGTGAACAATTTCCTCCACCTTTCCATTCCATAGCGCATTTACAAAACCGATTCCGCATAAATCAACAGTTAGCCAGTTATTATTATTATTTAATCTGTTGCAAACACCAGAGTGTTCGTCAAAGGAAAAAAGAGAGAGAACTGGTCCCAAATTCAGCCCATTTTCCTTTAAAATACAGATCCTAAACAATTTCTAAAATTACGCAGCGAATATTTTATCTGATTCCTTCGGGGGGAGAAAAATCCAATGTGTTTAGTCCGTGTGATACCGATCCGTTAAAGCAGGCCCTGCTTAAGATATGGCTGTGGCCACATTTTTGTTCTCTTCGTTCCTCCTTTGAGAACCTCTTACAATCTTTTTTTTTTTTTTGCGGGAGGTGGGGGGCACACATTTGCTTCTATAAAATTTAAAATAATTTACTTAGATGGGATTTTCAGAGTTCAGAGAAGCACAAACGGTACTATAAAGTCGCAGAAGACGATTCCGGTGTGTCTGATGATATTTTTACGTGGGTAGCCGTATTGGTTTGCAGTAAAACAGCAGGATTGGAGTCCAGCGACACCTTGTCTGAAGAAGAGAGCTCTGGCTCTCGAAAGCTTACATCGTGGAGATCCTGCTGGCCTCTAAGGTGCCCCTGGACTCGAATTCAGTCTGCTGTTTACCAATCCCCAAGAAAATCGCAAGATCAAACGCCCTTCGCTGGAAAGTCAATTTCTATGAAATGGACTCTTACAAAGGAGCCTGAGTAAAACCAACGGAAAGTAACCGGGGTGGTCTGCCTGAAACGGCCGTCTTTGCGTATCTGTTTTGGAGGTATTTACTGGTAAACTTCCACCGACGTTTCGCTCTATCCTTTTTTTTCCCTGGCCTAGAGACGCAGACCTCTCTCTTCAAAGGAGAAAAGGACTCAAAAGTTGCCGTTGCTGGTCAACTCTCTGTTACTTTGCTAACTAGAACAAAGAGGGGGAACAAGATGGGGAGAAAGTTTGAGGGCCCCCTCGGTGCTGCTGTCAAGGCCAGGAATGCACCAAAACCGGGGCCAGCAGCATCGAAGTACCCCAACCGACCTGCTCTTGCGCCTTCGCTTAGCCCAAACACCGGGGAGGTCCAAGATTCGGCAGCGGCCGCTCCCCATCACCCCCCCGTAAACCCTCCTCTCCGGATCTGGCCCCACGACCCTCCCTAGGGAGAGGCTTACCTGAGGTGGTCAGGAAATAGGGGTGGTGGTGGTCCGGCTTGTGGAGCGGGTGGTGCGGGTGTGGCGCTAGGAGCGTGGGGGCTGGCATCAGGGGGTACCCATAGTCCAGGAGAGGCACCCGGGAGGCCAAGGGGCCGTGGAAGTGCTCGGGGGCCACTTCTCGGAGGGGCTTGGGCTTGTGGAGCAAGATGTCCTCGATGAAGAAGGAGGTCGGCCTCTGGGAAGACACCGAGTGCACCGGGTGCGAGGTGAAGTTGAGGTTCATCTCCTCCCGGGGCTGGAGACGGAGCTGGGCTGGGACGAGGCGCTGCCTTCCCCGGGGCTCCCTGGGTGAAGCTCCGATCCGGCCGCCTTCCTGCTTCCCCTCTCGGTGTGGAGGAGCCGAGAGAGAAGAGCCAGGTGGGTCTGGGGCTTTCGGGGCGGTGGGGGGGATTTGTGCCTTCGAGGGCCGCTTCCGAGGGGATCTCCAGTGAACCAATCGCGAACTAGCAGGGCGGAGGGAACGCGCTTTTGCCCAACGTCGCCCACATGAATGGCGAGAGTTCGCGAGGGAGGGCGCCGCTGTCCGTGGTGCTGAATGGAGGGTGGGCGCGAAGGAGCCAAAGATGGTTAAGAAGAGCGGCTCCGCGGTGGGAAATGGATGCCCATGGCACGGGAGACAAGGGAAAGGATGGCAGTCTAAGGAACCCTTCATTTCTCCTTTCTATATCTCTTTTCCTCTATACCCTAAACACATCCATGTAGAGAAATAGCCAGGTTTGAGTCCAGTGGCACCTTAGACACCAGCAAGATTTTCAGTGCAAACTTGAGGGACGAGTGGAGAAATAATTTGCTTCTTGAGTGTATCATCATGGGTGGTGACCACATGTGCAGAGATTTTGCGGCAGGTAAGCTGAGACAACCACCAAGGAAGGCTCTGCAGAGGGAGGCAATAGCAAACTGCCTCTGCTTCTCACTTGCCTTGAAAGCCCCTTGCTGGGGTTGCCATAAGTTGGTTGCAACTTTGACGGCACATCTGCACACTGGCTAAGACCATTGTGCAAGGCAGTCTGCATGTGAATTCCGCATGTGTCCTACCCTGATTCCACACGTCCTCTCATAAAGTAACTGGCAATGCCAAAATATAATTTCTAAAGTATCCCAGAGTGGGAAGATGTAGTTTAGAATGATAGCTTAGTAGTAGGCACTTTTGGGCCCATCACCATCTCTCTGTTTTCTGTTCTGTAACAGCCTGTTGTAAGTTCAGTTAAGATAAAGGCAGTAATGCAATCTGAACATAGAAAAGTGCAACGGAAATTATTAATAACAACAATAGAAGGCCCCCTGTAGAGAAAGGCAGGTGCTCTTGAAAACAATCCTATGTTTATATTGGTGCAAAGGGTGATTTTACCATGAACAGGTAACATTCCTCCCATAAACCTTTAATGGTGGAAGCCTATGTTTAGTCCTCAAGTCAATGGGGCTTACTTCTTAGAAAATGTGCCTAGGAAGGTAGCCTCAAAATAACAGTATTTTATTAATAAGTCTGGCCACTCACAGTTAAATACTTCTAAGGGATAAGGCTGCAATTCTATGCATACTTGGGAGTAAATCCCAACAATTTCATCAGGATTTAACTTCTGACTTCATTGATGTACATGTACATCTGGTGGGAAGTGGCATGGAATTTTTGTTAGTAGCAACTGATAGTTAGTAGCAACTATGGTCATAGATCCTGAGGAGTTAGCCGTGTTAGTCTGTAGTAGCAAAATCAAAAAGAGTCCAGTAGCACCTTTAAGACTAACCAATTTTATTATAGCATAAGCTTTCGAGAATCAAGTTCTCTTCATCAGATGCCTGATCAGGCATCTGATGAAGAGAACTTGATTCTCGAAAGCTTATGCTATAATAAAATTGGTTAGTCTTAAAGGTGCTACTGGACTCTTTTTGATTTTAGTAGCAACTGTGTCTGATAACCAAAGGCCTTTGGATGTATGCACACGAGAAAATTGAATAAAGAATACAGTGGCTTTGTGCACTTTTGTGCACAACAACATTTATTTTCATGCCTGCTCTGTAAAGCTAAACTGAGTCATGGTATTCTGTTATAGCCACACAGAGAGAATATAATGTCTGAACACTGATGTAAAACTGGGGGTTTGGTATCCAAAACTCTGCAGTTCATCTGTTACATTACCCTGTTTAAGTTGCAGCACTTCGGAAATTTCTAGTTTGTTCTGATGCACAGCCATTGAAGCTCTAAACATGGCTGGGAGCAGGGCTTTTTTTCAGCTGGAATGCGGTGGAATGGAGTTCCAGAACCTCTTGAAAATGGTCACATGGCTGGTGGCCCCGCCCCCTGCTCTCCAGACAGAGGGGAGTTTAGATTGCCCTCTGCTCCAAGTGGTGCAGAAGGCACTCTAAACTCCCCACTGTCTGGAGAACAGGGGGCGGGGCCAGTAGCCATGTGACCATTTTCTCTGAGGGCAACCCACTGAGTTCCACCGCCTCTTTTCCCAGAAAAAAAGCCCTGGCTGGGAGCAAGCGTTTTTAAAAATTAGCCCAAATCTTCCAAAGCTTTTTTTTTAAAAAAATGGGCTTCATTCCTTCTCACCTTGGAGTTGTTTGTCATATTCCTTTATATCCAACTTCCTCCTTGCTTCTCCCAAACATTGTCCTGTTGGGATTTTATTCCATTTCATGCGCCTTTTAATCTTATGCTTCACCCCTTATTATCTATTTTTCTCCCTATCCTTGTATCTCTCTTTGCTTGTTTGCGTGTGTGTTTTTACCCCCTCCTAATCTGTAACATTCATTTCCCCAGAGTCAATTTGCTAAAATTAGGGTGATACACCACATCATAGCTGAGATAATTTCGGCTCGCATCTCAGAAAATTGCTCTAATTATTGATGTTAAATTTGGGGAAATTAAAAGAAGGCACTTCTTCTTCATCTCCCTGATTTTAAGCTCTAATTTGTCGAAATCGAGTTGTCATCATAATTCCAGTCAGGGGCTGTTAATAGTCAAAATGTTTTAATAGAGCCAGAATTCTCGCAACCCATGCTATTAGATAATTAGGAGGGATGTTAGAAAGACAAGTGGTAATCCTTGGGCGCACGGACTGCGGCTCCATCTGATCCAGCAGGTAGAACAAATTAATTACCCAAATCAATTAGACGGAAAAGTACAGTTCTTCAGGAAGTGTAAACCGCGGCATCCATATGCATGAGCTGGTAAATGGTAAATAAATGGCAAAACCTCGAAAATAATAGAAACGGCAATCATGATAGTTTAATGAACCTGCAACTCAGAGAACACGAGTTAATGTTACGCTAACTCCCTCATGTTTGAGTGTGCAGGGTAATGAAAGAGGCCTCAGGAAGATTCACCCCCGTTGGGGTGTTCTGGAGATCACCACGTCACCTTGCAGTATTTGATCATTAATGAACCTTGTCATAATGGAAACATTTTAAAAAAAACCCTAAACGCTTGAATTAAGGACAATTGCATTTCTTTAGTGGTTCTCCAATGTTATGCATTGGGACCCACTTTTACTGTGACTGTAGTATACAAGACCCACTTGCAAAGTAACAGAACACTGGTTTGCCCCTCCCCAGCATGAAACACAGGGATCTCATATCAGTTAATATTGAACAAGCTTGTGATTTACGTTTCATGTTATATGACATGACTGAGCAAAAGGCTGAGCAACCTGGCCATTGGGCACATTATGCTCCAGATCTGGCCACCGAGCCTCTCCCAGCTCCTCCTCTTCCTCCTTTCTGACCAGAATTGGCCCGAGGATTTTTGGCACCCTTTGCCACCTCGTCTCACCCTTCTGCAGGGAAGCTACTGCCTGCCTTGCCCCCAACTCTGCAAGGAAGCTACTGCCACCCTCCTCCCCTCCACTGCACTGTGGGGAAGCTGCCCCTCACTCACGCAGCTCTCACTAGGGCTGGGTCTGTAGCTTGCGGCAATACCACACCTCTCAACAGGGGCAGAGTGGGAGGCAAAGCGCCCTGTGCCCCAGCCTGCTCACGATCCCACCTCAGCCACCAATGGAGGGTGGAGGGAAATGACAGGCTTGCTGTGGGCCACCTGCTGGGGTTGGGGGCATTGCCTGGGGGCTGCCACTTCATGAGGCAGACCCTAATGCTGTGGACAGACAGACAAGATGGTGAGAGCGCTGACTTTGGCACTCTTCTAGTGCCTGAAACCACCATCTTGGTGTACCTAATGGATGGGCTACTCACCTTTGGGTTTGCCTTCCTCTAACCAGGGAGATCTATGAGTGCAGGGCAGCTTTCACTTGATGCAGATACAACAGACATCTGGATGTGTCACCCTCACATGATCTTAGCATTTCAGTGCCTTCATCTGGTTAAGGGAGCACATGGTGGTGGTAGAATGTGGCTCTGTGGAGAATAGTAAAAAAAACACCCACCAAACATGTTTAAGTCCTTGGGTGCATCTAAAGGGACCTTTTGGATTCAGTTAGAGAAGATGTATCAGTCTAAAGGTACAGGGCTAAGCTCCCATTGCTGTGAATGGTTGTCACGTCTTGTGTGCATTTGCAATTAAGTTATATTACATTCTCTGTATTGTTGTGGGTACCAGCGTCCATATCTTCAGTATCACGTGTGCAATCTGTAATCCTAGGGAGTGGCTTTTTATGCCTTGAAAGGAACAGGCTTTTTTCTTCATCCGACCCCTGTGCAATGTCACACAAACTGCTTTTCCATTTCAAAAGCAGTGCTGTATAGTGGTCAGAGTGCTGAGTTATGACTGGGAAGACCTGGGTTCAAATTCTCAGTCAGCCATGACTGCTAGAGGATACCTTGGACCAGTCACTGTCTCTCAGTCTACCGTACCTTCACAGGGTTGTGATGAGAACAGAACGGAAGAAGAGAAGAACCTTATATTCTGCTCCAAGCTCCTTAGAGGAAGACAGGAAAAAAATAAGACCAACAGACAGAGATAAAAGTGGTTTGCCATGTGGGATGGGGAGTACTGTACAAGCACAGAATTAGATTGTCCTGCTCTTTGGATCCTGGCCTCTGGATACTCACATTCATTTAGACAAGTATTTTAGCCAGGCTTACAAAAATCTGTAATCAGACATCATGTTAGTTGTTTGCTATCACTAATAATTAAGAATTGCTATGCACCCAGCTGCCTATGCATAGAGATGGGCGCACCATTCCCAAATAATGGCCTTCTTTCCTCCAGAGGCCACACTGATATATGCACGCGCCCCTTTCTGAAAACCCAGTTCCTGCCTCGCTTTAGGAATTGGGCTCCATACTTTGAGAGCCAATGGGCTAACAACTTTTCATGTAGGAGCAAATTGGAAAAGCAAATGAATTAACTGCAATGGAACAAGCTTAAAGCCCACCTCATTAATGGAGCCGGCTCGGGTAGGGAGACAGCTAAGCGGCTTGCCTCTCACCATTTCATCTAAGGCAATTACTTCTTAGGGAGGGCTGGAGCTTCTCTTTAGCCATCAGCGATATTTCTTTTTCAAAGAAGATCCAAAGATTAAAGAAATGGGGCTTCTGCAAAGCCTAAGGGTTGGGGGAGGGAAGCTGCAAAGGGAGAGAAAGCAACATCAGGATGAAGGTTAAAAGGAACACTGCCGGTGCTCAAAGATCAATCTTTTCTTGTCCAGGAAGGAAGGAAAGATGGAGGCAGTGCTTCTTTTTACAGTCTGGGAGACAGAACAATGGAGATACTGGGAGAATGCAGGTTTATTCTCATGTATGGGGCCCTTGATGCAATTCTGTATGAATCAACTCCTATTACCATCTTGAGTGTGTGTCTCAATTCCTTGTTGAAATCGGAAGCATGTTTCTGGCCCTCATGATTATGAAGGTTCATTTAAAAGGAAATATATTTATGGGGAAACGCACAGCAAACATTTTAAGAATGTCTTAAAAGTTTCAGATGGTTGTGATTCTCGAACACTGCAGTTTTCCTGGTCATCATAGTCGAGATATTTCACTTAAATGTTGATGGAGGAAAGGAGGTGGAGGGAACTTCGGAGTTTGCACGTGAGAATCCATTTGTGCCTGATTTATCCCTGAAAATAGTGCAAGGAGCTGGTGCCACCTGCCCTTTACATAAAAGCGGGAGAGAAGAACTTAGTGGGACAGCCATGGCTCCAGTGTGGATCAGGTGAGGATCATCTGCTTGGTATGTAGAAGGTCCCAAGTTCAGTCCCCAGCCTATTGTTTTGAAAGGATCCGGTAGTAGGTGAGGTGCAACTTCTGCCCCTGAGACCCAGAGAGCAGCTGCCAGTCTGAACAGACAATATCAATCTTGATGGACTAACGGTCTGATAAGGCAGCTTCATCTTTCATTTTTGTGTAATTGCGGATGTATATAGCTCCTTCACATATACGGAGAGCTGCAGCAGCACAGTTGGTAAGTGGTCGGGTTGCAAATTAGCACTCTGCTGGTTTGAATCCCACTACTGCCCTGAGCTCAGCAGGCAGCCTTGGGTGAATTACTTCTCTCAGCCCCAGCTCCCCAGCTGGGATGTGGGGATAACAACAACACTGGCTTTGTTCACTACTCTGAGTGGAGCACTAATCTGTCCAGAAGAGTGGTATATAAGCACATGGTGGATGGGCGGGTGGCCATCAGGCAGACAGGCCGATCGATCGATCGATCGATCGATCCAGTTTGGTGTAGTGGTTAAGAGCAACAGGATTCTAATCTGGAGAACCAAATTTGATTCCCCACTCCTCTGCTTGAAAGCCAGCTGGGTGACCTTGAGTCAGTCACAGCTCTCTCTCAGAGAGCTCTCTCAGCCCTACCCACCTTATAGGGTGATTGTTGTGGGGATAATAATAACATTAACACACTTTGTAAATCACTCTCAGTGGTCATTATCCTGAAGTGTAGTATATAAATCAAATGTTGTTGATGATCAGTTGATAGATAGATAGATAGATAGATAGATAGATAGATAGATAGATAGATAGATAGATAGATAGATAGATAGATAGATAGATAGATAGATAGATAGATAGATAGATAGATAGATAGATAGATAGATAGATAGATAGATAGATAGATCGATGGAGCAGACATAAATTAAACCAGACTGTTGGCCCATCTGGGTTATTGTGACTGCCAATTCTGATTGGTAATGGTTCTCCAAGGTCACAGGTCTGCCCTATGATTGGAGATTGGAGCTGGAAGTCTATGCTTACCAAGCTTGTGCTATTTAGTGGCCCCCTCTTCAGATACACTGCTCTTGACGCCCTTTCTGCATTAGCACAGTAATTAAGTGGTTCAGTTGTGAATCAACACTCTGCTGGTTCCAATCCCACTACTGCCCTGAGCTCCGCAGGTGGCCTTGGGTAAGCCCTTCTTCTCTGCCCCAGCCCCCCGCCCCAGCCCTGTATCATGGGGATAACAACTCTGACTTTGTTCAGTACTCTGAGTCGGACACTAATCTGTTTAGAAGAGCAGTATATAAGCACAGTTGTTGTTGTTGTTGTTGTTGTTGTTGTTGTTGTTGTTGTTGTTGTTGTTGTTATCCTGACCCTTGACCCATCCTCCTTAAATATCTTTTCCCTTGTCTCTTTTTTAAAAGACTTATTTGCATATATCTATTTATTCCACTCCTCATTACTACAAAATGCAGGGCAAGTGCATTGTAGAACTAGGCTGTAAGAAAGGCAAAAGTTTCTTAAAACTTTGGAAATGCAACTGTTCAAATTGCTGGGTGATGTAGCAAGATCATCTGGACGAACCTACCATTGGGCCCAAGAGGATGATGGGAGAGGCTGAACTGGCAGCTCAGATGTTTCCTCGGAATCTATTTTTTTCTTTCAATTAGGTTCCTTCTTCACTTGGTCACATACTAATTATCCATCTACCGACCATGGTATACACATGGGCATTATGCTATCCCTGGAGACCAATGTAATTATTAAAACTAACTCCATCTGTGCAGTGAGATCCTTATTAATCCCTTCTTCTGTTATAGATCTGCTCTATTGTTGCCATAACCCATTAACTTGGTTAATTTTCCTTCATTCAGGTCATCTTGTAATCATTCCACATTTTGATTCACTTCTTGGGCTGTTTTGTTCAGAAGAGTTCACTCCCACCTGGCACTCCTGGGTTTCATTTGATGATGTACGGATCATCATCGTTTGCAGCCTTCTTAAGCTAAGTAACGGTCCCTCTTTCTGGTTTTACTGATCCATCTTTGTTTGACATAGTGCAATTTACTCTGTGCAAGGGTATACTGTGATATAGAAATAAATAGGTCACCTAGTCTAAATTCCATGATCTAAACCAAAAGTGGTTTCCCTGAACATCCAAAGAAGAACCCACAAGTTCCCTTAAGTAAAGCGATCCATAGTTGGTGTTCGAGAAAGGTTATACAGCTCCAACGGGCAAGTTGTTCCATAGAGGAGGGCCTGTAGTTCCATGCTAGGATAATGCAAAAAGAGAGAATCAAGGAAAGGAACTCAAAAGGGAAAAATGGCCCCGAAAAACTAACTACAAGTGCATTGCTTATCCAAAAGCATGAGACATTTTCTATAACAAAATTCTTTATCTCAATATTTAATTTGTAAAGTGCAATTTTATACAATTTCTAAAGTGCTACAAGTGCAAAATTATTTTTGTATCCCTTTTTTTATATCCAAAGCATGTAAAGACATCAACTATAGTCAACTCCCCCCCGCTCCATGAGTCGAGGAAACTCCTGCTTAAGGTTACATCCAATCAAGGAGTGGCCACTTCCCAGAGGAAACGGCTTTAGCATAACACTGTAATCAACTCCTTGATACATTTACACTTTACAAAATGAATTTTGAGATAAAGAATTTTGTTATAGAAAATATCTCTTGCTTTTGGATAAGCAATACACTTGTAGTTAGTTTTTCTTGGCCAATTTTTTCTTCAGAGTTCCATGCTAGGATGCGTGTTTCGCATGCTTAAAGTCCCATCTCAGCCCGTGAAACTTCCATTTAAAGTTTCAGCTGGGTAGCCCCGTTAGTCTGCAGTCATAGAACAAATTCAAGTCCAATTCAAAAGCTTATACCTTGGAAAAAATTGTTAGTTTTTAAGATGCTACTGGACTCAAAAATGGTTCTACTACCATTTAAAGAATCTCAAAGAACAGATGCTGGGGAGGAGGGGGAGCTCTTGCCTGAGACCCCGGCCATTTGTTGCCAGAAAACAAGAATTGAACCTGAGACTTTCTAGATGCCAAGTAGACGATCTACCATGGAACCACAGCTCCGCGGCATACAATACATGGCTAGGTGGCCCAATGAGCTGAATCCATATTCAAGGCCCAAAATTAAGATCACAATATCCAGCTTTATATTTCATTGATGAACAACTCTTAAACTTTTGTTTAGTTCAAATACATGTTCTTGTTGTTAAACCCAATTGAGTTCTGTCTTCCCTTCATTGCAAACAGAGGGGAAACATTCCCTCTTTTCTTTAAAAATAGTAAAGAGTTTTATCAGACGATTTCCAAATGTTCCTCTTCGTCTGCTTTGTTCTAGTATACACATGCTAAGCCCCTCCCTTTCATACTTTTCTTGAAGTAATTTGTTTTGTTGACCTTTCTTGATCATTGTTCTCACTAGAATCATTTCTGAAGCTGCAGACTGCAATACTACTTTGAATCTAGGACCCAGGACTTGCTAAGACACATTTTGAGGTCACTTCACATGTTAAAGTGTTTAGGAATATATGTAAAATGTATTATATGTTGTGTGTTATGTGCCATCAAGTTGCCCCGGACCTATGGTGACCCTATGAATGAAAGACCTCCCAAACATCCTATCATTAACAGACTTGCTTGGATCCTGCAAACTGGAGGATTTGGCTTATTTGATTGAGTCACACCATCTCATTATAGGTCTTCCTCTTTTCCTACTGCCTTCGACTTTTCCCAGCATTATTGACTTTTTCAGATAATTTTGTCTTCTCATGATGTGACCAAAGCACGATAGTCTCTATTTTGTCATTTTAGCTTCTGGGGAGAATTCAGGCTTGATGTGATCTAGTATTCATTTGTCTTTTTGGCTGTCCATGGTATCTGCAAAACTCTCCTCCAGCACCACATTTCAAAGGAATCAATTTTCTTTCTGAAGAAGAGAACTGTGATTCTCGAAAGCTTATGCTACAGTAAAGTTGGTTAGTCTTAAAGGTGCTACTGGACTCTTTTCTATTTTTGTTACTACAACAGGGCTAACTCCTCTGGATCTACAATTTTCTTTCTGTCAGCTTTCTTCACTGGCCAGCTTTCACATCCACACATAGTAATGGGGAATACCATAGTCTGGATTATCTTGATCTTGGATCCCAGAGAGACATCTTTATCTTTAAGGATCTTATCTAGCTCGCTCACAGCTGCTCTTCTGATTTCTTCATTGCAGTCTCCCTTTTGGTTGATGATTGAGCCAAGGAATATAAAATCATGAACAATTTCAATTTCCTCATTGTCAGCTTTAAAATTCTGTAATTCCTCAGTAGTCATTACTTTTGTCTTCTTAATGTTCGTGATTCATTGATTGTCTTCATGATTATATGTGAAGCTGAAATCAAAAGTGTAAATATTTGCAGAAATGAATGTCAAGCTATGATTTCCTATGGAACGTTCCACTGGTGGCAAACGGAGGTTTACTGCCATGTAATGTGTGAAACAGCGCCACTATTACTGTCCAAACATTTCTAGCTTCATTTTAACATTGGCCTTTATGCTGCTGTTCAGTTTGTGCTCTAAGGAACATCAAAATGTTGTCCACAGACAGAGAGCTGCAATAAATCAATGCACTCAAGATCTCAGAATGCTTCTTAAACAAGAGGAAGAAATTGAATTATCTCCCTCCCTACATGGTGGAAGAAATGAAAGCACGGCGAGAGTTCGAGAGCTTTGACCAAGTTCACTGACAGCCAAGAGTTTGCTGCACAGTCTATGATTCCTGTGTTATGCTAGAACCAAGAATTTTTCTGGTGGGGCACAACATTTCTGGCTTCGTTTTAACATTGCTGCAGTTCAGCTTGTGCTCTGACTATAAGGAACATCAAAATGTTGTCCACAGACAGGGAGACGTAATAAATCAATGCACTCAAGATCTCAAAATGCTTCTTAAACTAGAGGAAGAGACTGAATGATCTCCCTCCCTCACATGGTGGAAGAAATGAAAGCACGGCGAGAGTTCAAGAGCTTTGACCAAGTTCACCGACAGCCAAGAGTTTGTCGCACAGTCTACATTTCCTGCCTTTGTCTAGAACCAAGAATGTTTTCTGGTGGGGCATAACATGCCCAAAGATCCAAATGTTAAAAATGGTAAAGAGTTCAGTAGCATCTTTAAGACTAACCAGCTTTTTTGTAGCGTAAGCTTTCGAGAACCACAACTCTCTTCGTACGATGCGTCTGACGAAGAGAGTTGTGGTTCTCGAAAGCTTATGCTACAATAAAGTTGGTTAGTCTTTAAGGTGCTACTTGAGTCTTTGCTATTTTGCAACTACAGACTAACACGGCCAATTCCTCTGGAAATGTTAAAGATGGAGATCCACTTCCTCATGACAAGGTAAAATAGCATGTTAGTTAAAGCTGTTCTATTTCTGCCATCTTGGGCAAAGACCAAATGTCAGGAATATGTTCCTCACATTTATTTCATTTTGATCCTGTCTTAATTACAAGGAGCTCTGTGTGGCCCCTCCCTGTTTTATTCTCACAATGAACTTGTGAGGTGGGTTGTGCTGAAGGAGCACGACACACCCGAGGAGGTTTGCTTCAGGGCAGACAGGGGATTTGAACTTGCATCTTCTTGGGTTGTAGTCTAGAGCTTTAGCCACTATCTCATGCAGGCTTTCACCCGATATGAGCTATATCCCACGATGACATTATATTTCGCAATACTTCTGTTCATTCATTGTTGCACAGAGGCATGGATACCGGCCAAAATATTATCCAACAAAAGAATACAGCTGGACCACGGTGTGAATACAGAGAAAACCAATAAACACCATGCTGTAAACTGGCAATTAACAATGCAAAGTTTACTCTTTCAATACTTGGCAAATTAAAATAAGGCATGTGCAGGCAGATATACAATCAAATGAAAGTCTAAAATAAAGTGTGTACAGGCAGATATACAATCAAATGAAGCGATATACAATCAAATGAAAGTCTAAAATAAGGTGTGTACAGGCCGATATACAATCAAATGAAAGTCTAAAATAAGGTGTGTACAGGCAGATATACAATCAAATGAAAGTCTAAAATAAGGTGTGTACAGGTAGATATACAATCAAATGAAGCGATATACAATCAAATGAAAGTCTAAAATAAGGTGTGTACAGGCAGATATACAATCAAATGAAAGTCTAAAATAAGGTGTGTACAGGCAGATATACAATCAAATGAAGCGATATACAATCAAATGAAAGTCTAAAATAAGGTGTGTACAGGCTGATATACAATCAAATGAAAGTCTAAAATAAGGTGTGTACAGGCAGATATACAATCAAATGAAAGTCTAAAATAAGGTGTGTACAGGTAGATATACAATCAAATGAAAGTCATTCTCAATATACAGGAAACTTTCTTCCCACTGTTTCAGTCTTTCATCTTCCGTAATGCTGTTAATGAACGCATGACCTACGCACATCCGGTTATAGCATGCCAGTTTACAGCAAAACATTATTCAGTCTTATCTACCTCTATCCTCTGTCTCTGTCTCTATAATACATATTAATATACACAGATGAATGTATAATAGACATTATACATATGTAATAATTAAACATACATAATACATAATGTTTCTATCTCTCCATCCATCTGTCCATCCGTTTCTGTCTCTGTCTCTATCAAACTATCTATAGTAACAGGAAAGAAATATCTTTTCCTAGGGAAAGAAATAATTAGATCTCCTTTTGCTTTCCCATTTTCTCCTTCCAGATTTGGCCAACCCCCCTCCCCCAAGATAAGCTTCATTATGAGGATCAAAGGAAAAGATTGGTTCCATTAGCTAGGCAGGTCTACTACACATGACCTGACCTTCAGAATCAAGGAGGCAACAGGGTAGGGGTGGGGGGATGTATTTTCGAAAGATCTGAGTAACACACTTTATACACATAATATTTTTTGTTGTGTTAGATTGCTTCTTGACTGTTTCAACTTGCTCCATATCTGGGCACTCAGTTTTTAAGCACTCCTGAAGTGGATGACAAGTCTTCGGGGTTGGAAAGGCAGGTTTGCATCGTGCATCAGGCAAATGGATCTTCAAATGTTGCTTTTAAACTGGAGATTACATTTGGCAAATGCCATTTTGTACGTTTCCAAGGAGAAGGTACTCAAATGAGGAAGTGCTGCCGTATTACCTTGCATGACATTTAAAAACTGTGCCTGATCTAAGTCAATATCACTTTAAAAATGCTCCAGATGTTGAATTGATATACTCTCAGGTACTCTTGACAAGTAATGCAATCATTCAATTATTTGGTACCCTCTTTATGTAGTTCTAGGAAGGCTGTAATAACTTTTCCTGATTTAGTTGCAGAGAATCTGGGCTGTAAACTCGAAAGCCCCAAATCTCCCCCAGATATGAACTCTCTGAGTACCTGCCCGCAAACCAGTATGCTTCTTTCTCATCCACACCTTAATTTATTTATTTAGCATATTTTTGCCTGCCCTTCCTCCGTGGTGCTCAAAGTGGCATGCATTGTTCTCCCCTTCTCCACTTTACCTTCACAACAACCCTGTAAGGTAGGTTAGGCGGAGAGTAACTGGCCTAAAGTCATCTAGCAAGCTGTGTAACAGAAGGGGATTCAAACACGGGTATCCCAGATCCTAGTCCAACATTCTAACCATGCATGGGAACCGTAATACGGAAAGTTGCTGTAAACATTCCTAGTAAATGTAAATCTTCATGCAGAAAGCACAATGGGTTGGAGCCAATGAGCTTTTCCACTCGTGATAAAAGAAGGTCTTCTTTGACTACCCCAAAAGGCTATGCTGAGAATCATGGTCATTGGCATACAGGGAAGCCATTTGGAACGGAGATTGTATATCGAAAAGGAATCAAGTGAAAACGTGAAAAAGAGGCAGTGGTGGTGATGGTGGAGAGTGCTGTCAAGTCATAGCTGACTTATGGCGACCCCTGGTGGGCAAGAGACTAACAGAGGTGGCTTGCCATTGCCTGCCTCTGCAACACTGGTCTTCGTTGGAGGTCTCCCATCCAATTACTAACCAAGGTTGTCCCTTCTTAGCTTCTGAGAACTGACAAGATTGGGCTTACCTGGGCTATCTAGGTCAAGGTAAGGAGTCCTTACCCAGACCCAGAAAGGCAGTAAAGAGGTGGTAAGGGGTACTTACAGAGAGAGCCTGGTCTGCGCAGGCTAACCCAGTCCTGTGCTAGAAGGAAAGACTGCTGGATCTTTTAGTTTATTTTTAAGCATGTATAGACTGCTTTTTCTCAACATTTCAAATTGGCTAAAGATCAAAAGATCAAAACCAAACCTTTTGTCCAAGTCATTATTTCTAGGCCTATTTTACCCCACAGGACTGTTGTGAAGCCCAAATGTTGTATTTTGGGATGGCACTAACCCCATAGCCAAGGAGTATAAATGAGTCTAGTGGTGAATATAGGCTCCAGCTTCAAAATTTTGTACACTGACTCTACTGAGTCTGCTGTCTCCTCTCTTCATTTCTGAAACTGGTCGCTGTTGGCCTCTTTCAGCTGTAGAAGGCATAAGAGGCCAAGGAAGATGTTCCTTGTTTGTTAAAAACTGGATATCTGTTATTTCAGCAGTTTGTTGTTTCATGGTACGTGGACGGGATGCATTGCTGCGGATAAGCCAGCCAGCTGGTCCAGGTCAATCGTAACAGCCAATGTGTGTGTGTGTTATGTGCTGTCAAGTCACCTCTGACCTATGAATGAAAGACCTCCAAAATGTCCTATTATTAACAGACTTGCTCCGATCCTGCAAACTGGAGTACGTGGCTTCTTTTACTGAGTCAAGCCATCTCATTTTAGGTCTTCCTCTTTTCCTACTGCCTTCCACTTTTCTAAGTATTATTGACTTTTCCAGAGAATCTTGTCTTTTCATGATGTGTCCAAAGTATAGTAGCCTCAGTTTTGTCATTTTAGCTTCTAGGGAGAATTTAAAAAGGTAAAGGTAGTCCCCTGTGCAAGCACCGAGTCATTACTAACCCATGGGGGGACGTCGCATCACAACGTTTTCTTGGCAGACTTTTTATGGAGTGGTTTGCCATTGTCTTCCCCAGTCATCTACACTTTACCCCCAGGAAACTGGGTACTCATTTTACCAACCCCGGAAGGATGGAAGTCTGAGTCAACCTTGAGCCGGCTACCTCAACCCGGCTTCTGCCAGGATCGAACTCAGGTCATGAGCAGAGCTTGGGCTGCAGTACTGCAGCTTACCACTCTGCACCACGGGGCTTTTAAGGCTTGGTTTTATCTAGAACCCACTTATTTGTCTTTTTTGGCTGTCCATGGTATCCGCAAAACTCTCCTCCAGCAACACATTTCAAATGAATCAATTTTCTTCCTGTCAGCTTTCTTCACCGTCCAGCTTTCATATCCATACATAGTAATGGGGAATACCATAGTTTGGATTTTCCTGATCTTGGTCCCCAGAGAGACACCTCTATCTTTAAGGATCTTCTCTGGCTCCCTCACAGCTGCTCTTCCAAGCCTCAATCTTCTTCTGATTTCTTTATTGCCAATGGATAGCTGAAAATAAAGACTGATTGGGTTAGTTGAGCAACTGAACTCTTGTAGTAAACAAGGATACCTAGACATTTTTAGCACAAAATGATATTTGTGATGGATTTTATCACACAGTTGTTCTAACATTACCAACTTCCTGTGGGTATTGTTTTTGTTCACACATCCACACCTTCCAAAGACAACTTGATGGATTACAAAAAGGTTAATCGTGCGCATATATAATATCTGCAACCATGCTTTGTCCCTGTATGTCTAAATATATTTTTTTAACTTATTTTGTAGTTGCCATTTCTTTCCAAACCTGCGGGACCGCCTCTCCCCATATGTACCTCAGAGAGCACTGAAATCAGCTAATAAGAACCCACTGGCGGTCCTTGGCCCCAGGGAGGCCCGGCTGGCCTCGACCTGGGACAAGCCTTTTTCAGTCCTGGCCCCAACCTGGTATAACTCTCTGTCAGAGGACTTCTGGGCCAGCCAAGACCTCATATCTGTTTGGCAGGCCTGTAAGACAGAGATATTCTACCAGGCATATGGTTGAGGCCAGTCTCTGATTGTTTTAGGAGCAGGGTTTTTTTCAAGGAAAAGAGGTAGTGGAACTCAGTGGGTTGCCCTTGGAAAAAATAGTCACATGGCTGGTGGCCCCGCCCCCTGATCTCCAGACAGAGGGGAGTTTAAACTCCCCTCTGTCTGGAGATCAGGGGGCGGAGCCACCAGCCATGTGACCATTTTCAAGAGGTTCCAGAACTCCGTTCCACCACGTTCCAGCTGAAAAAAAGCCCTGTTTAGGAGCCTCCCTACTGGTCTCCTGCCAGGCAGGCAACAAAATCATCTGCCCCCTACTACAAGCACAATCACTGGAATATTATTGTGGCCCCCAACCCCCTCTTTTATTTACATTATGATTGGGGAAATTGGAGGGGGCCGCCATCTGAGATATTGTTCCATATGTATTTTGTGGGTTTTGGATTTTAAATGTATTTATATGTTTTAATGTGCACTGAGCATTTTATGGTACCCCGCTCTGAGCCTGTTTGTGAGGAGGGCGGGCTAAAAATTGAATAAATAAATAATAAACATGCATTAAATTCATTTAGCTTAGTGCGTTTTAATAGACATTATTCATCTATTACCTTAATGAGTGCACAGTGAAAGCATATTGCTACCCCATCTTAACAAAAGAATACTAAATGTTACAGTGGATTTTCCCCCTCCCTGCTTCCAAACCGAGTGTGTAGAGAGAGGGGAAAGAGAGCGAGAGACGGAGAGTGAGGGAGCAGTCAGCCCTTACAGGAGGATAAAGGCTTTGTTTTGTGTGACAACACTACATTAAGAATAAAACCTTCCACTTAAACACTTAAATGAAAGCATCGAGAAACTAATTTATCGTTTGTAACCACATGATTTAAGTAGGAGCAGCTTTAATTTTCTTCCCATTTCCCTCATATTCAATGTCAGCCCACATTAGGTTTCTCTGGTTCCAATTGCAACACTTAAAGGCGCTTCCATTTTCCTTCTGATTAAATAATTGAAATTCCTCTCACTGCCTGCACTTTACCGGCGCACAAATTTTGTGTAAAGATAAATACTCTCTTTCGCTCTCCACTTTCCTTCTGCATCGTCCACCCCTCCCCAACACACATATACACACTTCACCAATGCCTCTTTTTGGCTTAATCTAAAAAGCACCCACGGTTTAGTTTATTGATGGCCCGTAAAATGGATCAGTGCACAGTTGCCTATTTCACGGAATAATATGGCTCTCATTAAGTGATTGTTTGGATGAATTAAGGATGCCCATCTTCTCTAATTTAGCTATCGTGATTTGGAACTGGGGGGCTAGGAGTCTCGAATGCGGCAAAAGAGGACAGGAAGCCTCGTCTCTTGCATGCCTCTCCCGGCCTGGCACATCCATCCATTAAGGCCTCAGAGCCTTCATGTTGTTGGGTTTTTTTTTTTCCATTTCATATTTAAGTATTTGTTCCAATTAGGGTAACAACTTTTTAATAGCACTTCCAAACAACTTACCCTCTGGCAAAATGCAAGGCCACTTTCCGGTCCATAAAAGAGAAAACATCCGCACGCCTTTCCAGTAATTGACTGTTGTACCCAATCCCTGTCTTATAACTCAAGGGTGCCTGGGACATCTGCTTACAACAGATATTTTTCAATGAAGACAGCTCTTTCCACAGACAGAAAGAGCTTTACAAAGTTTCTTGATTGTACTCGTTTAAAAATAAATATATCCATCACAAATCCAAGTAAATGGAAACAGTGTAATGTAAGGCCATTTAATCTTACTGGTTAATTATGATGTCAGACAATTTACAACCACCTAAAAATATAGCAGTTTATTTTATGACGTTATAAAAAGCAATTGGGTAATGAATACTTACGCAGAATATCAGAATTATGACATTTTAGGGAATAAGTTAAAACAAGCTGAGTTATATATTTATATTACCTTTAAAAATTTAATAAGTGATTCTTAACAAACTTTTGTGTTTAATTGTATATAAGAGAGAATATATCTATAAAGTATATCACTATGTTGCGCGACGTCGTGCAAAACTCGTGCGAGAAAATGCGATATTTCGCGTTTTCCCTGCAAGATGGCACGATGTTCCGGAGGCAGGTAAGCCGTCTGGAAACGGCCCAGGTTAGCCTGAGAACTTCAAGGTGTCCCAGACGTGTGTTTGGACGAGCATTCCTCATTTGCAAATGTGATGGACAGGGCTCATTTCGAGGGGGAACGTGCAGGAATGCAGTTCCAGTAGTTCTCCAAAGAGGTCACATGTCAAGTAGCCCCGCCCACCTGATTTTTGGCCATTTTGGGCTTGTTTTGGCCTGGATTGGGCCCCAAATGGCCAAGATCGGGCCTCTGATGGATGGTGGATCACTCTCCTGCTCAGCAGCGGCCCAATCCTGACCATTTTGGGCCCCTTTCGGCCATTTTCAATCCCTTTGGGCCATTTTGGGCCCAGTTTCGGCCCTGAATGGCCAGGATTGGGTCCAAAACAGCTAGGATAGGTGATGTCAGGGGGTGGGGCACATGCAAATCAGTTACGCTAATGGCACACTTCTGGTGATGTCAAGGGGCATGGCATATGCAAATGAGGTATGCTAATGAGTTCCTACCACTCTTTTTCTACAAAATGACCCCTGGTGATGGACTAGGGTTGCAGTTTTGTGCACACTAACTAGAATGTAAGCGATGAGGAACTTGCTTCGCGGCAACACACATGGGATCAGATTTCACAACAGGCTGGTAAGAAAGAAAAAGAGAAACCAGAGAAATGGGATGAATTACCCCAGGATCCCATTTGCTCTGGAGTGCATGGCTTGTGAATGTTCCTACTAGTGTGTGGGAATCATTTCCATTTTAATTTGGTTACCAGATGTTAGAAATGCAACAGGCAGAAAGGAAGCTGATTGCACATAAAATGTGCGCTTCAGACTATTGGTCTATCTGGTCTTCTGAAGTACCTCTTGCTGTAATGAGGTAGAGGAAAGCCAGGACTGGCTCTTTGAGGAAGAAACTGGTGGGCACCAGGAAACACATGATAGACACCACAGCACCCATGTACTCCATGCTGTGGATCGCTGCATTTCTAAATAAATAAATGGAGTTGGATACTTGAATCTATTAAATGTGGAAGCTTTAATACTAATGAAGAGGAAGGTGCCATCAAGTCATAACCGACTCAGGGCAACCTCATGCACAGGGCATACCAAGCTGTCCACTCCGTACCAGAGCTGTCCACTCTGAGCAGCAGTGACTCTCAAAAATCTCAAGCAGTGAAATAACTTCCACAATGCCTATTATCCAAAGACCCTTCTTTATTGGGAACCGAACCTGTGACCTTCTCTACTCAAAGCATAGAGTTGCAGCCCCTTTCTAATCAGCCAGCTTTTAGTGAGCTAATTATTTTGTAATAAATGTTCATATTACCAAACCCCCAGAAGATGTTTTCTTCTGAGTTTCAGAAAGATATGAGAGATAATTTACTATCTAATAAATTGCTATTTGTTTTTGAATGGGGAAGCCCATCTTCTGTACTTTCTTTTTTTAATCCCTTGCTACTGTAAAACCAATAACTTAAAACAAACAAGGTGTGCACCTTAACTCTCAGCCCTGCTGATTAAAACAAACCTCCTGATGATTAATCAATGTAAGCATTGATAGATCAATTTTCTAATAAAAGATTGCAGCCCTAATCAGTTATCAAAATGACCTTACTCATGTGTTAACTCCTAATCCAGAGGTGATTGTGGGCACTAAAGTGGCCAGAGTTCCTGCACTCATAGATTACCCGGTTTATTAATTATTTGATTGATTGATTTGATTTATACCCTGCCCTCCCCACAAATGGGCTCAAAGTGGCTCACAACATCCATACACTACAACAAGTTAACCATAAAAATGATAAAATCAGTAGTAATCTTAAAACAGTCATTAAAATAGTCCAAGCACCTTATATATAGGCTACTTCAGGAGTCCGCATATGGGCCATAACATATAGGCATAACACAGGTGAAAAAGCAGGTCTCGCCAAAGCAAGCGCTTATGGATAGCGCTGTATTGTGTTTCCACTGGAGATCTTGCACCTAAGCAGGAATCCCAGCTGATTTCAGTGGAACTTACTTTCATGTAAGTATGTCCATGCTATTTGCTTAATTTCCGGTGCAATCCTAAACAGAGTTACTGTTTAGGATTAATGGGCTCAGACTGGAGTAACTCTGTTTAGGATTGTATGGTTAATTTACTTATATGCTGACTTATTTTATAGGGAACTAAAACGAAGCTGTGTGAGTGAAAGGTTCCAGGTTCAGCCCCTGTTATGTCCTTTTAAAGGGCCACAAAAAGAGGCGAGACTCTGACAAACCACTGCCGTTCATAGGCTACAATCAGATATTATGAATTATTATTATTATTATTTATTTAAGTTATAGCCTGCCCTGCCCACAAGCGGGCTTAGGGTGGGTTACAACAAAAATAAAAACACAGGCATAACAATAAAGTCACAAATCTTACAATACAGCACTTCAACAATTCACCTGCTCAAAAGGTGAAGGTGTGGGTTGATAGCATGCAGCTCCTCATATGAAAAATCTCTACCTGTCTGAGAGTTCATTTTTATGCTCCCTCCTGCCTCTCGGGTGGAGCCCGATTGAAAGTTCCTGCTCTGAGCCCTTAACACTCAGCCCCGTTGATTAAAACTGGCCCCCAAGAATTCCTGCTTCTGGGAAACTTTGAATCCAATTTGCCACTTGGGTAAACTGGACTTATTTCCCTCCCTATCTAATCCCAAATTTCTGGAGAGGAAAAGAACTACAATTTACTCAGGCCATCACCACAAATTGGAGTTTGATCCAAAGCTTCTCAGTCTAGGATGTTTTCAGGCATCCCTTGTCCACCTTGAGTCTCAGTGAGAAAGGTGGGCTGTAAATATAAATCAATAATAAAATCAGGGGTGGGGAGAGGGCACGTACAAGCTTGGGGACAAATCTACCTGTTGTGGACAAAGAGAGGTTTGTCATCACATTTGAGTCTGAGACCAGAAAAGTTAATACTGAACTAAATGAATCAGTGGTCTTATTCGATATAAGGTAGCTCCATATGCCATTTTTTTTCAATTATGCCTTTCTACTGTATAGATGAGGAGCCCTGTGGCGTAGAGTGGTAAGCTGCAGTACTGCAGCCCAAGCTCCACTCACAATCTGAGTTCGATCCCAGCGGAAGCTGGGTTCAGGTAGCCGGCTCAAGGTTGACTCAGCCTTCCATCCTTCCGAGGTCAGTAAAATGAGTACCCAGTTTCCTGGGGGAAAGGGTAGATGACTGGGGAAGGCAATGGCAAACCACCCTGTAACAAAAGTCTGCCAAGAAAATGTCGTGATGTGACGTCCCCCCCATGGGTCAGTAATAACTCAGTGCTTGCACAGGGGACTACCTTTACCTTTACCTACTGTATAGATAGCACACATGGCAATTACCAGTGCAAGCTTAAGAACACTTTCCTGGGAGTAAGCCCCATTGAGTGAATTTCAGTAGGATTCTGCACAGACCCTGCTTAGGACTGAACTGTTGAAGTGACTAATGAAACAAATTGCGTAAAGTTAGAAGGCCCTGCCTTGGAAACTCACCTATCTCACCTCTGCCAAGGTGGGCAGGACCAAAGATGTCACTTTGGGTCGGTTGGAACAAGGGGGGAGTTTTTAAAAGTTTAAATCACCCTTGGTGAAAATGGTCACATGGCTGGTGGCCCCGCCCCCTGATCTCCAGACAGAGGGGAGTTTAGATTGCCCTCCGAGCTGCTCCAGCGGCATGGAGGGCAATCTAAACTTGCCTCTGTCTGGAGATCAGGGGGCGGGGCCACCAGCCATGTGACCATTTTCAAAAGGTTCCGGAACTCCGTTCCACCGCGTTCCAGCTAAAAAAAAGCCCTGATCATATTCTATTCCTTTTTTTAAAAAATCATATTTTGTAAGAAAGTAGCTAGATCTGCTAAAGGTTCATAACATCTTCCCCTCCTAAAACACCCCAAAGGTAAACAATGACCAGCCTTTACAAGGAGAAAAAAAATAACGAAACCTCTGATGTGTAAATTATCAAAACATGAATGTTCCAATCCCCTCGGCACCTACACGAAGCAGGTTTCTAAACTGAACATCTATCATTGACTTACAGAACTCACTGACACAATGTGCAGAGATAGAGCCAGTTTGGAATAGTGGTCTGAGTGTTGGACCTAGGATCTGGGAGATGCAGGTTCGAATTCCCACTCTGTCATGGAAGCTTGAGCCAGTCACTTTCTCTCTCAGCCTAACCAACCTCGCAGGGTTGTTATAAGGATAAAATTGAGAGGAGGAGAATGATGTAAGCTGCTCTGGATCTCTATTGGAGAGAATGGCAGGGTATAAACGAGGTAAATAATAAATATCCACTAACTAGTTCAATTGATCTACTCACCACAGGGAGTTCTTTGCTTCCATGTGCCAAATGTGTATTTGGCATGCTGAGTGGTTACTTTACCACCTCAAGAATTCACCTCAAAAATTCCTTGATGTTTTGATGTGGTCTTTTTTGGCATTTCGAACATATGCATTATGCTCAAGGGGGGGTGCAGTTTTAATAGCTACCAGTCACTGATTCCAATCCACTTGAAAGAATAGAGGCTATATAGACATCTGTGTGTCTCCTTCCAAGAACTGACTTTGGATATTTATACAACTTCCTTGAGAAATATGGTTGTTGTGGGTTTTCCGGGCTGTATTGCCGTGGTCTTGGCATTGTAGTTCCTGACGTTTTGCCAGCAGCTGTGGCTGGCATCTTCAGAGGTGTAGCACCAAAAGACAGAGATCTCTCAGTGTCACAGTGCTTGACTGAGAGATCTCTGTCTTTTGGTGGTACACCTCTGAAGATGCCAGCCACAGCTGCTGGCGAAACGTCAGGAACTACAATGCCAAGACCACGGCAATACAGCCCGGAAAACCCACAACAACCATCGTTCTCCGACTGTGAAAGCCTTCGACAATACATTGAACACTTCCTTGAGAAAGTTAGCATGAGTCAAGGGACATGTCGCCTTCAGAATTCGAAGAGACATCATTTGAGATACTTAAAAAGATATTTTTCTCCACGCAGTGCAGATTAAAGCCAGATAAGAGCCAGTTTGGTGTAGTGGTTAAGAGAGCAGGACTCTAATCTGGAGAGCCAGGTTTGATTCCCTACTCCTCCACTTGAAACCAGCTGGGTGACCTTGGGCTAGTCACAGCTCTCTGGAGCTCTCTCAGCCCCACCCACCTCACAGGGTGTTTTGTTGTGGGGATAATAATAGCATACTTTGTAAACTGCTCTGAGTGGGTGTTAAGTCATCCTGAAGGCCGGTATATAAATCGAATGTTATTGTTGTTGTTGTTGTTGTTGTTGTTTGCAACTATCAACGCTTATGGCAAGTTTTTGCATCACATCACCAACCAGAAATGTGGTATATTTATCATTTAGTTCAGGCCTTCGATAGCAGTTAAAACTCAGCAATCTATGAATCAGACACATTAATAAATGGTAGGTCTGTCAATGGCTATTAGCTATGATAGTTAAATAGAACTTCCAAATTCAGGGGTAGGATATCACTGAAAGAGCAGATATTGAGGACAAACAGTATAAGGTAATAACTTCCACGATCCACTTGTGAGTACCAAGAGAGAGCTTTCTAGCTGCTATTGGAAATTTAATTCCAAACTAAGGTTGCTCCATCACCTGTTGGTTGAAACTGTTATTATTTGAACAGTTCATACATTTTAATTGTTCAAAAGATTTGTGTGAGTGCATTTTATGGCTTCCCTATTCACCCACTACTACTGCCTTCCCTTTCCAGTCTGCTTTTCACCGTATTCTTTGAGTACATAAAATATTGACATTTCATAACTAGTCACTTGCAAATATGAAGCCTGTCTTTGTCCATTATTGGTGCCTGGTGGTGTTTGTGAATGGCAAAAAACTGTCCCCACCTGGAACGATTCATGCATATGAGTTCTTGCACTGCCTCATGGGAATTACAGTCTTTTCAACCTGACCTGCCCGTATCTCTCTGGTCAGCTGTTTAAATGACTCCTCCTGCCTTTGCAGGTGCAAAGAGAGGGTGAGCTGCGATGATCTGTGACTGAAAAGGAGTTGACTTTAATGACCAGACCACGGGAGGGTCTATGTCTGTACTGGTGATCAAGAACATTCTATATGCCAGCTGTGCAGGTAATTTAAGTTTCACCTGCTGCAAGATGCAAATTGCAAATACAGCTGATTTTTCAAGATGTGAACCTCCGGTGCAAAGCTGCTTAACAAGATGTCCAGTTAGAACTTGGAGCAAAACAAGGAGACGATCCAGTGAGGCACTAGCCTAATTAGAAGCAGTTTGATCATAACTGTATTTAGTATTTTTTGCAAAGTTGGCACCATCCCTGTGCTGAACTAAATAGTCTTCTGGTCTAACCTAGCCAAGAACTTATGCTAACACATCCTCCATGAGACAGAAACATAGAGCTGGAAGATACCTCAAGGGTCATCTAGTCCGGCCTCCTGCACAACACGGGAAATTTGCAGCTATTCTCTCTCTCACCTCCCGCAGTGACCCCTGCTCCGTGCCCAGAGGAAGGCGAAACGCCTCCAGGATCCCTGGCCAATCTGTCCTGGAGGAAAATTCCTTCCTGGCCCCAAAGTGGCAATCAGCATCACCCTGGGCATATAAAAAAGGGCAACAAGAGCCAAACACTGGCTCAAATCGTCATGCACTTCCTCTCTTGAGTCCTCTCTTGCAGCTTCATTCCTTCCTTCTTGGCACTTTAAAACCCTAATTATATACCAATGGAATGGTCAGCTACTAACTTCAAGTAAGTTTTTCACCCCTGTATATGCCCCAGAGAATGCCGAGATCAGCAGCTGCTGGTGGTCACTGGCTACAGGGAGGCTCGACTGGCCTTGACCAGGGCCAGGGCATTGTCGGTCCTGGCCCCAACCTGGTGGAATTCTCTGTTGGAAGACACTCAGGCACAGCCAAGATCTTCCATCTTTTTGGCAGGCCTGCAAGAAGGAGATGTTCCTCCAGGCATATGGTTAGGGTTGCCAGCCTCCAGGTAGTGGCTAGAGATCTCCCGGAATTACAACTGGTCTCCAGGCCACATAGATCAGTTCACCTGGAGAAAATGGCTACTTTGGGGGGTGGACTCGATGGAATTATGCCATGCCAAGGCCCTTTCGCTCCCCAAACCCCACTTTCTCCAGGTTTCTCTAGGTTTCACCCGCCTGATCTCCAGGAATTTCCCAGCTTGGAGCTGGCAACCCTACATATGGTTGAGGCCAACATTAAATCCATCAAATGAGTCTCCCTGATGGTCTCCTACCTGGGGGGGGGAACTATATGGCCACCTCCACCCCCCACCGCCCATGCATGAGCAGCCACGAGATATTGATACAGACCTTCACTCTTTCTATATATGGTGAGCAGGTGAATTTTCAAAATTGTTGTGTTGTGGATTCTGTGATTTTACTGTACTCCTGTATTTTATCTTTTTTTATTGCCCTGTCCTGAGCCTGCTCACGGGGAGGGCAGGCTATAAATCAAACGACACTGAGTAAAACATTATTTTGCAATACAACGGTCTGTGTGGCTTTGCCTTGTTTTCTTGTGTTCAAAGACCGTTCCCCTCTTTGACTTCGGTATAAATCAAACAACAACAACAACAACAACAACAACAACAACAACAACAACAACAACATATCTCTAGGACTTGCTCTGGTAATATTTATCTGCAACGGGACCATCTTTGAAATCTTCTCCAGCGTAAGAAACATTAACAACCATATCTCCCTATATGACAAATCTAGAGCCGAAGTATAATCTTTCAGAAATAGGAGAATAATTGGCAAAGCTCTAACAAAACCCCAGGCAGAGTTTAGTTAAAAGATTGCTGGAAGTAGACAAAGACAGAGAAAAATTCAAATGTATCCTAAACGATGGAATTTGTTTGTTACTTTAGACTTTTCGGGAAGGACTGGAGAAAGAGACCATAAAGAAAGAAAAAACGAGGACCTTCTCCCCCCACCCTCGGAGGGCATTGTTAAGATATAATGTGCCAATGGTGGAATTAATTAGGTCCTTATAATAAAACAGATGCTGCTATTGTGAAAATGATGTAGCCAAAGTATTGGCTTAGGAAACTCTTGTTTCAAACTAGGCTAAGCTGAGTATGAGGCTAATTGAGTTCTTGCTGGTAATTTTTCACCCCTAAATGAACAAGAAAAACAGGGATCATAAGGTCCTGTCTGCTGTGAACAGGCCGACGGTTTCCAGTCTTGATAAAAGAGCAATCTAATCCCTCCAAATCTTTACCGGAGGCTTTGCTTTCTTTTTATTTTAGGAGATTTTAAAAATGTTAATGTGTAAAAATGTAGCTGCACATCAGAACCTGTTAAGCAGCTCTTTGACTCTTCTTGTTTTCTTGCATGGAACAAATCCTCATGCAAAAGAATGATCACACATTTGGTTATTTTGCCCTGCTTATCATCTATGGTCAAATAGGTCCTGCAGGTTTTTGAAGTGCTACAAAGCATTTGCAAAACCTATTTAACCAGAGATGAGAGTGGGAAAAGACTGCATGCAATGGAAATAATAGATCTGACCAATTTCAGTCATGGCCTTTTTAAGCCACTCCCCAATGTGAATAGCCATGAAGTCTATATTCAATTCATCATAGAGTTATAAAAATGGGTTGCTGACTAAGCATAGTGCCATATAAATTAGATGGCTCGATTTAATTTTTTTCTAAAATAACCAAATAATATCAACCAGCGTACTTTTATTATTTGAGGAAACCCTTTTTACATTTCTTTAATGCATGCACTTTATGAACAAAAATGAAAAAGTGATGTATAAGTTTGTAGATAAATAAATATACCCTGATTAATCATGTAGCAGGATTTTTAAAATGTTCAATATTTTTAAAATAGCTACATAAAATCTATAGGTAGTTAGGAACCTTTTTAAAAAAATTATTTCTCTCTCCAGTGGGGACTCAAAGCCTACATCCCTCTCCTCTCCTCCATTTTATCCTCACAACAACCCTGTGAGGTAGGTTAGTCCGAGAGGGTGCGATTGGCCCAAGTTCACCCAGCCGACTTCCATGGCAGAGTGGGGAATTGAACCTGTGTCACCAGGATCCTAGCCTATCACTCTAGCCACTACACCACACTGGCTCTAAGAAGAAGATTTCTTTTCCCCGGGTGGAACGCTTCTTCTGACATGTGCCCATTGTGACACAGGCATACATCTTCCAGAAAACCAAAGGGCGGGGGAAGCCTTTTTCCTCTGATTTAAAATATTTATTATTAAAGTACATATATCCCTCCTTTCTAACTGACTGAGCTGCAAAAGGCATTGCTCATATTTCATGTGCAAATGTATTCAAATTTAATTTATTAAAATGGACAAGATTTCACAATGATTTCCTTACTTGGGTGAGACCCCAACTTTTTCTTTAAATCAAGGATCTTGTGCATGGTTGTTTTTTGTGATACCATACAAAACAATATTAGCTTGATTAAGACGCTTAGACCAAAATGTGTAAGAAGGGAAGGCTGAAAGGGAAAAGTCTTCCAACCAGTCCTGCAGTTTTAAGGTGTGCCCAGGGGTCTATATATCCAAGGTCATTCACAGCTTAGTTAACACTTACAATCACAATCCAAATAAAGCCATTCCAATCTTTTAAAAGCTTCTCTCTCTCTCTCTTTTGCTGCTCACTAAAAATATCCATTGCTGACAGATGCAAGCTATCAATAAGGAATTTAAAAACTCAGTATGAAAAGTCGCGAGGGTGAAAAGTCTAGATCAACGTCTCAAATAGGATTTTACTCAGCAGGTACCAACCAGTTTATAGTGGTAATTGTAAAGGGCATTTTACATGGAATCAATTAAATGAAAATCTTTTAAACCCTTTTTAAAAGGGACTTTTTAAAGTTAACAGGTGATTTTAATTGGAACCAAGGGAGCTGCCCTCTTTTTTCCCCTGCTTCTTTTTTTTTTAAGCATTCAATATGGGGTCTAAAATCAATACATTTCCATCAGCAGCTGAACTCCCAGAGTTTGCACGAGCCAAAGCTGAAAACTTAACAAATACTATGAAGTGTGCTCCTTTTTTTTAAAAAAAAATATATTTTTGGTGCTACAATAAGTAATTAAAGTTCAATGTGAAAAGTGTAAAGCAGGCAAAGCTTTGTTATTTTATCACTCAGAATACTGAGCAAATTTCAAGGAAGGAAGGAAGGAAGGACAGACCCTGCATTAAAACGCTCACGTCCAGTCTCCAAAGCAGGACAACAACAACAACAACAGCCTGGCCGATGTGGGGATTCGTGGGACGGCCTTGCAGTGGCTTGTCTCTTTTCTCCACGGTCGGGGTCAGAGGGTGGCGTTGGAGGAGAGACTGTCCGTACACCAACCTTTGGAGTGCGGCGTCCCACAGGGGGCGATACTCTCTTCCCTGTTGTTCAGTCTTTATATGCGCCCCCTCGGCCAGTTGGTGCAGAGTTTCGGACTGGGTTGTCATCAATATGCAGATGACACCCTGTTGTATCTGTTGATGGGTGGCTGACCTGACTCTGCCTCTGACACCCTATTGAGAGCCCTGGAGGCCGTGTCTGGGTGGGTAGAACAGAGCAGGCTGAAGTTGAATCCCACAAAGATGGAGGTCCTGTACATGGGCCATGGACTGTCGGAGGCAGGGATCCTTCTCCTGACCTTTGGGGGGAGCACAGGCACCACTTGTGCCCGTACCATCGGTTAGGAGTTTGGGCGTGATTCTAGATTCCTCCTTGTGTACGGAGGGCCAGATCGCGGCTGTGGCTCAGGCGGCCTTTCCCCACCTTCGGCAGGCCCGGCAATTGGCCTTTGTAATAGAGATAAACTGTTTTTTCCCCCTTGCTCGGAGGAACTAGGATTCTAGGATTATATCTCCACTTGTCCTCTGGCATTGCTCAAAGAGATGTTGGCAAGAAAAGGCCTTTAAAATCATGGCCCGAAACATCTTTTTTCCTCCACCCACCTCTTTTTCATTTGGTAACATCCAGCTTGGGAAAGAATTCTGGAGAACTTGAAAGCTTGCCCACTGTTTTGTGTCATCGTCGCTGGTTCTAATCAAAGGTATTAGGTGGACTGTGGTTTTGCACCTTCAAACAGCCAAATGGATTTTTTTCAGCCTCTTTTCCAGCAGGCCAGCAGCCACTGAACCCTATTAAGCAAGCACCTCCTAGGAGCACACTATGCAAAGAGTTATGCCTATCTGCAGAGGCTGGTTGCAACTCCCTGTAAGAAAGGAGCAAGACCAGAGAATCTTCTGTAGCGCTTCTCATTGTTCCTCTTGAGTTCTAAAGACTGCCAGGCTGTGAACTGACCTCCACCTTAGCCTCCGCTAACTGACTCTGTGTCCAGGCTAGCCTTTCATTCGATCAATGGTGATGACACTGGAGGGATTGCCGTCTTATTGGTTTTATGCACACAATGGCTCTGGTAGTTGTTTAAGAGAATTGATCAGCCGCAAGTACTTCTTCCTTATCACTTCATTTAAGCAGCGTAAACAATGGGCCTGGGAAAGCTGTGCTGTTAGGGCCTATAAATCTCATGGATGCCTGCAGATTCTTGAGAACGTGAGCTGTATTTTTTGAATAAACAAGTTTCCAGTCCTCATGATTGCAGAAAGTCTTGTTAGATTCTTCAAAGGGCTTAGAAAATAAAGAAGCAATGGTCCTGTATTGTGTTAGTCATATTCTATTGCTTTCTGCTTGGCTTTAAATCTCATTCTGCCCTTTGGCAAAAATATAAACACAACACTCTAACTTCCAAAATTAAGTAATGGAGATGTAAAAAAAAGAAGAGAAAAGAAAGAATGACTATCCCCTTCTGCTACCCTGCAGCACCTAAAATCAGGTGCCTTGTAAGCAACTCTGATTTCTTTTTATTATTAAAAAGAACATTTCTAGCATTCTTGATGGCACAGGAACCACAAAGAATGTGGTTCTAGCACCTGCTGATGGGACAGGAACCAGAGAACTTTATCACTGCTGAAAGAGAAGATATGCTTTGTCATCAATGACTTCTGAGAAGTCCTAACCCCCATCCCCCGGCACGTTTATGCTTCCCTTGCTTCATTATTCCATTGTTTTCTGCAGCCCCTGGCCAAAATGTTTAGAATTTAAAATGAAATAACTCAGACTGAATATAGGAAAGGAATCCATTTGTTTTCTTTCTTACCTTCTAATTGAATTATTTTGTTTCCTTGTATTTTTGTTTGTTTGTTTGCTGGTTTTAAATTAATTTATTTCTGTATGAAATGTTTGCATATTTAATGCACAGCACAGCAATCACATTTTCTGAATGCACACTGAACATACCCCATTGAATAAACATGTGTGAAATTAATACAAAAAGTAGGAATATGTACTTTGTGGGAGCCATTGTTTTTTTAAAAAAAATATATAAAACCCATACACACAATACACGCACACACCATATATATAACCCATATATATATATATATATATATATATATATATATATATATATATATATATATATATATATATATATATATATATATATATATATTATATAAATACTCTACCTTGCGTAAATTACTGAAATAAAAGAACACTATTATTGGGTGCAAGGTTCATTTTGTAGGAAAAAAGTTGGAGGAACTCATTAGCATGGCTCATTAGCACAGCTCATTAGCATATGCCACACCCCTTGACATCACAGGAAGTGTGTCATTGGCATAACTGATTTGCATATGCCACGCCCCCTGACATCACCTATCCTGGCTGTTTTGGATCCAATCCTGGCCATTCAGGGTCAAAATTGGGCCCAAAATAGCAAAAAGGGAATGAAAATGACCAAAAAGGGGCCCAAAATGATCAGGATCAGGCCGCTGTTGAGTGGGAGAGTGATCCACCACCTGTCAGAGGCCCGATCCAGGCTGAAACGGGCCCAAAATGGCCAAGAGTCAGGTGGGCGGGGCCACATGACATGTGACCTCTTTGGGGAACTACCGGAACTGCATTCCTGTGCGTTTCCCCTCAAAATGAGCCCTGATTGGGTGAACCAAACTTGTTCTGCAACCCTAACACTTGGTGGCCTGGTGCACCTGGCATGCACTTCACATGGTCTGTGCACAGAGCACTTAAGCACACTGTACCAAGTGGGGTCTTTGAAGTCCGCAAACCTTCTGTCCAAATTCATGTCACCACTCCTATTGGAAGGCTTCATACCCGTTAATAAATGTCTGTTGTGACAGTGAAGCAATGTGTTGCTCTTGAATTCTTCAACCTATCTACAAGACAACGTCAAGAGTCTACCTTAAAGGGCTGTTGTATCAATTGCTAAGATAATGCCTAAGAAACACTTTGATGTGCTCTATAAGTGTGTATCAGTATTCCTACAAATAAGCAGGACCAGTTCTCAATCGCGAGGAACTCAGCAGTAGGTGATACGAAAGACCTCAGCCTGAGCCTCTGGAGAGCTGCTGCCAGTCTGACATGAAGGACGGCAATATAACGAGGGAATGGTCTTCAAAACACAATGCCAAAGAAGGGGGGACCAATCAGTCCAAGAAGACCATACAATACACTCAATCACATAAGTTCTTATTGTCAATCGATATACAATTAAAGAGTTCAGTCCATCAAACAGTAAGCCACAACACTTATGGTCACGTTATTTTCATTACTTTTCACAGGCACAGAAGCGAAAACATTCATACGCGGCAATGCTGTTTCTAACCGCTGTACCGCCCCCGAGGAAGCTTCCCTAGTTCTTCACCAGCCTTTACAGTATGCAGTATAGTGTTCCATTTCTCAACTCTAGCTCTAGCACAGCGAAATAAGGGGAACCATTGAAGCCGGCATACCCGTTGCCACTCTCCCGCCGGGAGCTCCCTCGGGGGCAGTATGGTGGTTAGAAACAGTGTTGCCGCATATGAATGTTTTCGCGGCTATGGAGGTTCTGTGCCTGTAAAAAGTAATGAAAATAACGTGACCATAAGTGTTGTGGTTTACTGTTTGATGGACTGAACTCTTTAATTGGATATCGATTGACAATAAGAACTTACGTAATTGAGTATATTGTATGGTCTTCTTGGATTGATTGGTCCCCCCCCCCTTCTTTGGCATCGCCAGTCTGACATTTACTGGACCAAAGGTCTGATTCAGTATAAGGTGGCTTCATGTGCTATATAAATACAGGATGCCAGAATTCAAGCCCAGAGTAGTACATCTTGAAATGGCATCCAAAGGGGTGACAAATGGGGATTCATTCTGCGTGACAACACCAAATGTGAGTTCAGGGATCCAAAAGTACATCCTTTCCAGAGACAGAAGATCTGTCTGGTTAGTTAACCTGCAACAATGGCCCCATCAAAGTTTGGGCACTACTCCAGTACATTCAGTAGAATTGTTTATCACCATTCAAAGGTTGTTACCTTTAAGGCCCTACACAGCTTGTGGCCAGGGTCCCTGATAGTCTCTTCCCATCCAGCTTGCCAGTCAAGAGCCACCTCTCAAGTCCTACTCTATGGACCCCTCCTTCAGAGGTGAGGTAGGTGGTGACCAGAGACAGGGCATTTTCAGTGTTGGCACCTCCTCTTTGGAATGCTGTTCTCCTTGAGGCTCGCTGGTGGGGAGAGCCAGTTTGGTGTAGTGGTTAAGAGCGTGGGACTCTAATCTGAAGAAGTGGGTTTGATTCCCCACTCCGGGCTAGTCACGGCTCTCTGGAGCTCTCTCAGCCCCTCCCACCTCACCAGGTGTTTTGTTGTGGGGATAATAGTAACATACTTTGCAAACCGCTCTGAGTGTCATGAAGGGCAGTATATAAATCGAATGTTATTATCATCATCATCATCATCACCTGGCCCCTCTTCTTTGACTTTATGTTAAGTGCCAGACCAAAACACATCTTTTAACCCAGCCAGCTGTATTGGTTGCCAGTGGAATACCGAATCAGATTCAAGGTTTTGGTACTATTAATCTATAAAGCCCTACGCGGACTGGGACCAGCATATCTGCGGGGCTGCCTCTCCCCATATGTGCCCCAGAGGATGCTCCAATGAGGAGAGAAACAGTTATTGGTGGTCCCTGGCCCCAGGGAGACCCGCCTGGCCTCAACCAGAGCCAGGGCTTTTTTGGTCCTGGCTCCAACCTGGTGGAACTCTCTGTTGATTGAGACCAGGGCCCGGCAGGAGTTGTTATCGTTTCACCAGGCCTGCAAGACGGAGATTTTCTGCCAGGCATATGGTTGAGGCTGGGCTTGGCCTCCGCCGGCCACTAAAAAGAGGAAGACTGAAAGATCTGAACCCTCCCCTTAGAGCTGTCCACCATCTTTTTTCATTTTTCAAGTAGTGTCTAATGGCTGCCATCCGGCTAATTTGATATTATGCAATATTGTATGGTTGAAGGTTTTAAAGAGTTTTTATTGTTTTATTCTATATAAGTAATTCCAATGTGTTTTTAAATTGTTGTAATCAGCCCTGAGCCCATTTGCGGAGAGGACGGAATAAAAATCTAAACAAACAAATAAAAATTAATTAATTAGTAATAATAATAATAATAGTTACAACAACATTCGATTTATATACCGCCCTTCAGGACAACTTAACGCCCACTCTGAGTGGTTTACAAAGTATGCTATTATTATCCCCACAACAACAATCACCCTCTGAGGTGGGAGGGGCTGAGAGAGCTCTGAGAGAGCTGTGACTGACCCAAAGTCACCCAGCGGGCTTCAAGTGAGGAATCAAACACTGCACTCCAGATAAGAGTCTTGCACTCTACACCAAACTGGGCTTTTATCTGACCAGAGTTTAAATTTCATTTTAAATTCTGCCTCATCTTTCTCCTCAATAGGGTCCCAAAGCAGCTGACATCATTTTCTTCTCCTCTATTTTTTTCCCCTCACAACAATCCTACGAGGTAGCTTAGAAATGGTCTACTTCAAGCCTGAGGTCTGTTTTATGATTTTTTTTTTTTGCTGTTTAAGTCCCATGGCTTTTTGGGGGGGGATGACGTTTTTATGATTGATTATTTTTCTTTTAATTGTAAGCTGCTTCGAACAGGACTCTGATGAAACGACATCGAAATCTCACAAACAAACAATCCAGGCATGGTATGTGTGGGGAGTGCAAAGGGAACTTCTCACACTTTTGGAGTAATGAAGCACCACATCATGTTCTCTTCCTTCACAGGTGGGGAAACCGAGGAATGGACTTTCCCTCCCTCGTCTCCCCCCAGCCCTGTCTGCCATATTCAGGACTACATATTCAACAAGGGATGATATTTCTATCCCTGGAATTGTGACATGCCTCTCCTACACACTAAGTGATTAGGAGTTTGTGCGGGAGAGTACATCCCCTATCAGAGCGTAAGTGCTCTGCATTGTTTACCTATTTTTTTTATTTATTTCCCTCTTTTCTTCCCATGCCTTTGACAATCTAGACAAATAGGCTTTTAAATTAGGAAGTGATTTGGAATATAAGTGAGTGCATTTAAGCTGATAAGAGACGGAAAGATCCTAATGGCTGAAATATTTGTCGCCTCACAAATAAACGGAGTGTATCAGGAGCCACTAATATAACTAATTCTGACCAACTCCTTGGCTGCTCTGGGATAGAAAATGAGGTCAGCGCGGGTTGAAGCAATAGAAAATGAGCATCTGTCGGAAGGCAGCCGAGAATACTGATAACGGAGTCTGCAGCACTGCCTTACCTACCAGGGAAAAGCAGGAATCAGGTTGTTAAAATTAGGATGGAGCCTTTCCGAAGTGTCCGGGGTTTTAAAAACATAAAGGTGAAAATGAATACATTGGCTTTCAAACAAAGGCTGAATACAAATGCAGCCCTAAGAAGGTCTTATTTTGCCACCTGAATGCTGTGTTCGGTGCCGTTTTCGATTTGACACACCTGGATATTGAGGACAATGGAAGTTTTCTGAATAAAACCAAGGAGAAATGAAGAACTGCTTTGGTGTGTGATAGAAATGTGCAGGATGAGAACCTGTTTTAATACAAGCTGCTGGGTACAGAGCCTGGAGGGCAGGCGATATGGCAACTTTGTTGAAACTAAGCAAGGCTCGGGGCTGGTCAGTATCCAAATGGGAGATGTTCTGAGACCTCTCCTGTCCTTGCAAACTGTTTTGAGTTCCACGGTGGGAGAGACTTTGATAAATATGCATTAAGAATATCATTTTCTTGCACTTCTGTCTCTTTTTTGACTTGGGTTTCTTTGCTGTTGCAGAGCTGCCACTGGAGAAATTGAAGGTTTGAGGGGTTTTTCTTTTGGCCAATTAACAATTGCTTTACAATTAACTAACGTCAACTTTCTTGTATTTCAGTACAGGCGTCATTTTGAGGATATGCAATTAACACAGTCAGTTTCTTAAAAGATCAAGATGGGTAGCTGTGTTAGTCTGCCTGTAGCAGTAGAAAAGAGCAAGAATTCAGTAGCACCTATAAGACTAACAAAATGTGTGGTGGGGTATGAGCTTTCATGAGTCACAGCTCACTTCTGATCTGAAGAAGTGAACTGTGACTCACGAAAGCTCATACCCTACCACGGATTTTATTACTCTTACAGGTGCTACAATTTTCTTGAAAGTAAGGCTTGTCTGGACTGAACCATTTCAGACTGCAGGTAGAGGCTGACATAGCTGAATGCACTCACTCACAAACCCCCAAATATAGAAAACCAGATGTTACATTTCTCCATTTTTGGCCCTCAAATAGTACAGCTTAGAAAAAAATGGACTGCCGCATCTAGAGTTGCCAGCTAAACCTTGGGAAATTCCTGGAAATCTGAGGCAAGGCCTGAGGAGGAAGCTCAGCTCCAAAGCTGCTATTTCCTCCAGGGAAACTGATTTCAGTAGTCTGGAGATCAATTATAACTCTGAGAGAACTAAGCCCTTCCTGAAGATTGGATCATATGAGAACCAGGCCTCAGTAACCCAGTGAAATGATGTTTTTCTTGGGAAATGATATTAAATAAATATGCCTATATTGGTGGCTGTACAACGGGCTGTTTTTGGAAATCGCTACCATATGTGTGTGTGCACACTTTAAAAAAGTTTTTATTAGAAGTAAAGACACACAATTTACATACATATGTCAAATACCAGAAAGATGCCATCAAGACAGAAATAAAAGGCAGGACAGCAAACACAAATTCCACATTACCTACAAAATGCACTGTAAGGCTTGTGTATTTACTTCATTTATACCCCACTTTCCTCCCAATGGGGGCCCAAATTAGCGTACATAACTCTCCTCTCCTCCATTTTATCCTCACAACGATCCTGTGAGGTAGAGTTGGGCTGAGAGTGTGACCGGCCCAAAGTCAACTGGCAATCTGCCAGAGCAGAGCGGGAATTCGAACCTGGGTCTCCCACGTCTCATTCCCGATCTCTAACTGCTATACCACACTGGCATTCTCAGATTACAGGCCGAGAGCTCAGGCTGAAAGATGGCAACCTTTTTGCACAAATTTCTCAGTGGCTGAATCTAGGTCTAAACCCAGCCACCTTGTCCTCAAGCCGGCAATCTGCTGCACACGTGTGCTGTTCTCTTCTATTCCCGCTCCCGTCTTCCTTGCGCATTCTGATTTATCCATTCGGGTGTGAGTTGGGCTTGAGATGCTCCTCCTTAGTACTTTAAAAACAAATCCATTTAGCTGTAGAAAGACTTGTACAGACCGACCCTGTGAGCTGTTTGCAGAAAGTGGGACCAATAGCAGGGAGGCTAAGTCTAGGAAGATGGCCCCAAAGGGAAGGGATGGAGTGAACAATAGAAGCAGAAAATTCCAGGAGGGAATGGGTGGAGGATGTTAATGTCTAAAGGACAGAGGAGAGGAGGGAAATGAAAGGGCAAAGCATCCCACCCTGGGCTGTTAGTTACTAGGAGTGTTGTTGGTGGTAGAAACTGAATGGAAGCGAGGTACAAGGTGAGGGGACAGTGAGGGCAACTGATCAGGAAACGATTTCTCCTACGGATATTAGCTAACTAGACAACTCTTTGGCTGCCCGTGTCTAGTTGCAAGTACATTTCATCCCCCCCCCCCCACAGGACACAGTATGTATATTATTGCATGTGAACTTAACAAAGATATAGAGTCTCTCTACAAGAGATATCTTACACTGGGACACTCAAGGTAGGGAGATGTAATGTTAGCCGGGAAGTGTAGTTTTAAAAGACACAGCCAAAGCCTCTGTCAATTTCACCCCTCTACAGGAGGGTTTGTTAATTTCATCTTCTCCTCCAGGAAGGCCCTGTCAATTTCACCTCCCCTTTGGGGAGAATTTCATTCTCCCCTGGAAGAATCCTTGCACACGAAGAAAGCCTAGACAAGAGCTATGGGGAGTGGTAGGCTATAAACCTGATGTGTGTATTTTGTGGCACTGGAAGCAGAAGCTCTTGAGCAGGTATCTACGGTATCCTCCTCCCTTACTGCAAACACTGTATGGAACTTTTCTACTTTTTCCAGAGCGGAGCTGCCCTTGCAGGGCCAGTGTCAGGCAAAGAACGAGATCAAACTACAAAACTTCCAACCTATTACAGTTGCTAAACAGAACGACAGAAGCATTCATATTTGATAACCATTAAGCAGCTTAATTAAATAATTATAACTCAGGTGCCTGAGCCCCGAGCGATCGATAACCATGAGCTCTGAAGCAACTGCACACGCCGAGCTCTGCCGTTTGCGCCGTGCTCCACAGCGGGCAGGCCAAAGGCCTTTAAATGCAATTGATGCTAAAGTTGCATTAAAACATTCCCATTGAGGGCAATCGTAGATTAAAGTCTACCAAGGCGCTGCAGTTTGCCAGTCAATATTCTTTATTTGCTGCATCAATCCATCCCCGCTCAGCCCCCCCAAGCTTCACCTCCCCTCCTGCATGCTATTAGTACAAGTCAATTTGCTGTCAATGGGCAGCCGAGTCAAAGACACATTAATGCACGCTCACAAAAGCCGTGCGCATGGCATTATCACTTCACTCGCTTTCAAATTACACTCTAACGCCAACTCTGGGTAGCTTGTGACATGTTAGCTCGATATGCGATTTGTTGCTAGCGGGCTTAATATTTCATGTCTAAAGATTTCATCAGATATTTGATGACAGAAATAAACTAGCACCCGTGGGGAAATCATTTTGAATAATAGAATTAGGTATTGTTGGGAAATCAATCAAGGATGAGTGTTTGGAAAGTTAGTGACATATATCTATATGTATGTATTTGGAGTACCCATTTGTCTGCTAATTAAAGGCCTTATTATTAATAAATCATACTTAAGCAGCAGAAATTAGAAATCAACCTCTAGCCTCTCTCTGGGGTAAGGAAAAGTCAATCCATCATCAAAAAAATTACAACCAGTACAAACATCTTGAATATTAACAGCACACCTTTGATAGTCTCCATGAAATGGTAGGATATTGCATGATTGGGTCTGAAATCTTCAAATTCCGCAACAATGACCATATTCATTTTACAATTGTTTGTTTTCATGTTTCCTCCTGGTGACTGTTATTGGGACAAAATTTTTCCTTTCTCTGCAAATTAAAAAAAAATTGCATTCATAGATGCTGAGACAGCCAACTTGAGTTTGGTCTGAAAGGTTCTTGGGGGGAGCTTGGAGCCCCCCCCATTTCCTCAGCACAGCCCTAAACTCCACCCAACAAGAGCTTCTGGACTTCAGAAATCCTTTTGGATCAGTCTTTGTTGCAGCACAAAGAACAGCAGTTATTAACAGGAAAATGTTTGATGCGATTTGACGCGACTGTTGACATTTTACAGCAATCAGATTCCATTTGAGCAGCCAGCAGAGGAAAGCAACGCTTACAGGAGATAAATGTTTTGTACCATTTCCTTGGTTTGAAGCGGTCTGCCTCACACCGTGAATGGCTTGTGTTTTTCTTTAGTTGGCTATTTTTATACTCTGTTCCAGCTTTATAACAAATTTACTTAGTCAAAATAGAGATGGCGTGGTATAGAACTGGGATTAGAGCTGTTTGATTCCTCTCCCCCCATACTATCTGAAGAAGTGAGCTCTGACTCATGAAAGCTCTTGCTGGAATAAGTGTTGCTAGTCTTTAAGGTGCCGTTGGGATGTTGTTTGAGTTCCCTTGAGTCACGGCCGAGGGTTCTGCATCCCCGCGCAGCCTTGAGGCTCTTGCCCTCCACATCTAACTCACCTTCACAAGGTTGTTGTCAAGCGAAAAAACAGGATAGCTTCATGGATCTCACCCCAAAACCTTGAAGGAAGTGTTTTCTAAAGAAGTATCAAGGTTGGCAGCCACAGTTCATGCTAAAGACGGCCTTGATGGCTTGGTTACTCTCTTGCTGTGTTGCAGGACTGCATTATTTCCCTAACATAATTAAAGAGAGCTGCTGGCAGTGGCAATTCAGACATCACTCTTGCCAGCTGGCTAAGATACCCCAGAGGCTTGAACTGAGGGGTTAAATCCTGTGCAAATATAACAGGGAGTTGAATCCCACAGATCTGTCCCACTATCAGTGGTGCTTCCCTCTGGTTGGGAGAAGCCTTTCCCTGTCAAAAGATGTAAAAAGTCCAGTAGCACCTTGAAGACTAACCAACTTTATTGTAGCATAAGCTTTCGAGAACCACAGCTCTCTTCATCACATGCATCTGATGAAGAGAGCCGTGATTTTTGAAAGCTTATGCTACAGTAAAGTTGGTTAGTCTTAAAAGGGCTTACTGGATTCTTTACTATTTTGCAACTACAGGCTAACATGGGTAATTCCTCTGGATCTTGTCAAAAGATGGTTGTCTTCCATGTGGAGAAGGACCCTTCGGCCAGGGGAAACTGCCTCCACTGACGGAACACATCTGCAGTATTCAATCTAGGGAATTTAAAAGCAATTTTTAAAAAATAGGTTAAAATCACAACCTCTTGCTTGCATTTACAAAAGTATTTTATTGGTTCCCGCCATAGATTCTACAGCTTTCCATAGCTGAACATTTGCAATGAAAATTCAAATTAGGCACATCTGTATAGATTTTTATTACACTTCATACATTACCCTGATAGCATTGTCTGGCAAAGTTTTCAGGTATTCCTTTTCAGAGCTTTTCAGTATAATCCCTTGCCATAGGTTGGGGAACAGCTTCAATACATTCTCCCCGTCCCTTAGATCAAAGTATACTTACAGTTGTTTCCTTTTCAGAAGTGACAAAGTTCTGGGGAGCATGTGGGGCATTTTTCAGAGTGAACCTACCCTGTAGAGCTTATAGGCACCCACTGACCTATTTTTCTCCTCTGCTTCCACCACTAGGGCCGTTTCCACACTATTCACCTTCATCCGGAACGCTGTGGAACATCGCGAAAAAAACGTGGAAGATAGCATCTTCTCGCACGAGAAGCATTCCGGATGAAGGTGAGTAGTGTGGAAACAGCCCAGGTGATAACCTTCTTATTCTGGGTAGACTTTTCTGGGACCAGATGTCACTGTGGCTTCTGATGCGGTTGTATTTTGACTTGTTTGAGATGCTCCCAAACCTCCAAGCGCTTCTCTGTGAAGATGAACCAAAGTCCATTTATGCAGCAACTTTGAAAAGGTATGGATGGTGTAAAAATAGTTTCTAGTCCTCTTGTTTTCAAACAGGATAATTCCCCATTTTATGAAAAGAAGAAACTGAGGCTTTACCCAACCTGATAGCAGGTGGAAGGGCCAAGGTCCAGACTTCAGGAATCTCTGGTTATGGGCTCTCGGATAAAGCAGCAGGTGTTCGGAAGGAGCATTCTGCACCTGAGACCCAGCAGAGTGGCTGCCAGTCAGAGTACACAATAGAGAGCTGGATGGTCCAAGGTTTGATATAGTATAGGGCAGTTCCATAGGCTTAATCAGTTCATGGGGGAACTGGCATTAGGTGGACCTTGAGGGCTGCAGATTGCTTTGAAAACAAACTCCAAACAAAGTTTCAGGTGGGTAGCTGGGTTGGTTTGTAGTAGAACAAGACTGGGGTCCAGTAGTATCTTAAAGACCAACTAGATTTCCAGGGTATGAGATTCCGAGAGCTCCCTTTACCAGATTCTGACTCTCAAAAGCTCACACCCTGGAAATCTAGTTGGTCTTTAAAGTTCTACTGGACCCCAATATTGCTCTACTACTACAGAGTACAGACCAACACGGCTACCCACCTGAAACTATCTTTATGGAAGGCACCGAATTCAGTTACCTGGAAAAATATTTGGTATCTGACAATGGGAGCGCTGGACCTGAATCTTGCTTTCCAAACAGGGAAAAAACCTCTGACCAGCTTTTAAGTATTTTTTTTCCCCCTGTTTGTTAGATGAATGCTCGACAGGGACTAGAATATCTTTAAAAAGAAAAAAACGAAGGAATAAACCAGAGGTGTTTTTTACTGCCTTGCATTTAAGATTGATCTTTAAAGATGCATTAAGCTTTAATTGTACATTTATTTATTTAGGTAGACAAGGTGTGTGAAAGTGTGCGACTTGCCGAGGGTCACCCAGTAAGGTTCCATAGAAGATTAAAACCCGGTTGTCCCAGATCCTAGTCTGACACTCTAACCACTATACCACACTGGTTTTAATCACTATATAATTGCTGGTCAGATTCAACTCAAATACCACCCCCCACTCCCGTTCTTGTCGTCCACTGAGCTACCCAGTTGGATGTTGTTCTGCCTTTAATCTAAAACTAATGGCTATAATCTGAAGTTGGGAGGTGATGGTGGTGAGGGAGGGGATGCCAGGTTGCAATGAGAGGCAGTTCGGGAGGCTGCTCCAAAGTGGTTGAAAAACACAGAAGTGAAAGGGTCAGTCAGTTTGTACGTTCTTCAGAGTTTTATTATTATTATGCAACAAAAGGGGTCTAAATGGCTTTGGGTGCACTTATCTTCCAGGAATCCTGCTGATATTATCCTTGTGTAAAGGAACTGACACGAATGTGAAGATCAGAGTCAGTTTCTAGAGACATGTGGTCAGATAGCTTCTCGACCTTCCAATAAACAAGGAATTGGCTTCTTGATCTCTCCAATCAGGCAGTAATTGAAGCCTGGGATATAAAGGGCAAACTGCTTTGGCTTAACAAGTAAGGAAGGGAGGGATTTGTTGGTTCGAAGAGGAAGACTGGGGGTGAGCTGTATCTCCCAGATTACGCCTGATCTTTTCCCCCCTCAAGACTGTTTCACACATTGACTGCCTTCAGATATCATCAGTAGAGAGCTGGATGGTCCAAGGTTTGATATAGTATAGGGCAGTTCCATAGGCTTAATCAGTTCATGGGGGAACTGGCATTAGGTGGACCTTGAGGGCTGCAGATCCCTTTGAAAACAAACTCCAAACATGGCATTGACTGCCTTCAGATATCATGAACAAACCACAATTTGTTTATGGCACAGCCAGTCCGAAATCCTTGGGCATGCCCACTCTCTTCTCCTTGCGCCAAGAGCGGAGACTGAAGTTTTCCGTATCGAGGATGTCTTCAACCTAACCATAATAGCTTGGATCCTGTAAACAGTTCCATGCATACTGGAGGTGTACTTCCTTTCCCACTAACACTTCTGTTTACACAAAAGCTAGAGCAAGAGGCAGCATGCTCCACAGCAAAAGCACATGAAAGTAGTTCATAGACTCCAAACCAATGTGCTGTCTGAATTCACAAACCAGGATTCTAAGCGCAAATATGTTGCCTAATTTTGATGTTACAATCAATTGTGGCAAGACTGAAAATTTGAATTAGGAAACATTCAGTATCACCTGGAAACACGAGAGACAAAGCACACAAGACTGAGGACTTCAGACTCACTCACATCGCATATTGTGCTTTGTGAACACAACCTTCACAAGGCAGCAAACACAGACCTGCCACCAAGCATCTGCTCGTAGGAGAACTCCCTGGTTAGGGCCCAGTTTGTGGAAAACCCTCCACAGTTACCCTCCTGACATTTTTATTGCCTGCAGATAAAAATGATCTTTTTACTTAAGGATTGAAGTACGATGATTTTATGGCTGCTGGCTTAATTCTGCTGGGTTGTAATTTTTTGTGGGTTTTTTTTCTGTGTGTGCTGAAAATGGCCTTGGTCATATTTATGAAAAGGTAACAAATATTTTAAACACATTTTCCAAGAGGGGGCATACCCATGCTTGAGTAGCACCCACTCTGTATGACAGCTCAACCAATTGAAGGTTTCTCCATAGCCTAAATAAATCCCTGCACACAGAAAACTAGACCTCAGAGAGAAAGGTCGTAGACCAACTTTATCCCCCAAATCTGTATAAATTAAAATCCTGTTCCCTATAGAGACATTCAGCGATGTGAGTCCCGCTTGCAACCTGAAAAGATGCACCACTGCAGTGAAAACAGGGATCAATCCTGGCCTTCCACTACACAAGATTGTAAATCTTGTTTATATTCACACTTTAAATTTTGATTGAGAACTTAAAAACACTTCCCTTTATACCTAAAATACGCAATAAACGAACAGACCCTTTGTGCTGCCGATTGCAGACCTTCTCTGCTCAGTTCTGGCACGGCTAATAAATTGTATACACTTTACATCCGATGGCTAAAAGCATTTTTGCTACTAGACAAGGGGCCACTAAAGCTTTACCATGCATGAAGGCATTTTTCATCTTCCAAGCGCCTTGCAATCTTTATTTGCTTTGTCCCAGAGACGTGCAAGGTAGGATACTATTATTCCCATTTTAGTGGGAAACCGAGGCTGCACAAGTGACAAAATCAGTTCATGGCAAAAGTAGAAAACCATTTGCATGTAGGCTTTCATCCACCACTTTATGTCCCTCTAGATTACTGCAACACTCCAAAGCTTCCCAAAAAGATCAGGACACACAAAAGCCAACTGTATTTCCCTGGCTAAAGACAAGCTGCGAAGGACAGATGACTCCTTTAATCTTATCTAAGAGAGATTCCTTTTTATAAAGTTAACAGCTGCTGACATCTGGTGGACAAAACAAGCATTTGGGCTTTTAACTGCTGCTTCAAACTAGACTTACTGAAGCACATGGCAGTTTATTCAACAGGAAGCAACTGTTTTCCTCTTTCACTGGATATAAGCCCAATTGTTTTAAGCACGTGACACACGTAAGCCAAAGGCACAATCTTTGCTATCCAAAAATGACACTGATAACATCGCAAGCTTGTTGCTACGTATCTAATTACCATCAGTAAAGATTTTATTTCAAGGATAGGCCTAGAACCGTTCATATAATCTACATTTTCTCCTGAACCGTATTTTACATTTAAAAAGAAAATGTTTATAGTCCAAGGCACCTTCCCCTCAGCTAACTCATGTATCTTGCCAGCCTGCGTTGCAGTGTCTCTTCAGGTGGTATGTTTAACTATAACATCCGTCTTGCTGCAAGGTGGGGGCCTGAAAAAAGCACCTTTAAGGGCACTTTCATTTCCACCCTCCCCTCAAAATGCAGTATGCCTGTGGTACCGTTACACCATCAACTCCCCTAGAACATATTTATGAGGAAGCTTGTACTGACAGCAGAGTCTGCAAATGGGCTTTGGGGATGCTGAAAAGAGCAACGCAGCTCATTTGATCCCTGGTGCTTTCGTGCCAGCAGAGAAATGACATTAAGGCTCATGTTAAGACTACAAACCCACTTATCAGCCACGTTGAAGTCCTTTTAAGGGTTTTAAGTGATTTTACAGACCCAAGAATGGTCAATGCAAAAATGCATTTCGTACCATCTGGAAACCAAGTATTGTAGCAGCCAATCCTTGACTGTGGTTGCCATTTTCCAGAAGCATGCTGAAAGGGGAGCGTCTGAAGAAACAGAGGGGATCTTTATGACTTCCCTCTGACCCATAAGCATTTTCAAGGAATGAAGCGGTGCTCTTGCCTCTTGCTAAGGGGGAAGGCTTGTGCTGTCAATTGTGTTGCAGCACTGCACCCTTCACCTATAGCAAGGACAGTAACTGGGGGTTTATACTCCCTTCACCAATATTATGAATATGGGAGGCAAGACTAAATAGAATTTCCAACCCCTTTGGTAGTCTTGCGCAAACAGCCATCTGCAGAACTTACCTGGTCTAAGCAAATGTTTTATACATTTCGATCTGGCCTACATTTTGCAATTCCAAACAGTCCTACGGGTAAAAGGCAAATGTCCCTTGTGCAAGCACTGAGTCATTACTGCCATTGCCTTCCCCAGTCATCTACCCTTTACCCCGAGGAAACTGGGTACGCATTTTACCGACCCTGGAAGGATAGAAGGCTGAGTCAACCTTGAGCCAGGTACCTGAACCCGGCTTCTGCCAGGATCCATCATGAGCAGAGCTTGGGCTGCAGTACTGCAGCTTACCACTGGGTACCACAGGGCATTTCGATTTGGCCTAAACTTTGCCATTCCAAACAGTCCTACAGTGGAAGGGCAGGGTTAATGGCATTTTTTAAGCAATGAAAGTCTCCACTCCTGAGGGAGCTGGCTTTGAAACTTAAAAAAGTTCCAAGGCACCAAATACCTAGTCGAAAGGGAAAAAACTCGAGACTTACACAAAACCCCAAACTCCATTGCCCTATTATCAAGGCACTGAATGTTTTGCTTAGGTGATCAGTTCAGTATCAAGGAAAATGAAGCCCGGATTAGTTCCAAGTTGGGCCCCACTGAACATGCATGCTAACAGAAATGGTTTCCCCCCTTCCCAAAAACAATTGCATTGAGGTGTTATTCTGCACAACCTACTGTGGTTACTAGAGTAGTAAAGAACTAGTCCATACTTAAAATTCTTCCCCTTAAACCTGCTATTAAGCTGCTTAAGAGCATGTTTGCAGCAGTTTTTGGGGGGCAGCCGTCATCTCTTGTAAGTGTTCTACTGAATGTCATGACATCAGAAAGCATATTAAAGAGCTCAGCTTTCCAGCCAGGGGTGTTTCCTTCAACTATTATAGCACTCTACTTTAAAGAGTACTAGTAAGAGCTAACCCAGCCTATTTTTTTTCACCCACAGCCATGAGCATGTTTAGTTGTGCAGAACTCCAATATTGGCTAAATATCTGCTCTTACCCTCCTTGCACCCTGCAGAATGTGTTCTTTAGCTTGTAAGAGAATGTGACCTTAAGCCCAGCATGCTATTTTGTATTCATTCTCAAGTAGTACTAGCTCTCCCCTGAACACTGAAGCCTTTGGTATAAATCTGTTATTTTGTGCTAGCTGGTTTGCACATAAGCCAGAGGTCAGCTTGGACTGCTGGAGCTGATGAAGGTTGCAAGTAAGAGAATGTCAAAACCACCAATCTTTAAAGTTGCCAATTAAATAGGTTTATTAAGACTCAAGTTGCATTTTCACTTTTGTTTACAGTACTGGTAAAGTGCAAAGTTATTTGCCTTCCCCTCCCTGTGCACGTGTTCAAGGTATGAAGAATGCCCTTGTATGAGTCCTTCAGTCTTGAAGGTGCTCTACGGAATGCCATTTCTAGAGCTTAATCCACCTCCTCGATGGTTGGTCCTGAAGATGCTCCACCAGATGGGGGTGCTCCTCCACCAGGGAAGCCACCAGGCATGCCTCCGGGCATGCCCCCTGCACTCTGGTACAGCTTGGTTATGATGGGATTGCAAACTTTCTCCAGTTCTTTCTGTTGGTGCTCGAATTCTTCCTTCTCAGCCGTCTAAAATACAGGGATGGAGGAATGTTACATGTTGAGTAATAGAAGCCAGGACTTCTCAAACTCTAGAGCTAAAATATCACACAAGTATGACAAGCTGAAGTTCTTCTGCGGACCCTCTTCTAGAAGATACTGCCTAAGAACCAACAACAAAATATGCTTTCCCTTAACACTCGTGTTCTTGTATGATTTGCAAGTGCACAGGCCCACCAGCTTGTATTGACTAAATTTTACTGCCTCCCCTAAATTCTTCTGTCTGGCTTTGTGTATGCTGTTCTCAGTAATTTTTTTGTGTCGTAACCTGCTTTGGGTCCTCCTGAGGACAAGAGCAGAATAAAATAAATGTGGCAGATTTTGAGAACCCTTGCTTACCATTTGGCAAACAGGACTATCACCAAGTACAAGGTCAGCATTATATGGCGAATGGTCGCTCAGACATCCAAGGAAGGTACTTTGAGCCAACATAGGTCTTTCGACCTCTGGTGGAAACTACGAATGGTTTTGGAATCATCTTCATCATTGCGACCATGCCCCGAGCACAAACCTGCTTACTGTTAAGCCACAGCCTTCCAGACAAAAGCCAGATCTGTATTTCTTTTATGCTGCTGCTGCCATCTGCCCAACAGCCATTAACGCTTTTGGTTGAAGCAGCCAAGTTCACCTCTCTGCAATTACACTAGAATACTGAAAATTATTCCCTTCCATCTTCACACCCGCCAAGACACATACCTGATTCTTATCCAGCCAGTTGATTATTTCGTTGCATTTGTCCAAGATCTTCTGCTTGTCTTCATCGCTGATTTTCCCTTGAAGTTTCTCATCTTCAACTGTTGCTTTCATATTGAAAGCATAGGATTCTAGGGAGTTCTTGGATGACACTTTATCACGCTGCTTTTCGTCTTCAGCTTTGTATTTTTCCGCTTCCTGCACCATGCGCTCAATATCTTCCTTGCTAAGACGACCTACATAAAAGATAAACAGTGTTTAGTCTAGTGCAAAACTGTTAATACTAACCAACGTTGCTGATACACACACTAGATATGGCCGCTTACTAATATTAGAACTTAAAAGTAACAGCACCCAGGGCTTTTTTCCAGCTGGAACGCAGTGGAACGGAGTTCCGGAACCTCTTTGAGGGCAACCCACCGAGTTCCACCACCTCTTTTCCCAAACAAAAGCTCTGATAGCACCCATGCCATGAGCTCACCTTACTATAAATTAAAGCTAACATAACTTTTGTGCCCACAAGTCACGGGTGTTTTGAGTTCTTAGTATTTTGATCAGTAGCCACCCATAGCATTTCCTAGTTTAGGACAGGACCTTAGTCTATGTTTACCTTTGTCATTAGTAATTGTGATCTTATTCTCCTTGCCGGTGCTCTTATCCACAGCGGACACATTGAGGATACCATTGGCATCAATATCAAATGTCACTTCAATCTGAGGTACACCCCTTGGGGCTGGAGGGATGCCAGTCAATTCAAACTTGCCCAGCAAGTTATTGTCCTTGGTCATTGCTCTTTCCCCTTCGTAAACCTGAAGTTAAAAGAGACATTATGTTAGCTTTTGAAAAGTGTTTTGGAGGGACATGTATCTTGCTAGAATGCATTTTCTAACTAGCTTAATAAAATGGGACAACAGAATACTAGACAAGTCGCTCAGACATCCAAGGAAGGTTCTTTAGGCCAACACAGGTCTTTCAACCTCTGGTGGAAACTACGAATGGTTTTGGAATCACTTTCATCATTGCGACCAGAGACTGATTTGTCTAGTTTTTCAAGTTCCTTTAAACAGCTTTTAGCAGCACAACTCATGCTGCCAGGCACGTGACCTCTCCAAAGCTTCATAGACTATTGCAACAAGATTGAAAATACATGGAACTTTAATTCCAAGTTTAGTTACATGCTCTAAACAGAATGGGGACGTTCATACCTGTATCAGTACACCTGGCTGATTATCAGAGTATGTTGTAAACGTCTGAGTCTGCTTGGTAGGGATTGTGGTATTGCGTTTGATTAGTACTGTCATGACTCCACCAGCTGTTTCAATACCGAGTGACAGAGGAGTGACGTCTAACAGCAGCAGGTCTTGAACATTCTCTGATTTGTCTCCAGACAGAATTGCAGCTTGAACAGCTAGAGCAAAAAAAAGATGATTTGAGAAATTAATTCATCATTAGTATAGGTTAACTAGTTCTATCCTCTCAGACATTCTAAGTTCTGGCCAATTCAGGTAAAAGAACAAACAGCTTTAGAAACCAAGTTAACAGGAAGACTTAAATTTTGTTCTGTAGAAAGTACTGGTTTCGATACGTTTTTGTCACTACCTGCCGAAGCTTGAGAGCAACATTTCGGTAATTTACAACAGGTTTACATTTGTTAAAAGCTTAAACGTTTCCAAATTACCTGCACCATACGCTACAGCTTCATCAGGGTTGATGCTCTTGTTCAGTTCCTTGCCATTGAAGAAATCCTGCAGGAGTTTCTGGATCTTAGGGATTCGGGTGGACCCGCCAACCAGTACAATATCATGCACCTGAGATTTGTCTAGCTTGGCATCCCGCAGGGCCTTTTCCACGGGATCCAGAGTGCCACGGAACAGGTCAGCATTCAGCTCTTCAAAACGAGCTCTTGTGATCGAGGTATAGAAGTCAATGCCCTCATACAGGGAATCAATCTCAATACTGGCTTGAGTGCTGGAGGAAAGTGTGCGTTTTGCACGCTCACAGGCAGTGCGGAGTCGGCGAACGGCTCGCTTGTTCTCGCTGATGTCTTTCTTGTGTTTGCGCTTGAACTCAGCAATGAAATGATTGACCATTCGGTTATCAAAGTCCTCACCACCCAGGTGGGTATCACCTGCAGTGGATTTTACTTCAAAGATGCCATCCTCAATGGTGAGGATAGACACATCAAAAGTGCCACCTCCGAGGTCAAAGATCAAGACGTTTCTTTCAGCACCAACCTAGAAAAGGGTATTAAAAGGTAGTATGTAAAAAGTACATCATGCAAATTAAGGTGCCCAAACCCTCCCCTTGGATTGTGTTGTTTTTCCACCACTCACTTTTTTGTCCAAGCCATAAGCAATAGCAGCTGCAGTTGGCTCATTAATGATCCGGAGCACATTGAGACCAGCAATGGTTCCAGCATCTTTTGTAGCCTGGCGTTGAGAGTCATTGAAGTAAGCTGGGACTGTGACCACAGCATTTGTAACAGTCTACAAGGAAAGCAAGGAGAAATTGAGAACCATGCATGACTTTACAGGGTGTTCATTTTAGTTTTAACAGCAGGAACTTTGTTTCACTGGGATGTTCAACGCCTCACCTTTCCCAGGTATGCCTCAGCGATTTCCTTCATTTTGGTCAGCACCATGGAAGATATTTCTTCTGGGTAAAAGCTTTTTGTCTCTCCTTTGTACTCCACCTGCACTTTTGGCCTGCCTGCATCATTCACTACAGTAAAAGGCCAGTGCTTCATATCAGATTGGACAACAGCATCATCAAATCTGCGGCCAATCAGGCGCTTTGCATCTGTAAAGAGAGTTCAAAGATTAATTACACAACAGTCATTTCCATTCTAATATTATCATGACAACACTACCCTAGAGGCTTTGAAAGGGGGGACTTCCAGAAATACACAAGGGCATTCATGAAAGCTTATATAAATCCATTAGACTTTAAAGTGATAAAAGACACCTACTTGTTTTTAGTAGACATACAACATTATACCCCATGTTGGCAAGAACTTATGTACAAGGTTTCATTGAGCAGCTCCATTTACAACTGGACAGTTTCACTCCAGTTGAACATATAATTGTGCAAACAAATCCAGAATCACAGAAATTCACACATTATATTGCTGAAAATCTCAAGTTCTCTTACCAAAAACTGTGTTAGTGGGGTTCATTGCCACTTGGTTCTTTGCAGCATCACCGATAAGCCTTTCTGTATCTGTGAACGCAACGTAGCTTGGAGTGGTCCTGTTGCCCTGGTCATTGGCAATGATTTCCACTTTGCCATGTTGGAAGACACCAACACAGGAATACGTGGTGCCAAGATCAATCCCAACAGATGGTCCCTTAGACATTGTAGCTGCAAACACACAAGATACACAGATTAGCAAATAGTAGCATGTTTACAACTGTATTAAGTACAAAAGTTGGGCTGGCTGTGACAGCCTAGTAGAATCCAGAACACTAAATAGTTTTAAAACGCATATTGTGAAGGTGAGTCCTCACTTGTATGCCTCTGTATTTTTGATAATGACTTAAAAACTTTCAGTGAGCATCAAGTGTCAGAATGTATAGTGCTATACAAGGCTGCCAAAAATAGATAGGGAGGACCAGCACCAATAAGATGCTTAATGCCCAAGGTACTTTTTTAGCTTTTGCTCTGAAAGGGGCATCTCTAAAACTTTGCACATCACTGCATAATACCATATAGTTCTTTTGAATATACTGTAAGAGGCTGCCAAAAATAGTAGAAGGGAGAATCTGGGACCTTAGTAAGGTCTACTGCTCAAGGCACCTTTAAAATATTGATATGAAAGAACCATCTTTTATAAAAATTGCACTAACAATTGCATAACGTCATTTAAGACCCTTTCACCTCCTTTGGCTTCCTTTGCTGGCTTTGCAGAAGCCACGTGGCCAGGACCGAAGATCAAAGCGACCTTCGTCACACCACGTGGCCCGACCGGAAGCCGAGCCACGTGGGGGCGAGATTGAATGAACGCTCCCGGCATGCCACGCGACGCTCTGCAAGGCGGGGGAGGAAAGGGCCGCAAGGGGGCGGAGCCAGCGGGGGCCACGTGATGCGGTGCCGCCCGGAACCGGCAGGGCGCGCTGCGGAGCACGTGGGGGAAGGAGAAAGAGACAGGGGAGGCCGAGGAAGCTTCTTGCAACACCGGCAGAGAAAGAGAAGCGGCAAATGGCAACCTACACTTGGCGTCTAGCAACGTTTTTATGGCCTGTTTAGAATACGCCGCCTCCCCATGCCAGGCTCAGGTCAATACAGGGGGAAATATAGACCTCGATCCGCCTTTTTCTAGCATTCATTGTGTTCAGAGAGCCTTGCTCCTCACGTCCCCCCACCAAATGTTGACCGCACACAATTTTCTCTCTGCCCCCGAAGCCCTGAATTACCCCGGCTCGCCTTACTCCCCTCCCAACTAGCGTTGCCACCCTCCAGATGGGGCCTAGAGAGCTCCCAGGATTTCCACGGATTACGAAAGATCAGGTTCCCTGCAGAAAATGGCGGTCTTGGAGAGGGTCTCTGTGCCATGAAACACTGCTGAGGTCCCTCCCCAAGCTCCACCCTCAAGTCTCCAGGAATTTCCCAATCCGAAATTGCAAAACCTCGCTTCCGCCCACCATTTCTGGGAGAACAATGAGGAAGCCGACTAGAAAGGAGCGGGGGGGGGGGTTAAGACTACAACGACACAGCCATTAAGAACAGCGGGGCTTCTTTGCCAGCAGACCCGAACTGGATCGCGTTAAATCACCTACTAAATTACAACCTCTTTCCCAAATCGAGGGTAAAAATTAAGTTCTCTTCGCCCGCTTGTAGATATTGTTTTTGACTCAGAATAGTAGACAAGATATTGTTTAAAAAAGCTTAAATTAGTATTTATTACAGTCAGGTTTATGGCCTAAAAATGAGGTTTATACAGGTTGAACAGCAATACAGCACGTTAACTTTTAACTCCCTTGCTTGAACATTAAGGCCAATTTAAACAAAGAGAAAAATAAGCAAAGTTTTGCCATTACGAACGCCTCCCCCATTAAATCGTAGCAATGAAGAACTTAAAAACTGACTTTCTAGACAGACGAGCAAAGTATTAAAGAGGAGAACGGGATAACAAAGCTCCCCAGAGGCGATTACCTGCTCACACGCCGCAAAGCCACCAAGAAGAAATGCCTACCACGAGGACCGCTGTGCAAAAGCGACTTCCCCCGGCTACCCAGAGGCCTTATATAACCCTTGAGAACCTTCCAGAAAAGCCACGCCTCTTTCCGGCCCCTGGACCAATCTGAACGCGCCTCCTCCTGTCCTTTTTCCCGCCCTCTCGTCGCCGCCTGCCAATGAGCGAAGAGGTTGCGCGCGCGGCTTGTGTGACGCAATAAACGAAAGCTAAAGTGGGCGGGGAAGGGCGAATGAGTCAACGAGCCGGCCGGCCGGCTTCGTTTCCTCGCTCGTCTTCCTCCTTTCTTCTAGAATTTTCCCGCAGCGAGAGCGAGCGTGGGTAGGAAGAAGACCGGCTGCCAGCCAATGAGATGCCTTTGGCCGCTGGCTATTTGCATAGCGAGATCGGATTGGGAAGGGGGCTCTGAAGGAATAGAAGAGTGGGTGGGAGAGAGCCTGAGGCGGAGCCAATCGTATCATAAAACTCGGCTCGAAATGTACATAACCGTCAAGAGGGAGGGGAGAGCAACAACGGGGGCGCGAGCGGGAATAGTGAAGTGAAAAAAAATTGACCAATCAGATTGAGGAATATTTGTACGCGCGGGTGGAACTGACCAATCAAGTTTTTGGTTACCTCAGCGGGAAGGCGGTGGGGAGGGGATGATTGCCGCTTTCTTGAGGGCGCCGTGAGGAAAGAATGAAGTGAGGCGGCCACAAAATGGCGGCGGAGAGAGTTGGGATGCCGCAGGGCGTTGGCTGAGTGCCAAGGTTAAACAAGGACGTGGAGTTCACGCAGGAATAAAAGCCGAATTCTAGGCCTGGTAGTAGAGGAAATGAATCCACTCTCCTCTCCAAATTATTAGTCGCTTCCTCTTTATGCCGGCCCTTCTCTGAGAAGTTCACGTTGGGCCTGTGGGACTTACCTGTTTTATCTTGGCAACACCCCTGTGAGGTAGGCCAGCCCAAGAGCGTGTGGGTGACTAGCCGTTTTAAACGTGTAGCTGTGTAGGTTTGCAGTAGAACAGGGTTTGAGTCCAGTGGCTCCTTAGAAACGGACGAGGTTTTCAGGATATACGCTTTCACGAGTCACACTTTCTTCAAATGGTTGCCAGTCTCCTGAAGAAAAGGAATAGAGTTAGGGTTGCCAGCCTCCAGGTAGTGGCTGGAGAGCTCCCGGAATTACAACTGGTCTCCAGCCCACAGAGATAAGTTCACCTGGAGAAAATGGCTACTTCGGGGGGTGGACTCCATGGAATTATGCTATGCCAAAGTCCTTTCCCTCGTTAAACCCCACTTTCTCCAGGTTTCACTCCCCAGATCTCCAGGAATTTCCCAGCTTGGAGCTGGCAACCCTAAATAGAGTCCATTAGCACCTATAAGACTAACAAAGCTTGTGGTAGGGTATCAGCTTCCATGGGTCACAGCTCACTGCTATCTGAAGAAGTGAGCTGTGACTCACGAAAACTCATATCCCATCACTAATTTTGTTGGACTTACAGGTGCTATGGGACTCTTGCTCTTTTCTACTGCTACAGACAGACACGGCTACCCATTTTGATCTAACTAATTTCCAGACTACAGGGATCACTTCTGGAGAAAATGACTACTTTGGAGGGTGTACTCGAAGGCATATCTCACTTAGGTCACTTCCCTCCCCAAACCTCACTTTCCCCAGGTTCCAGCCCCCAAATCTTTAGGAATATCCCAGCTTGGAGTTGGCAACCCTGCATAGAAGTAGGGTTGAACCCTTACATCCCAGCCAAAGGGGTTGGGTGTTATAAGGGAGGGCATCAGGATACAGAGGTACAGTTTGATGGGAGAGATTTAGTGAAGATGTCAGGATGTAAAGGTACAGTGGTACAATGCAGCTTGATTAGAGCACAAATTAGCATTTATGGTGAGATAAGATGCCTCTTAGTATCTTCTAGTTAAGATACAGCCCCTCCCCAAACCCAGATAAGATGCCTCTTTGTATCTTCCAGATAAGATGCCTGTAGTGAGATAAAATGTCTATTTTTATTTATATTTTCGATTTATATTCTGCCTTCCCCGTACAAGCAGGCTCAAGGTGGATAACAGGCCCAGGCTGGATTCAACTCAGGGGCGCAGGGTGGAGTGTTCCATTTTTCTTAATTAATTATATTAGTTTTTTTTAGTCTGCCTTTCCCACAGGCTGGCTCAGGGCGGAGTACAACAGTCCAGTTTACATAAATAACACTTTAAAACAGATAAAACATTACAGTAAAATTAAAACAACTATATACAATAAAACTAATCCTCAAGATGGCGACAGTAAAATACTGCATTTCAGGCATAGCCCATATGTCTATCTAGAGGGTGGTGAACATCTCTGTCTTACAGGCCTGGTGGAAATCCCGCCGAGCCCTGGTTTCATCAGACAGAGAGTTCCACCAGGCCGGTGCGAGTACCGAAAAGGCCCTGGCTCTGGTCGAGGCCAGGCAAGCCTCCCTTGGGCCAGGGACCACCAAAAGTTTTTTATTTGTAGAATGAAGTTTCCTCCGGGTACATATAGGGAGAGGTGGTCCCACAGATATGCTAGGCTGAGTCCGCATAGAGCTTTATAGGTCAACACCAAAACCTTGAAGTGGACCTGGTACTCAACTGGTAGCCAATGCAGCTGGCGTAATATAGATGTTATATAGGTGTTATTTGTAACACCCATCCCATCTTGTATCTGCTACTGGACTCAAAATACTGAAAATGACTGGCTGAAAGTCATTCCATCAAGTGAAGCTGTATTCTTCCAGCCAAACAGGATACCCCTGTACCACTCAAGCTGTTCTCTTGAGTGTTGTTGCCCTAGTTAAACGCCTGTGACTTTTGAAAACAGCAGCAGACCTCGTTTAAAGCTGAACCTTTCCTTGCCCTCCCCCATTTCTCATTGAGTTATGTTGGAGAAAGTTGCTCTGTACATGTTCAAAGGCTTCCTTCATAAAAGGCAATTTTTAAGGGAAGCTCTTGGCTCTGCGTTCCTTAAGGTTGCTAGCCTCCAGGTGGGGATTTCCCAGAATTGCAACTGATCTCCTGAGATCAGTTCCTCTGGAGAAAATGGCTGCTTTGGAGGGTGAATTCTATGGCATTGTAACCTGCTGAGCTGCAGCCCCTCCCCAAACCCAGCCCTCTCCAGGCTCTACTCCCCAAATCTCCAGATACTTGCCTACTCAGAGCTGACAACCTTAAAAGTTCTGTTTTTATATTTGCATAAAAAATACACGTAAGCTAGTGATAAGATGATAAGTTCAAGGGTTCAGCCCTGCCTGGGAGTTACTGGTTTTGACCTTTGACAACTTTTCCCACAATCCAGATATGTGCTGACTACCTTTCAGAATTGCAAATTATCTTCATTCACATTTTCCAGGGAGTATGCCAGGTGATTAAAACCAGTTCTGCAGGGAAGGCTCTAGATTTTTCCTGACATGTTGAGGGACTTTCTTGCTGTCCTTTGCCTAATGTAAAAAATAATGGAACCCCCCCTTGTTAAGATTATTGGGGGTGAAGGAAGGGGAAAGAAACTTGTGCATAGAAGTCTCAGTTGCTTTCTAAAATAATCTTTCCCTATCTTTTAGTAGTTTCTGGGCACATCTCTGATATTGAAGAAGTGCAGTGGGAATAAAAAGTTTAGTATTGAAAAGATATAGTGGATAATGTTTTCAACAAAGTTTTTCTCCTACAGAAAATAATAACATTTTGTGCTTTCATCACTGCAGGCAATTTTATATTTCTACATTTTGAACTACATGTTTTCACTACATTCAATTTCTGTCTTGCTTTTTACCACTCCTGTGAGGTTTTGTTTAACTTGGAATTCCCCACTCCACATGTTTTGATTAAATACAACTTTCCTCTAGCGAAAGGACCTGATATATACATTTCAGGGAGGAGGAGTAAGAAATTAGGGTATATTGGAACATAGCTAGTTGTACAGTGTTGGCATCATACACTTTTGCAGTCGTTCTTTTATAGATAATGGGTAAAATGGAAGCTATGCTTTCCCTCATTGATCTTATATAAAAGCTGTTGCAAGAAACATCTTCAGGGCTTCCTGTTTTTTCTCTCTTTTTTACGATATTCATATTGGGGTTTGAGAGATGTCATAGTTTTTTTCATCACAAACTTGGCAACTAGTGAAAGAAAATACCGTCTTTCTTTACTGTGCTGCTTCCACATTAATAGCTTGTGGTCTGGGTGTTCCACTTCTTATGGTCATTTGCCATTTATGTAAGGGTATAATTCATTTGTGAGTCCCTTCTGTGTACCACACAAACTTTTCATTTTTCTTCATGTGGACTCCTTATGAGATGATGAAACTCATTTCTTTTCTTGGCACGGAGGGATCTTTTCATGATTGCCATAGGAAGTTTTGTCCGTACAGGTTTTTTTTGTTTTAGGAGCATATCTGTTGTTGATTCATAAGCATTTTATTTGTTATTTAAACTACATCAGGTGGAATTTATTTATAGCTGCTAATAAGGCCTTATGGGATTTATTTCTTACAGCTGTTTTCCCCTAGCAGAATTGTTTTTTGTTGTGTATAGAATCTATAGAATTCCTTGGAGATATGTCCAGTAGCTTGCAATCTTCATTTTGTTGTAGCTTTTGTTTATTGTCATTGTTTCTAAGTGGCTTAAGAATGTTGAAAGCATACTGTTGCTGCCATATATAGTAGTACAGTACCAGAGATGCTGATGTGAGTGGTTTACATAAATGATGCAATTAGTTTTTGCAAAAAAATGTCACAAATGTACTGCTGTTACTCTTTTCAGTTCCTAGTTGTTGACCATACTGAACAAATCCCCCCCCTGTACCCAAATATTATGTATAATCTGGCAACAGAGAATAATCTGATAAAATCGGCCTTATTCTACAAACAGTTATGACAGAATGAAATTGTGATTTTTTAAAGTGTTTGCTCTTTTTTTTTAAAAGTACTATATAAATTTCCAAGATCTTCCCTCTATAACAGCCAGGAGATGGAACACCTCCCCCCCTTCCCATACACCAAACCACTCACAATCAAAGTTTCTGAATGGCTCGCAAGCTTAATAGAGGTAGTTTCTACCAACTGAAACAAATTCATTAGACCCTGACATTAACATGGAAACATTAATTTAATGGGGCTTGGAGAAGTTGGGATCACTGAGGGGCAAGGACAAAAATTTACAGTGTAGGTGTTTAGCTAGGAAATTCTACTTACATAGAAAAATTAAGACACTATTCTGGATTTCTTTAAACTGCAGCTTTTGCACAGCAGTGTCTTTATTTAAAAACAACAACAAAACAGTCTTACTAAATTGTTGATTCGAAGGAATCTATAATAAATATTTGCTTCCCTTTTGTGTTGCTCTTTGTGAGCACAAGTACAACAATAATAGCAGATAGAAGAGGAGTAAACTTACAGTACTATCCTAAGCAGAGATACACCTTTGTAGTTCCCTTGCAGTCAAACTTTGCTTAGGATGGCATTGTAACTTTGCTCAAAAAGAACTAAAAAACAGAAGATGTATGCAACCACACTAAATAGTAATTAGTATACAAGATAACATTAAATGTTTTAAATACAATATTTTACAAAAAGTTTGGGATGAGTTTCTGTTCTGAACTAGCCTTCAGTAACATTAATTTCAAAAGTCATTGCACTTAAATTCCTTTGGAAAGTGAATTTTTGGTGTCTTGAAATAATCTCTGCCACTCTTCAAGTATAACACTTTCTTTCTCCTAATATCTGTGAAATTTAGTTAATTTTTGTCATAGAATGCTTTCTTAAGTAGTAGTGTTTAAAATGGTAGGTCTGGCTCGTTAATCTAATACCAAGTGTAGAGGCAAAGGACATGTTTGTGTTTTTTATTTAGTCATACATATCTTCTAATATTCTGACATACTAACATACTGACATGTTCAAAGGAGGTCTTCCCCATGAACAGAAAAACTTGAGTGCAAAACTTTTTTGCTGCTTCTTAGTATTCTTTCAGTTTAGTAATCTCTGTCTTGATGCTGTGACATCCTCCTGTATGTAATTCAGCAAAAGGCTACATTACTGTCAGGTTCTTTTGAAGCTGATCAAAATAATTTAACCAGTGAAGCTGGTGCCACGGCTGAGAAGATAGTGACTCATGAGCGTATTCCATGTAGAACAGCACAAATTCTGTCCCCTTCATTATTCTGTCCCCTTCAGAATTCAGTTAGAATATTGCGAGTTTTGTTTCTTTAAAAAAAAAAGGTTCCAAACACCAGAATGTTTTATTCCAGCTTTTAAAAAATAAACATTCCTTTTAAGAATCGATAGCCAAAAAGGAAGCAAAATTATTCAATGTGAATTCTCTTTTCAATTCTGTAGTTGTAGTCAGAACAGGAATATACTGAGAAAAATACTGAGTGACGGGTTTTGTTGTGTGTTTAGTGAGTGAATGTAAGGGAAAAGTTGCTTTTAGATAAACTAAACTAGTGGTATATGGCTGGTGTTTTGTGTGTGTTCTGGCCATATGAACAGATAAGGAGCAATCAAACTGTCTGGAAAGCCCTACTCTGTGCAGGCACCATGGCTGATGTGGCTTCTATTTTCACCAAGTTGGTGTGATTAATTTTCTTTGGCTCAATTTCCCTGCCATCTGTATCCACCTGGCTGTGTTGCGTTGGAGTTATATGAGGGGTAGCCTCTGTTGACAATGTCTGTTGGCTGCGGGAGGCACTGTTTGCCGTTGATCTTGTGGAGGAGGAACCCGAATGTGAGCTTCTGGAACCAGAAGAAGAGGAGCCAGGCTTGACTAATCGGGCTTTTGGAGCCTCTGCATCTTCTCTGTAATCAAGAAAGGCAATGCAATTAAACTAATAAATTGTGAGAACCAGAAACATTTGTGCATCATATATTTTTTTGGTACTTTTTAGAAGCTTATAACGGTTCTGGATTGTTTGTCAAATATTCAGTAATTCATTACATAACTCTACATCATCCATGATACATGAAATGGTTTACATATATCACAACACAAAGGGTATTGGTTTCCATTTTTAATAAGGAGTCTGAAGTTGTTGGAAGGAATGCAGCATTGTTAAATCCAGGACATTAAAAATAAAAGTACTCGCTGACCAGAAAGATTGTATGAGTAAACATCACAGAAGTCTTTCACAGGACTAACAGTTTACATATTTAAGTCTTAAGGGTTAATGCAACCACAGGGCCCAAATCATATCAGCAGTATATAACTTTTTGCCATTAATTCTTGGGACCACAGTATAGTGGTTAATATCAGTATTATCCCCTTAACCGTGTTACCTTGTTCCCCTATAGTATGTGGTAATTTGGATCACGTGACCTGTTTTGCTATGGAGGATGCCTTAATTAAGAACAAATGGGAGCAGGGGAGCCTCCCATTTGAGATGACTCGTTTCTAAGGAATGGTTTAGTAAATGTTCAAGATGATGTTTGTGAAAGCAAGCAAGAACTTAAGAATTTATTATTATTTTATATTATTTTGTATTACTTATACTTCACCTTTCTCCCCATTGAGAACCCAAAGCAGCTTACATAATTCGCTTCCATTTTTCTCTCTCACAACAACCATGTGAAGTAGGTTAGACTGAGAGGTCTAACCTACTTCAAGGTCACCCAGCAAACTTTCATGGGAGAGCAGGGAACTGAACCTCAGTCTCCCAGATTCTAGTCTGTCACTCTTATGTACTACATCGCACTGGCTTTCTAGAATGAGAGTAATGTAGCAAACAGTGGCCATGTGAGGAGACCAAAGGGTCACAGAGGGTGAGGATCCTTGGAGAGGAAAAAATGTGTGAGTATCTGTATGCCATTGCTAGAATTCTCCGCCAAGACAGGGGAGCTGGGACGCTCAGTGCTGAATGACAACGTAGACAGAGTGGGCATGTCCAAGATTTTGTGGAAATGATGGGAAAGTTTGGGATATGGATATCCCTTGCTAAAAACACTATAGATAGGCTAGGGAAGGATGCATTGTGGGGTTCTGTTTATCAAAGGGCATTGAGTCAAATAAGCTACAAAACATAAAGGGAATATTCCGATGGAATCACTATGGATGGAGATACCAGGTAACTTAGAAATATGGGTGATAACCTAATTGACCAAAATCATGAGAGTGATCTCAGGATGGAGAAGGAAATAAAGCAGGTTACTAAAGCAGAAAATGTTTATTTAAATTTATATTCAATTTATACTCCTCCCTCCCCACACCAGCACGCTCAGGGCGGATCACAACAAAGCTTAAAAACACATTTCACAATTCAGGCCATTAAGACCATTAAAAACGTGATAATGGGTAATTTCAGGTACCGTCAGACTGATTAGGTAAATATGTGCTCAAGTCAATACCATCATGAGAAAGTTTCTGGGTATCACATATGATTGTGCATTGGAACAGTTGGTCATGGAGCCAGCTAGAGCAGTAGTGACCTTGGACTTGGTTCCAATTGGAGCTCGAGACTTTGTGTGAGATGTAGTAGCACTAATTGGCAACAGTGACTACAATACTATTAAGTTCAGCATTTATGTCAATCGAAAGTTGCCCTAAAAGGCTAAAATGAGCACATTTGATTTTGAAAGAGGGAACATTACAAAAATAAGGACTAGTCAGAATGAAGCTGAAAGGGAGAACTCGCAGTCAGATCCCTTTGTGTGTGCATGTGCTGTCACGTGCTGACTCACGGTGACCCCAACAAGTGGCTTTCAAGACAAGTGAGGAGTAAAAGTGACTTGCCATTGCATTCCTCTGCAGAGCAATCCTAGCCTCCTTCACTGGTTTCCCATCTAAGTTGTGACTGGAGCTGTCCCTGCCTGGCTGCCAAGATCTGATGAAAACAAGGTATACTAGGCCACCTTCTCTCCCCAGATCTCTTTAAAACCACCTTAATTGAGGAAAGCATACAGGTGAGGATATGTACCTAGTCTAAACGGATGATAGTGAGGTTAACAACCCAGGTTATGGATGCTATAAAAGACAAATGGCTTGCTTTAAAAAGTGGAAGGTTTGGCTGAATGAGGTGAACAGAAAGGATCAGAGGTTCCGACAAAGCCAGTATAAATTGACACTTGGAACAAAGATGACTACGTTGGTACATGATAAATACAGATTAATAGATGAGATGGAGACAATGGAGAGAGAACTTCTGCCTCACCCATCATACTAGAAATTGGGAGCACCTAGAGAAGCTGATGGACATTAAGTTCAGGATGTACAAAAAGAAGTACTTAATGATTCAGCAAACTGGAATTCGGTGGATGTAGTGATGGCTACTAGTATAGATGGCTTTAAAAGGGAATTAGATTTGTAGAGAATTATGGCTACTATCCATGTTGACTATGCTGGGGATTATTAGGAAAGGGATTGAAAATAAAACAGCCAATATTATTACAATATTATAATGCCCCTTCATACATCTATATTGTTACCTCATTTGGAATCCTGTGTGCATTTCTGATCACTGTATATCAAAAAGGACATTGCAGAGCTGGAAAAAGTACAGAATAGAACAACCAAGATGATTAATGGATTGGAACAACTTTCCTATGAGGAAAGACTGAAGAGTCTGGGACCTTTCAGTTCAGAAAAGATACAACTTGGGGAAGGCATAATAGATGTTTTAAAAATTACACATGGGGTAGGAAGTGCGGACAGAGATAATTTCTTCTCCCCTTCCCAAAATACTAGACGTTGGGGGCACCCAGTTAAGATGATGGGCAGTAGATTCAGGGCAGACAAAAGAAATTACTGTTCTTAAAATGTTGACTATCCTGACAGAGGATGTAGTGATAGTCACATGCATAGATGGCTTTAAAAGGGGATTAGACAGACTAATGGAGGATATCAATAGTTACTAGGCATGGTGACTGCAGGGAACCTCCACCTTTAGACACAGTAAACCTCTGAATACTAGTGCCCGGAAGCAACATCAGGGAAGTCTTCGGCCTCTGTTCCTTGTTGTTGGCCCTCCAGAGTGGCTGATTGGCCGCTGTGTGAGACAGGATGATGGCTAGGTGGATGGACCACTTGTCTAATCCAACAGGCCATCTCATGTTCTTAAACAGCCAGTTGTACTAGGTGAACACCATGCAATTTCTAGATGCATATTCAATGAAAATAATTATCTGCTAGGAGTCTGTGGTTATTTTATAGTTTTATGTTTTGTAACAGCGGCCTGATCCAAGAAAACAATGCTGTACAAACCAGTGCACTGAGTCAGATTCGTGTTTTATTGAGCTCATAATCTTGTCTACCAGTATAGCTAATGTTAAAAGTTTCAGGTTAAGTTGAGAAGTTTGGAAGCTTCTGGAATAATATAGTTCTACATTTGCTTTCAGCACCCAGAAGGTTAGGACGTCCTTAATAACATGGTTGCAGTCTCTGGTTATGTTAATGGCAACTGATGGACAGATACGTTCTCCTTGAATTTTATCATTGTTAAAATAATTTCATTTGCAGTAGCCTAGTTAAAAGCCCATTGAACAGTGGTTACTTGGTGTCTGCTGAAAGCGTTTTACACAGTTCTAAATGACCTCATATTTTTAGGCTCTGTGATCACCAGTTTGTGGGACTTTTGTTCTATTTCTGAAGAAAAAAAACATTCTGGATCTGGTATTGCAACACAGGCACATAGTTCTGATGGAGGGAGCCTGTCATGCTTTGGTGTGTGAGGCAATACTTGTTTGTTCAGCAGAGTCAGCACTGGAACTTAAACTAGTTCTGGAGCTGCAACCTAGTCCCAGAATGTGTTCAGTGCTTACAGCACCTGTAGGCATCAGTGCGCTCCATATTTGCGCAACTTTGTTGCTGATTGAATTTGATTATCTGGCACTTGTTATATTTGTACCTCCTGAGCACATCAGGGTGAGTGATATGTTGGCTATGAGCAGGTCTTTTTTTCTGGGTAAAGAGGTGGTGGAACTCAGTGGGTTGCCAGCACAGGGGGCAACTCTTGGCGGGAGGTGGTGCCCCTGGTACCACATGTGCGCGCGCAAAGTGCACACATGCTCCCAGGGCCAATGACGTCACTTGGGTCAGCTGGAACAAGAGGGAAGTTTTTAAAAGTTTAAATCAACCTCAGTGAAAATGGTCACATGGCTGGTGGCCCTGCTGGCCACTGGCGTGGAGGGCAATCTCAACTCCCCTCTGTCTGGAGATCAGGGGGCGGGGCCACCAGCCATGTGACCATTTTCAAGAGGTTCCAGAACTCCATTCCACCGCGTTCCAGCTGAAAAAAAGCCCTGGCTATGAGCAATTGGTCTGCCCAAGGTATAATTCGTAGATGAGTATGACTTTGAACCTTGGTTTTCCACATCCATATCTAATGTTTTAGCCATTGCCGTATGCTCAAGTCTGATTTAAACATGATGCTGCTGCTAGGATAGAAGAATTTGCTCGTGCGACTTTGCAAGTCTCATTTAAACTGGGCCACTGCCTGTGCAAAGCAGGTACACATGCAGCTGTTGTATGACAGTGCTACACCCATCCATGCTATCGTTAGCTGCTTTGCATGGTGGCAGGCCAATTCATAAAAGATGCTGGGTATATGTAAAGTCATTTAGGTAAGCTGTTTTATTTCATGGGTCTTGTTTAAATCAATCCAGAACCTTCTGTTTTGAGAGATACCCATTCTCTCTCCTTCAGTTGTTCACATTCTTAATTGCATCCTGCCTTTCTTCCCCCTCCACCCCTAAATCAGTTATCTTCCTAGACTGGTAATCTTGTTGCCCTGTGTTGTGGCTTTCAGGCACAAAAACCGGTAGTGGAGCAAAAGGAACATTGCCAAAGATGCTGAAGCTGGGCAGGAATGAGAAACAGAAAATAGAAAGCAAGGGTCAAGAAAAGGTACAGGCGAGTGACACATAGTAAAGCAGAAGAAGTGATTTACTTCAGCAGAGAATTGTTAATGACCTGTAAAGGGTAAGTAAAGAGATCGTCTTCTTTATTGGATAATTCAGAGAGTGAAGTTATATGTCAAGTGTGAGCTGGTAGCTTTTAAGTAGAATGAAAGCAAACAGGTTTAGTTTTTTCTTCACACGTGTGTTGTCTGCTGAGTCATGCCTTCAGAGACTTCCTGGAAACTCCCTACTCTAAAGGATCAGAGCAGCTGTTCTAGAAAAGAGGGAGCTGTAGAATTATATACATGAAGAGTTGTCATCTTGTAGCAAACTAGTGACAACAAGCCTCGTAGGAATCCAGATGGAGACTTGTTGAAAAATGAATTCTTCAGAATTTTGAAGGAAATTAAAATTTAGCTCTGAAAAATGAAGATTTATTTTATTTCAGAGTTGGAAAAGACACAAGGATCTCCTAGGCCAAACTCTAGGCAGTTCAGGAATTACAGCTGTAATATCCTCAGCAAACAGGTATCCAGGTGATACTTAAAAACTTCCAATGATGAAGAATCTACCATCTCATGAGGGAGACTATTCCAGTGTCCGACACACCGCACAATCAGGAAATTCATCTTCAAATTTAATAGAAACTTCCTTTGCTGTAGTTTATATCCATGAGTATGAGTTCTGTCATCCAACATAACTGAGAGAGTATCCACCTCATTCTCGTTAGGGCAACCCTTTAGGTATTGGAAGAAGGCAATCATATCACGTTATAAGCAGCTCTTCTCCAATGCAGAGATTCCCAACTTCTTCCACCTTTCATACGACATGATGTACAAATGCCCCACCAGTTTCATTGACATACACTGAACTCATTCCAGCTTGTCGACATCCTTCCTGAACTGTGATGCCCAAAACTGAACACAATACTCCAGGTGAGGCCTACCCAAAGCAGTGTACAGCTGCACCAGTACCTCATGTGACCTCAGTACTACACTTCTGCGAATGCAGACAAAATTACATTAGTCTTTTTTACCGTTGCATCTCTCTGCTGCTCATGTTAAGCTTATGGTCTTCTAGAACCTCCAAATCCTTTTCAGAGGTGGTACTACCCAGGCATGTTTCACCCATCCAATATTTATATAACAGATTTTTATCACCTAAGTGCAACACTTCAGAAATGTCACTATTAAACTTCATTGTCTTTGCCTGGACTCAATCCTCCATCCAATCCAAGTCTAGCTGCATCATATTTTTATCTCCCAAGGTATTAACTACCCCATCCAGTTTAGCGTCGTACAAATTTGATGAGCATGTTCTGTACTCCCTCTTCTTATAAAGATGTTAAACAGCCCTGGGCCCAAAACAGAGCCCTGAGGCACCCTGCTTGTCCCCTCCCTCCATGTTTGCATATAAATTATTTTCTTCATAATGCTTACTGTGGGCAAGAGCTAGAGATGTAAAATGTCTGGAAATTTTAATGCTGGGGGAAAAATTCCTTCTGTTTTGGAACAGGACACTTTGGGCAAAATGGAAATACTGGGAAATTGAAATATATACAGTACTTAGCTTCCTCTATAACCTAAACTTTTTATACTGATTTAACAACATACACATGCATCATTTGTAACATTTATAATTTGCAGTGCAATCCTAAGCAGCATTACTCTGATCTAAGCCCATTGATTTCAGTGGGCTTAGACTGGAGTAACTCTGCTTAGGATTGCACTGTTAGTGTATAAAATTGTACCATTTATGGAATTTAAAGAATAAATGTCTTTTGCTTTCTTTAAGAAAAACTGTAAGTTTACCCAATAATAAAATTTTGCAAACTGCAGCACACTGTGGTACCATAGCACATACATCTTTAATTTTTGCCACCTGAGTGTTAAGAAAAAATAAAAGTTGAAAATGGAAAATAAAGCATACAAACCACATTCTTTATCACTGAAGTACACCTCTTCCCTTTGTTTTGTTTTTTTTGACCAAAGAAAAGTTGTTTGATATGTGTATATTTGTAATGATTCAAGTACAGGGGCTATAAGGGGAAATTACCTGATTTCATTTGGGGACTCTTCTTCTTCATATTTCTTCTTCTGGTTCCTCCTGATAGTCAGCCACACCGTCAGGAAAATTAGGAAGAGGACCCCAATCGCTCCACAGGCTGCTCCAGCAATTAAGCCAAAATTTCGTGCATCTATTAATTCACAAATGCATACCCTTTTATATATTTGCCATGTAATATGGCAGGTTAGAGATTTTGATCTCTCTCTAGCCATCATGTTATCCATGTGTCACTGTCAGTAATTATTATCATATAATCACAAACTGCTTGTTCCAAGAACAGACATCTTATGCCTAGTGTGGCATATATGATTCAAATATTTATTTATTTATTTATCTGGGTTGTTAAAATAAGTATCTGATCAGCATAGTTATACAGATGGATTTGTCTATATGGTGTTTAGTGTCATGGGAAGGATAAGATTAAAAGGGAACTCATTAATCACTGACTGTTAAGTAAATATTGAGGGTGACATCCCAACCATGTTACATGGCAGATTCATGATAGTCTTCTTTCTTATTAAAATGTAGTTTTGTGCATGAGAGTGATTTGGATAAAGGCTGTGGCACTGGGAAAAAGTGAATTTAACGGTCAGCCTGCACCATTTCCCCAAACAAAATTGCTTTCCAGGGCACAATACAGGTACTTTTCTTCCCCCTGCTCTGTAGCAGAGCAGTTTAGGTAATGATTGGGGAAATGACATGCTGTAGGGAGGAGGGGATAGCCCTTTGTCCTCTAGCTCTGCAATTGTAATACAAATTATTCCCTCCCTGGCAGCTGCTTTTAATGTTAAAATGCCAAGAGACTGATCACAGATCTGCTATGTTTGTCCTTCATCTTAAAATTACTCAGGTGCATGGTCAGAGGTGTGGTCTTTGTTGCAGAGAAATAGCTCACTAATGAAAGCTGGAGAAAACTGCTTAGAGATACAGCTGCTATTGAAATTACCCTAGTATTAAATACTGCCTACTTACATTGCACAGACACCTGCACAACACAGCTGTCCTTTCCTGCTTCGTTGGTGGCAGTGCACTGGTATGACCCCGAAGCCAGTCTTGTGAGATTCTTCATTATAATTTGTGCTGGATTGGAAAAGTCTAGAACATTATTGAACATGATTTAATTAATAATTGGATAGTGTAATTATCTTGATGTACATTAAGGAATAAATTGCAGAGCAATTGTAAAGCATCATGTTGTAACTGATAAAATTCTTCGAATTCCACTGAGGATTTGTATATACAATTTAAATGGGTTCGTGATGTGTTTCTGTTGACTTCTACCATTCATTGTATTGTGAAGCTGTGTTTTAAATGTTTTCGAATATTCTGCCTATTTGATCTGATTCTTAAAAGGAAACTGATGTGCCAAGATTTGAGGGGGGAATGGATTTACATTGTAACTGGGGCTTTGCAGATGTTGATACATAATGGAAAATGCAGCCCTTCCTCTGTCATCCTACAGGTAGGGTAGTAAACTACAATATATAGTAAAAAAAATCAGACAACTATTTCACCACCTACCCAACTGTAGCATGGTTTTATTCACTGTGCATCTTGGTATATCAGTTTAGTTGTGAGGACTGGTGTGAAGTACTATATGCTCTGGGAGGAGTGGATGTGGGAAGGAAGTTAACAGTTATCATCTTGGGCTCCTGTGTCTGGCACTGTGCATATGCAAGCCACAGTGTTAGTGCTCTGAAGAGAAATGGAGAACCCTTCCCTCCTCCGTTCAAGCAAGGATCAGCCCCGTGCAAGCATCTTTCCCTGCTCAGTTCGCTCCTGATGGCCTCTAGAAAGAACAGCTGCAAGAGAACCTTTGCCGAGGGTGATTCTCTAGTTAATATGATGGATTTGAAATAGAAGTGACTTACTGATTCGTGTCATGGGAGGAAAGGATCCAGCTTTCCCCTCCTCATCAATAATACGTTGCCATGTATAAATTATGGGCTTCGTGCCTGAGACAGAATTGCATTGTAAAATGATTTCTTTTCCTTCGGACAACTCTCCTTCTTTCCAGCATTTAGGTTTGGAAGGTTTCTCTGGGGAGGAGGGAAATGCAGATGAAATTGGTGAGATAATTGGAAACCACATTTTGTGTTCAGCAGAAGAGTTAAGTCATTCTTTTTGAATAACTTCATAGCACTCTTACCCAGAACCTTCAGAGTAATATGAGTCCACTCATAGTTCCCAGCATTTTTAACTTTGCATATATACGCCCCAGCATCGCTTGGCTGCAGAAAAGAAATCTCCAAGGAGGCATCTCCATTCCGGAAGTTAGAGGCAAATGAAACACGGCCCTTTTGTTCTTCATTTAAGTCAGGGTAGTAGATATGGCCTCCTCCATAAGTGATCACCTGAGAGGTAGAAAAAGCAACCCGTCAGTTACTCCATTTCTCATCTTGCAGTTATTTAGCAAAACAAAATGAACTAAAGGCCTACCAATGATGAGAGATGGGGTTTGTTGAAACTTTTGACATTTAACAAAATTGGAAACCTACTAATTATTGTTTCATGTGCCACACAAAATATAATCAGAAGTTGAGGTGCTGCACAGATATTCATCCTTGGTGGTGATGCATGTTATAGTGGCTCACTTGTACTATGCTGTTGCTTCTGTGGCTGTATAGTTAAATTTTTACCATTATAATGCATGAAAAATCTATTCAACATACAATCAAGATGATTTGTCTCATCCGTCTGAAATTTGGCTCAATGAATCCTCCTAGAGAGCGGTGCAATCTGACCAAATTTTAGAAAAACCGTGAAAAATGAGTAAGTTATAGACATTTTAAAAATTGGCCATGATCTTGAAGCTGCAGTACTTTGCAATCTGTTGTTTGTATATCCATCATGTAGCTTTTATATCTTTTCTCAATTTCATTCTGTCTAAAGTTTACAAATGTTTCATGGATCTTGCCCTAAATCTTTTTGTGAAAATCTGTTGTATATTGATAAAGTTATTTCAAAATACTTGTTTAATACTTTTGTTGAACTAATGCTGAGTTATGAGTGTTTGGATGGTTGGTGAAGTACACATTCTTGGAGGAATGTCTACCCTTCAGAAAAAAATTCTCTGCCTACCCAAAATTTGGAGGAGCAACCTGTACTGCAGTACTCAAGGTAGGGTGCTTCCATTCAGCGATGAATCTCCATGTAACAACAAAAAGGGCTAAGGACTTGCATTTTTTAAAGATAAAAACTGGTAATATGGAGGAATCAGTAGGTAAATTGTTAGAATGCTATAGTGATATGTCAACTCCCAATTTTTAAAATGCTCTCTGGTGGCAAGAAAAGGGATGACAGCTGAAGAGGGGCTGAGGCAAAGCGAATATGCTGATTTGGGTGGGGCATGCATGCCTTACCTGTAACCTTTCCAAAATGAGCATAGCAAACCAGGTTTGGGAAAGATCACAGCAAAGCAGAGGGACATGTGGACAGTGAACAATTGGGTTGGATGCTCAAAACACGCTTGGTTTGGTTAGAAACCAAACTGGAGCAAAACCTCTATATGGCAACAGCCCTATTTATCTAGTGTGGAGGGTCTCAGAAGAATGAGAACTACAGCAAGTGTAAAGTTTATTTCAGTCAGGGTTTTTTGTTTGTTTGCACAATTGTATGGCCACAACAGTGTGACAGTTTTTTTTTAAAGTCCCTTCAAAGTTAATCCATTGCTGAAAAATTTGAAAATGCCTTTTGGCATTCAGCAGGGCTTGTAATGAAGGGGGTTATTTTAGTCTTGTATTTATAGAGCACAGGACTACTGTTGTACTTCTCAAGAAAGGCAAAGCTTTCGAGGCTCCCTCCTCTCTTATTATGCCATGATTTTCCTTTCTGGGATCAAATTTTTTTGGTTTAGGAGAAGAATGAAGGTTCAGGTTCCAAACCAGGGAGTAGAGGGGTGATTGGATGCAGCAGTCTATCTGTGGAAGGCACTGATGGATGCTTATCTTTTTCTTTTCCTTTCTGCCTAGAAATCCTTTCTGATTCTTGGAAAGTTGACTCCTGGGATTGTGGTTCTGGTATATACTGATGACTGCACAGATCAGGGTATTACAATGAGGAATGGAAGGGGATGAAATCTATACCTCTTCTGTCAGCACAGCTCTGCTGATGGAAAAGGGAGGAGAGAGTGATTTACAGTACAATCCTAAGTAGAGTTACTTCAGTCTAAGATTTCAATGGGCTTAGACTGGTATAACTCTGTTTAGGATTGCTCTGCTAGTCCCTGATCCCCATGGCTATTAGTCCATTACTCTATTTACTTCTTAAGATTAAGAATGGATACTAGGGCAGGTGGTTTTCTTTCAGCTTTCCCATGGAGTTGACAGAGAGTGGAATCAGCCATTTCACAATGTTTTAACTGTTCAAGGAAGGAGAATTAGTCCCATACTCAGGGTATCTTAACCTTCTTTGCTGTAGCCTAGAGGATGGGAGATTTGAGAGCCATCCTGGACCTGAAATATAAGGAATCAAGAAACAGTGAAGTGTGTTTGGAATTCTTTCAGCCAAGCCTCAGAGATTTACACTGTTGTACACTAATCCAACCAAACCATTACAGATTTCTACAATTGTAGATGGCTCGCAGCAGGCATTCATGCATGATTATTCTGTTCAGCAGCTTTTCATTGACATTAGGGTCTTCAGCAAAGTCTAGTAGCCTGCAAGGATCCTGTAGATTACCAGAACCACATAACCATGTAAACACCTAAACCACCTCATCAGTTATCTCTCTTATTGCAGAAAAACAATCTCTGCTCAATCACAAGAAGGGTAGATTTTTCATCCTGTTTCACTGTGCAGCAGCAGCCACAAATGCTCTTGTGGCCAGGTTGCCAAAATGATTGTGTGTTTTTCCCATTTGTTCTTAAATGCCAAGACTATTAGAAAGCTCAGGAAAGAAATCAGAGTTTCCTTATATTCTGCCTATGACACTTGTGGAGCTATGTGATTGATTAAGGATACCATGGATGAGACACCTCCTGTTTCACTGCCTAATTTTCTACCATGGTCTAAGTAATTCCGGCTGAAAGTTGCGTGGCTTTTCCAGTAAAACAATAGATGTCTGACATACCACTTTGGGGTCAGCTTCAGAATTCTGTAGCAGCCATTCTATGTCCAGGCTTGTTTGGTTCAAGAGGTGCAGCCGATGGTGACAGGGTAGAGTAAGGTTTGCTCCAGCCACCCTCTTAAATTCTGTCTGAGCTTGTGTCATCCAAGTGGAACAGGTAGCTGAAAGACAAAACATCACATGTTGCCAGTGAACTGTACCCCATAAATACCTGCCTTAGCATTTGCCTATCATGTTACAGTATGGGTCAGCTGAAGGTTCATGAGTTCCATCCTTTAACTCTTCTGTTTTCCATCCACAGCCTCTTCTACTTTTCCCTTGTCCTCAAAATGGCATATTGTTATATTTACCTATTGTCACGGCTACAGGCCCTCAGTGCCTCGACCCAGCTTAGGGGAAGAGCCAGCAAAGGTCTATCAGCCGGGCTAAACAAAATTAGCAAATTGGCAAGAGAAGGAAAGTCCCTCAAATGCCCTCAATTCTGCCACCAGTCCCTCAGGGTTCCCAAAAGCTTTAGGAGGAGAGGGACACCCTCCAAGCCTATTAGGGAGCTAAAAGGAGCAAAGTCTACCTAGCAAGGTTGTGCTTGCAGGTAGAGTGCACAGCAAAATGTTATTAGGTAGGTGGTTCACGAGAATGAGCAAAAATGGGTTCGGCAAAGTACCTTGAGTTTTGAGACCCCAAAGTCACACACCCAAACACAAAATATAATATAATTATTTATTAAGATGCAAGGTCACATACAATGGTACAAGACAGACTGTGAGGAATAAAACAAAAATACCTATAGCTTTATTTGCTCTAACTTATACATACCAATATCATAGTAGAAGTAGATTGTCAAAAGTTGTCAAGAAGGCAAAAGGCAAAATCTCTGGTCACAGAGGCAAAATCAGTCAGGCTTCATAGCACAGCAAAATGGATGGGTTCAGGAACGTCCATCCCCAGACAGAGCCAGTTTGAGAAACTGACCGAATTACAATAGTGGTTACTGCAACCCAGACAGAATCTGAGGTCCATTATTGGTAATGGGTTTTTTATGTCAATCTTGCCACCCGAGAAGGGAGGGCCGGTCCACCAATCGGCTAGCAAGAGTGTGATCTCATAGTCAAAAGTGACTGTGTGCAAAAAAGGAGTTAGGTGTATGGCTGCAGTCCAAGACACCCCCTCCCATCTTGCAGGTGCAATTAGTTTCATGAAGCAAGAATGTTAATTGGTTTACTGTCTGGCCATGGAGGTTCTCTCGCTCTGAGTGTCTTATCTAATCTGCAAGGTCAGAGTGTTCGAGAAGCGAGAGGCATCTCCGTTCTCAAGAGAAACGGCTAGAAGCAGAAAAGGGGGAGTTTGTGGGCTAGAAAATGTCTTAGAATAGCAAGGCCTCTTGACCAAAGTTTTAAGCAGCCATTCTACCTCAGAAAGGCTAAATACAAAAGAAAGTTAAGCATTTTTCTCTACATCTTCCCCCTTCAGGAGATGAAATTACTGGGTTTACTCAAATTTCATCTAAAAAACTAAAAGAAAAATGCTAGTAGTAAAAAATGTGCAATATTAAAAGACCCGTATTTCCAAAAGGCATAAATAAAACACAAAAGGATGGGTAAAAACACATAAAAACAGTAAAATGAGGTAACTTGAGAAATTAGCAGCCACTGTGAATGCAAGAGGAAGAAAAAATTTAAAGGCAGTGTTTTACATTTGGAAGCAAAGCAAAATATACTGTAATTCAGGTAATAAGAGCAGTTACAGAAAGCAATCAAGGTTAAACAATTTAACCAGCAACATCACAGTAAATTCTGGACAATCTGTCAGCCACAATGTTTTCAGAACCCTTGATATGTTGCACAGTGAAATCAAAATCTTGCAAAGCAAGGCTCCATCTTAACAGTTTCTGGTTAGAGTTTTTAACTCTGTCTAACCAGCAAAGTGGGGAGTGATCTGTTTGAAGTGTAAATTTTTGTCCCCACAAATAGGATCTTAGTTTAGTCAGAGCCCAGACAATTCCAAAACACTCTTTTTCAATAGTAGACAAGTTACATTCTCTGGGCAGCAATTTCTTACTCAAAAAGACAACAGGATGTAAAGTTCCATCAGGCCCCTTTTGACAAAGGACGGCTCCAACTCCAGTTTGGCTTGCATCTGTTTGCACAAAAGAGGGTTGAGCAGGATCAGGAGCAATCATTACAGGGGACTGCATCAAACAAGCCTTCAAAGACTCAAAGGCAGACTGACACTGAGCAGTCCAAACCACTTTAAGAGGCTGACGTTTTTTGCACAGATCAGTGAGTGGTGTAGCAAGGGTAGAGAAATGATTAATAAATCTCCTGTAATAGCCAATGAGGCCCAAAAAGGACTGAACTTCTCGCTTAGTTTTAGGTACAGGCCAGTCCAAAATACTTTGCACTTTAACCTCTAAAGGCTTAATAGTACCACCACCAACTCTATGGCCTAGATAAGAAACTTCTGCTAAAGCGAACTGACATTTGGAGACCTTAATAGTAAGCCCAACATCTCTTACACGAGTCAAAACTTGAGACAAATGGTACATATGATCAGACCAGGTATCAGAAAAAATTGCCACATCATCTAAATAGGCACAAGAGTACTCAGAGAGGCCCTGAAGCATGGTATTAATTAACCTCTGAAAGGTCATGGGCGCGTTCTTCAGGCCGAAAGGCATAGTAATAAATTGATAAAGTCCCAGATGAGTGACAAATGCAGATTTGATAGAAGCATCTTCATCCAAACAGACTTGCCAGTAGCCTTTGTTCATGTCCAAAACAGAAATGTACTTAGCTCTGCCAAGCCTCTCAATAAGTTCATCAATACGAGGCAGAGGAAACTGATCAGAAACTGTAACAGCATTCAACTTCCTGTAATCCACACAGAAACGAATCCCTCCATCCTTCTTAGGGACGAGCACAACAGGAGCAGCCCAAGCTGATTGAGAGGGCTTGATAACATTCAGATCCAACATTTCCTGGATTTCCAAAGCAATATCTTTAGCATGCTGGCCACTAACACGGTAAGGATGGCTAGCAACAGGCAAAGCATCTTGCGTATTGATGGTATGTGTTAGCAAAGAGGTTCTTCCTGGACGGCTAGTGAAGACATCAGCAAACTTTTCCAGAACAGCATAAAGTTGAGCAGTTTGCTCAGATGACAAAGCAGAATCAAAAATAATGCTGTCAATGCCCCCAGGGTCTTTACTCTCAGCGAGCAAATCAAGGGGTTGATCAGGCACATCTTCAGTACACTTCAGAGCAAACATGCCAGGCAATCTCTCATGGTATTTTTTCAAAGAGTTCACATGATATAGCTTAGGCTGAGGGTGAGCCTCAGGAAAGGCAACCAAATAATGCACAGCACTCTCTTTTTTGACGATTTCAGCAGGACCAGTCCACATCACAGCCATTTTATGCGGTTTAACCGGGCTGAGGACTAGGACCTTATCCTTAGGGAAATATTCTCGAGGCACAGCTTTTCTATCATAAGCCCGCTTCTGTAACGTCTGGGCTTTGGTCAAATGAAGTTTTGCAGATTCCCAAATAGCAGCCAAAGTCTCTTTCAGCTGGTGGAAATAAGTCACAACAGACATAGGCTTCAATTCAGACACGCCTTCCCATTGCTGGCGAAGCATAGTCAAAGGAGTATTCAGAGAGCGGCCAAAAACAATCTGATTAGGAGAAAAGCCCAAGCTCTCTTGCAAAGTGTCATTATAAGCCCCAATCATAAAAGGCAAAGATTTTTCCCAGTCAGGGCCAAAGTCCAGTACATATTTTCTCAGCATCTGGCCCACTGTACGATTAACACGTTCAGTCAAGCCATTCTCCCAATGAGCATAAGGGATGGTGACTTGATGTTCAATCTTAGCAAGCTCAAAAACTTTTTTCATTAAGCCACTCACCAAAGAAGGTCCCATATCTGATCGGATGGTCTTAGGCAGACCCCATCTGGAAGCCACAACAAGCAGGGCACGCGCTACAGCAGGAGCAGTGATGTTGGCCAGGGGGGTCACATCCAGATAATGCGAGGAAAAATCAATAACAGTCAGGAGAAACTTCTTTCCACTCCTGGACGGTTTAGCAAGAGGTCCAATAATATCAATCCCCCATTTGGCAAAAACTTCCTCCACTATAGGTGCCGGTTGCAGAGGGGCACGAGGGTGGTCTGCAGAAAATCCTTCACGTTGACAGACATCACAAGTCTTGACAAAAGCAGTAACAGCTTGGCACACTTCAGGCCAATAAAATGAGCGGCTAACTTTCTCCAAAGTCCGTTTAACTCCAAAATGGCCAGAAAGCAAATTTTCATGAGCTAGCTGCAAAACTTTCTCCCGGAACGGCTGAGGAACGACAAGTTGTTTGATGGGAGTATCAAGTTTCTTAGCAACATATTCTCTGTAAAGCAATCCATTTTCCACAAGGAATTTCACTCTAGGTTGGTCAAAGCATCTAGGAGATTTTTCCACAGCTTCCCAACACGATTTCAAAGAGACATCAGCCTTCTGGGCTTGAATAAACAGTTGCTCATCAGCAAAGACTTGAGAATTTACAACAGCAGAGTCAGAAGGTTCGGGGCACGCTGGCCGGTCAGCCGAAGGAGGAGCAGTTGCTACAGCAACAGGCTGGGCTGACACACTAACTTCACAAAGTTCAGGCTTTTGCTGTTGTTTAAGTTCAGCAGGCATGCAGCAAAAGGATTTATAAGCTAAGTCATTTCCAATCAAAAATGCAGGAGTAGCTGTATCATGAACTAGCACAGTCAGTGATCCATTATAGAACTTATATTCAACATGCACATTTGCCAACTCCTTCTGAATAGGCTGGCTAGAATAAGGAGTAACTGTTAAGGTTTTACCTTGCAAAAACTGGTCAGGTTGCACAAGTTGACGTTGAACAGATGAGACGTCGCTCCCAGAATCTCTTAAGCCAGAAACTTGAACAAAGTTAATCCTCAGTTCATGACTAAATTCCATTTGAGCCCAATTTATTTGTTGTGGGTCAATGAAAGACATAGCAACAGGTTGGCTGGCACTGGGCGCAGCAGCAGAAACAGAAGCTGTAACAGGAGCCGAAGGAGGCTGTGTAGGCTGGGCTGGCTGAACAGCAGCCGCAGCTTGCTGGACAGGTACCGTAGCATCATCTTCCCAATTTTCAGGCTGAGAGGCAGCAGGAGCTGCTTGCACAGTTCGAACACGAGTAGTGGAAGCAGGTGTACTAGTCTTCTGTTGTCCTTTGGCTTTCAGGACAGGACAGTCCACAACATTATGTCCTTTTTCCTTGCAATAGAAACACAGACCCGATCGTGGTTCCAAACGTGGTCTCACAGCCACAGTGGGGGAGGTGATCTTCTTTGCTGAAGAGGCGCTGCCAGTCTCAGAGGCTTTAGCTGGCTTTGAAACTTCAGCAGCTGGACGAATAGTCCCTCCACTTCCCACGCAGGTTTTCCACCAAATCTCTGCCTATGCAGTTTCATCTTCTGGGCCAATTCAGCTGCTTGCTCTAGAGTTTGAGGGTCCCAATCCTGGACCAAGGCAGTAAGGTCTTCAGGCAACACTCTGTAGAATTGCTCTTTCAGCATAAGCTCTTTTAATTGCAGGAACGAGTGGACACCTTCTGCAGCAAGCCAGCGGTCCAAATTCTGGGAGAGTTTGGCAGCAGTTAGATAGTAGTTCTCCTGGCTACGCTCCACTCTCCTAAAGGCCCGCCGGTAGTTCTCTGAAGACAAGGCAAATCTTTGCAAAGCCAAAGTCTTAAACTGGGGGTAGCTTCCAGCAGCTTGAGCAGGCAAATTCCCCAGCAAGTCAGCAAGGACTCCAGTAACTTGAGATCTTAGAATCAGCATATAGTAACGATTAGGCACACCCAAGTCCTTACAAGTCTGTTCATAGAGCGAAAAAAATCCAAGAGGATCTTGGCCGTCTTTAAAAGTTGGAAACAGGCGCCGGTCAAAAGCCCACGGCGAAAGCGGTGGAGGTCGAGCAGGTCGGACGGGGGAGATGTCTCTGTCAGCAGGTCTCCTCGGCCTCGTAGACTCTTCCTCCTCCTCGTCGTCTGCTGACCAAAAATGCACATCTGGCATACGTCTTCTAGAAGGTCTGGGCAAGGAAACATCTTGGCGGGTCCTGTCTCGGGGACTCACAGCTCTCTCTTCCACATCCTCCTCAGACCATAAATTCACATTGGGCCGTCGCCTACGCCGCCGCCAAAATTCATTCTCCAGCTCAGTCTCTGAATCACTACAGCTCTCATCCTCCAAAATTGCTTGTCCTTTAGTTCCAGCAAAATGCCGGGAACGGCTTTTTGAGGGCACAGCATCCTCAAGATAGTCCACAGGAGTAGTAAATTGAATCTTAGCACGTGGAGGCGGAACAGGTCGGTCGTCTGTTCTCTGGTCATCTTGCCAAGGCTGCAAATCTGCAGGAGTAGATTGCTCAGTAGCCCGTGTCTTGGGGCGCACAGGGGGAGTAGTCTGCAAGTCTTCCTCCCGATCATCTGGCTCTCCAACAGAATCAATGGTGTATAACGACTCATCAACAGGTCCACGGAAGGGGTTAGTATTTTTCCCTCCAGCAGCCATCATAAAAGCCTAACTGCTTCTGACAAAACAAAAAACTCTCACAGAAAATCTCAAAGTGACCGTTGCACAAACAAAATAGGCAGTTACTTCAAAGTCTCAAAAGAGTCCAACTCTGACCCCAGGCCAGTAATTAGACTAAATCAACACCGCAATGCCACCATGTCACGGCTACAGGCCCTCAGTGCCTCGACCCAGCTTAGGGGAAGAGCCAGCAAAGGTCTATCAGCCGGGCTAAACAAAATTAGCAAATTGGCAAGAGAAGGAAAGTCCCTCAAATGCCCTCAATTCTGCCACCAGTCCCTCAGGGTTCCCAAAAGCTTTAGGAGGAGAGGGACACCCTCCAAGCCTATTAGGGAGCTAAAAGGAGCAAAGTCTACCTAGCAAGGTTGTGCTTGCAGGTAGAGTGCACAGCAAAATGTTATTAGGTAGGTGGTTCACGAGAATGAGCAAAAATGGGTTCGGCAAAGTACCTTGAGTTTTGAGACCCCAAAGTCACACACCCAAACACAAAATATAATATAATTATTTATTAAGATGCAAGGTCACATACAATGGTACAAGACAGACTGTGAGGAATAAAACAAAAATACCTATAGCTTTATTTGCTCTAACTTATACATACCAATATCATAGTAGAAGTAGATTGTCAAAAGTTGTCAAGAAGGCAAAAGGCAAAATCTCTGGTCACAGAGGCAAAATCAGTCAGGCTTCATAGCACAGCAAAATGGATGGGTTCAGGAACGTCCATCCCCAGACAGAGCCAGTTTGAGAAACTGACCGAATTACAATAGTGGTTACTGCAACCCAGACAGAATCTGAGGTCCATTATTGGTAATGGGTTTTTTATGTCAATCTTGCCACCCGAGAAGGGAGGGCCGGTCCACCAATCGGCTAGCAAGAGTGTGATCTCATAGTCAAAAGTGACTGTGTGCAAAAAAGGAGTTAGGTGTATGGCTGCAGTCCAAGACACCCCCTCCCATCTTGCAGGTGCAATTAGTTTCATGAAGCAAGAATGTTAATTGGTTTACTGTCTGGCCATGGAGGTTCTCTCGCTCTGAGTGTCTTATCTAATCTGCAAGGTCAGAGTGTTCGAGAAGCGAGAGGCATCTCCGTTCTCAAGAGAAACGGCTAGAAGCAGAAAAGGGGGAGTTTGTGGGCTAGAAAATGTCTTAGAATAGCAAGGCCTCTTGACCAAAGTTTTAAGCAGCCATTCTACCTCAGAAAGGCTAAATACAAAAGAAAGTTAAGCATTTTTCTCTACACCTATAGCACTGAATATTTTCCTTCCTCTTTCCAGCTCTGGTGCTGGTAGAGAATGCCTGTAAAAACTAACACAACACTGTGCTTATCTCAGTGAAACAGGCATTTGATGTCTATACTCTTCCTAAAAAACAGCTCCTTCTGTTATGGAGGAGCTGTTTGCATCTACTCCGCCCTCCCCTCTCCTCCTCTATATCTGACCAGTTTCTTTTTGCCCTCCATGCATCTGACGAAGAGAACTGTGATTCTCGAAAGCTTATGCTACAATAAAATTGGTTAGTCTTAAAGGTGCTACTGGACTCTTTTTGATCTTCCTAAGATGCTGGCTTCTGGTGCTGGGCTCACCATACTTTAAAGAGTGTCCTGCCTCCCAATATGTTGTGCTTTGCAGCAAAAGCTTTCTGGAGATTACATCCTGGAAGCAAAACTGGAAAGTGAACTGTCGTAAGGTATTTTTAGCAAGTATCTTTCCTCAGTGGCTTCCTGGTGCAAGTTTGCCAATGCTGGATCTTGAAGGCCAAGTTGCAAGTCTTGTCTGTTTCACTAAGTTTTCTTGGTATTTTGATTTCTGCGCTGCTTTGATTTTATATTAAAGTTTATTTATAATCTTCTCATTTTCTGTATGTTTTATTACCATTTTTATTGATACGTTGAACTTCATTACATTTTGTGATCTGACTGTCTGGAACTGATCAAGCAAAGCAGCATATAAATATTTAAAACAAGTATTATTCTTCCTGTGTTAGAAATGGGCAGTGCAGATGACTTGGTCAGTGCCATACCACCAAGTGTGGTACGATTTGCACAGTCCTATATGAGATTCATGCATTTGTGTCTTCCTGGAATGTTAGAGGGCTTGTATTTTTGGTTTGCAGATTTAGTGTTGCAGGCAGCCATGGGCATCTGTAGCCTCAGCCATGAAAGGGGAAAGCTTGGTAATTAGTTGCTTTCCTAGGAATATTAGAAGCTAATTGGTAGCTGTCAGAACAGGGTCAGATAGGAGATCATTAGCTCTTATTTACTGCTCACCCACAGGTTATTTAAATGCTTTAAAAAAGTTACATTCACAATGGTAAAAATCAGTGACAGAAATACAGTTCTTTTAACTATTGAATTTTATAGCAGGGCAGAACAGTTCTGTGTCATTTACCTCTGAAAAGTTGACGTTCTGCTGAACTTAAAAGATATCTATAGTGAGCATTTGAACATGTTTTAGGGGATTCTGATGCAATCTTACTTAACTTGCTACTCATGAACAGTGAGTTGCTTTGGGCCTATTTTGGGTTCTTACTGTGTTAGTCCTAGCCAGTTTGGTGTAGTGGTTAAGAGCGCAGGACTCCAGTCTGGAGAACCAGGTTTGATTCCCCACTCCTTCACTTGTAGCCAGCTGGGTGATTTTGGGTCAGTCACAGCTTCTAAGAGCCCTCTCAGCCCCACCCACCTCCCAGGGTGATTGTGGGGATAGTAATGGCATACTTTGTAAACCGCTCTGACTGTGTGTTAAGTCATCCTGAAGGGCAGTATATAAATTTAATGCTTTTTTATTATTATTATTATTATTATTATTATTATTATTATTATTATTATTATTATTATTATAGCTACTAGAAACAGAGCCCGTTGTGCAAATAAATACAATGGGTTCTAGAAAGCTGGGGCTGGGGAGGGCTGGCAGGTGGGGGCAAGGGGGGGCTGGGGAGAGGTGAGAAGCAGGAGGGGTCTGGGGAGGGATGGCAGGTAAGGAGGCAGTGGGGGTTTAGGGAGGGTGGAGAGGCAGGAGGGGGCTGGGGACGGCTGGCAGGTGGGGGGGCAAGGGGTGTGTGGGGACGGCTGGCAGGCGGGCTCACTCTTCCTGCCATATCCCCGGCTCCAGCAGGGCTCCCATGGTGGGGGGCGCGTCACTCTCCTCCCGTTGCCCCTGCTCCGTGGAGAGTGGCGTGCCGCAGCTCCAGTGGGCCTCGCAGGGCAGCAGGCACATTGCTTGCGCCCCTCACTCTGGGTCCACAGAGAGTGGAGCACCGCGGCTCCAGTGGGCCTCGCAATATGCTATTATTATCCCCACAACAAAATACCCTGTGAGGTGGGTTGTTTTGTGTTTTAAAAAAAGAAACAAACTAATCAGATGATAAAACTGCATATCATGAATAATATTTATATTGTAATTAAACAGTAAAATTTCCAGGTTTGAATATATGTATGTTTGTGCTTCAGGCACTAACCACTAGAGGGACTCTTGATGTGAATGTGAAATTTAATTTGTACTAACTTTTGCAGCAAGGTCACTTCTTCAAAGAAGACCTTCCCTAACAGTGACTTCTTATTTTAATTTTGCTTTTAATTCATGGTTTTTAAGAACAGGTGGGGAATTGAAAAGACCAAAGAGTAAAATAGTAATAAGCCAGTTCTTTAAGGTTGCTATGTATACAATAAATTAATTGATTTTTTACAAGTCTTTTTACAAGTACTGGTTATTAACTGTAAATAAATCTGATTGATTGATTGATTGATTTGTATTTGTAAAGGTTGAAAGGCTTTCTGCCTTTGCCTTTCCTTTCCTTTGTTTTAAAGAAACAAAAATAATAATGAGAATTACAAATACGGGTTATTTTCCTCTCCTTATATTAATTCACCTTCTCTGGAGGACAAATCCTAGCCTCAGAGGCATACTTGTAGCAACTAAAGAATGGCTGACTGTTGGTTAAACAGCAGTAGAGGCTCCTGGGTCATGTGCTCAGCTCTACTATATTTTCCTAACGAAGAGATAAATGATATAGAAGCATACATCAATATCAATCTTGTAATAAATTAACAGCTTTGAACCAATTTGGATGTGCAGACCTCACATGGTACAGGTCTCTCTCATGCTGTTTAATGCTATGTGCTGTAGGCAGGCAAACTGCCTCTGAATATCTCTTGCCTTGAAAACTCTAGCGTTGCCATAAGTCTGCTGCAACTTGACGGCACTTTGCATTGCCATCTTCTGGGAGAATGACAAGCTTTACATTAATTGTGCCTATTTTTACCACAATATATGTAGTTTTAACCTTTTCCTCTCCTGAAAGTGCTTGTATATCTTTTATATTCTAAGTATATCATAAAGTGAAATGCAGCTCCTCAGGGTAAATATGGCAGCCCTGAGTTGATATTGATTCTTTTCATGCGGGGAAAAAATAAGCCTCAAAAAAGTTAACTGATGTCAGCATGCAATCTCTTCCCAAGCGTGAATTTTTTTTCAAACTAGAAGTATACCACAAGAGGGCACCCGAAGGACAGATGGGAAAGGCTTCCGTTTATTTCCCTCAAGTTTCAGTTACTGTAGTTAAGATCTGGTTGTTCCTGTACTTCTTTACTTAAAAAAAAGTTCCTGTTGAAAAATTGCTGAAATTCGGGAAGTACTAAAATTTAAGTTGGCAAAAAAAGCAATTCTGCCTTAAATTCATAAAAAAATGTTTACCAGCAAAAGTGTTTTAAGTGCAGATTAAATAAGCTGAGATGGTTGAAAAGTTAAGAAAACAAAGCTTACTTTTTAATTGGTGAAATGCCTATTATAGTGATGAGTTAGGGACAGAGAAAGCATCATATTACAAGTCCCTTTTTTTATCCATGTAGGAAGGATCTTCCGCAATTATGCCCTGTATTGTGGTTTTTTTATCGCCACTAACCCGTGCCGTATGGAACAGAGTTATGCTTTTCTTTCAAGAGTAGGATTGTACTGTGAGCTTACCCCTTTCTGCATCACTCCAACCAATTACTTCCATTGACCCACCCAGAGTATTAGAATGTGACAGACCACTGAGGAATCGCTAGGTGTTCTGTCCCTTGGCTTAATAATAATAAAACTCAAAATGTCCACCGTATCTCTCTGTGTAAGATTCCCTTTATTTGTAAGGTACTCATGGTGTGGAGAAATCTAACTTGTATTTTAATATTTGGTATTGATGAGGACTGCCTAGTTTGAGTGCTGAAAATGGATTGGATTTAAAATTTTCTATGTTCAAAATGATGGAGAACAGTCACTAGTGGTGGTTCTGCAGAAGCCGGAGAAAGGGTTCGAGCCCTTTTGACTAAAGATTGGCAGTGCTTGGAACAGAGCTAGACATGGGGGCTGAAAGTTACACCGTCATCATCCTAGAGAAGGCTCTATTTATCTTGATCAATTGAATGTACAGCTTGTGCCAAAGGTGAGCTTGCAAGCAGAAGGCTAACGGTTAAAACAAATTGTGAAGGACTACTAACATTCTGTCATGTATTTTGTATTCACCTTTGAAAGCTAGGCATTTTGACAATTCTTCTCATCTGTAGGGAGTTTAATCCCATAAAATCCTATGTAAAATTACTTAAGATTGCCTTTTATGGAGAAAGAAACATCCACTATATTTTAACGTAGTTCTAGTATAGGCAGGTTGATGTCCTGTGTTGCTTATCTGCCTTTGCTTAAAGCTGAATTTGACAAAGTGTGTCAAAAGAAACAAATACTCCCCCTTCTTGTCACGAAGCACTTTTTGTTTTTAATGCAGAATTTATGTAGATATTAAAATGTGGAAAACTGCAACTTTGGCGGAGGTGGGATGGGAAGAAATATGGTTACCTTCTGGTTACCCTTTTTTTCTGAATAGTATAGAAGATTAATAAAGTGGCCCATGGATAGGCTGGAAGACATCCAAAGCAAAAATTGAGTTCTGGCTCCTAGTCTGCTGGAACATTCTGCCTTTATTAAATTACTTTAGCTTGGTCGAGTGTCATAGTTGCTGTGTTGATCCTGATATTATAAAATGTTTTTTTGTTAGATTAGTTATTTTCTTGGCTGGTGCAGATGCTGGCTTACCCCACTCCACAACCATTTCCTCATGGCAACTTTCTATCTTCATGCTGTAACTTCTACAAAAAATCTTGTATATTTACTTGTTTCCTGCTCTACCTCAGTAGTGGCTACTGAAAAGAGAGAAAATTTTCAATGTGATGATGCCTTAGCATATAGTTCCAGAGGAGTTAGCCGTGTTAGTCTGTAGTAGCAAAATCAAAAAGAGTCCAGCAGCACCTTTAAGACTAACCAATTTTATTGTAGCATAAGCTTTCGAGAATCACAGTTCTCTTCGTCAGATGCATGGAGGGCAGAAAGAAACTGGTCAAATATAGAGGAGGAGAGGGGAGGGGAGGAGGAGAGGAGGGATGTAAACAACTCCTTTGATATGGAGATGCAAACAGCTCCTTTTGATGTGGGGATCAGTTTGCTTGTGTAAAGGTTCAAAGGAGTTTGCCGTGTTAGTCTGTAGTAGCAAAATCAAAAAGAGTCCACCATGCATCTGACGAAGAGAACTGTGATTCTCGAAAGCTTATGCTACAATAAAATTGGTTAGTCTTAAAGGTGCTGCTGGACTCTTTTTGATTTTATCATATAGTGAATGTTTTTTGGTTATTACTGCATAGAATGGAAATTTATCATGAAGAAATGGTTAGGGTAGGGATAAGATAATGGCTACTGCACTGCCCCAGACTGCAGACTTTTAAGTTATACAGAAGAATTTTCCCACTGAAGAGTTCTATGAAACTCATAGGCCTGTATTTGTCACCAACAGAAAACAAAACTGTTTTGTTTTGCATGTTTTTTTTAAACCCTCTATCTTTCAACACTTTAATTTAGGTGCCCTCTACAACATTGCAAGTCAGGGCAATTTGAACATGGTGTCTTTTTACGTAGTATTCTAATAAGAAACGGAAAAAAGTGGGGACTGGTTGGAACATGCTGTGGGATAATCGGACAGTTATGGTCAGGATATGTAGATGCTGTGACATCTGATGCCTGTATTCTTTGGCTAGCAGAGGAATAGAGGCTATAGGTCACCTTCTCCCAAGAGTGTGAGTGCTCAGATTAGTGAGACCCAGCCCTGTGTGCATGATGCCTGGAGCCTGCCCTCCTAGGCTGCTCTGTGGTTGGAGGAATTTGGTTGTGAGCTGAAGTGTCTGGAATAAAAAATATTATACTGCTGTTAATTCCCACAGGGAACAGCTAGCTGTACTCAAAACAAAGAGGTCAGCAGAGCCCGTCAGTAGAAATGTAGTGCCTGCTTCAGAGGCCCTGCCTAATTTGAACCACATGTGCTTGGACTTGAGTTTTCAAAAGGCCCTCTTGCACAAAGATAAAACAAATGTGAATGTATTTGCTCTTTGAAATGGCAATATGGGTTGTTTGGAATCTGAACGATAAAGGAATTAATAAGAATGAAGTAAAATAGAATAATTTGAATGATTTTAAAAGCTAGTTAGAAGAAAAAAGAAATACAGAATCTGATGGATGATGTACTGCTAGTTGAAACATGGATGACTATGAACAGGCATGTAGGTGGGGGACTGACCGTTATTTTCCTGGCTCCTTTACAAGTTACTGTACTGTACATAAGATCAGTAATGAGTACATTTTGAAGGAACAGAATGCATTTTTTAAAATATTGGAATTACTGTCGGAGATGAGGACTAATGCTTGGTGGATGGCAAAATGCCTTTAATAAAAACAGGATTTCATCTACAAAATATGCTGAAGTGTTATTGTAATTTAGACCATTTAGGATAGAAGATGATAAATCCTAATGTGTAGGAAGATTAACTGATTGGGCACAGATAGGGAAATTGTAAAAATTGAGAAGAGTTTTGATAGAGTTTCTTTACATCCTAACCAATATATGTGGTTGATTATGCTAACAGTATGGAGACCTAAGTTTAGATAATAACTAGGGTTGCCCAGGATTTTGTCACATCTCACAAAACCCATTTTCTTTTGTTCTGCCCTTTGTATACAGAGCCCAGAAATAAATTTCTTGGAGAAACCTTAAGACATTGATTTTTCCCCTGTGGTGAAAAAACTGACCCTCTTTCTTTCCAATCTGTATGTTTCTTACAGAGTAGCACAGTTCACTCTTGCATCTAAGAAAATCTGGACTCGAGTTGTGCTTAATGGTGAGACTCCTTCACCTGTGTATAAGGAAGGTGCTAATGTGTTTTAACGTATTTTTACGTGCTTTTAATGTTATAGTTTTATTGTTCATGTTTTACTTATCTGTTTAGTTAGCTTGGTTGTGATGGCCTTTAGCCACATGCAATAAAATTGTTCTGTTCTGTATTGCATGTGTTGCTGGCCATCGCAATAAGTGAGAGCTAATGTGCCTTTCAGGTACCAGCATCATTCTATGTTAGCCGTTTTCATGTCATCCCAGTGAAGTGCTGGGTTATGTTCCAATAATTCTGCATAACAAGACATTTCACTTATGCACTACAAGCAGTGCCAATATGAGACATAAATGAATATCTGGTCCATTAGTTCTGTGTGACTTTTCATATTCCCACTTACATGCATACACAGCAAAAAGATAAATGGCAGCAACATCTCCTCCCTTTCTTCCTGATTGTTCAGAGAATGAGTCTTTACCATTCAAGGGTTTCTATGAGGTATCATTTCAGTAACATGGGTCTGTATAGTATTTCTTTCCGTTCCCGGGGTTGCATATCCATCCTACTCATGCAAACGGCTTCATATGAAATAAAATCACCTTCCAGCAGAAAAACAGTTTGGGGGCTCTGACAGAACCTTTCTGGAGCTTCTGTAATTCCTTCCTAACCTACCCAGTCTGGATATCTTGCATGCAAATGACTTGTATTCACTGATTAGCCAAAGTCTAGTGTACCTGCACACCAAGTGGAAGATGCTCATCACAATGAGGACTACTGCGGAAGTATTAACATGCCTCGAGGGGGATTTTTGCCTAGGTTTTTTTCATGCAGCAGATGTTCTGTGTCAACAGTTTTTCCGTGAGAGCAGTACCAGTAAACTATTATCTTAAAAATGCTAATCAAGAGTTCTCAAATGAAATCCTACTCTGTGTGTGTGTGTGAATTCACACATTTTCTTCCACTCTTATATGAACTGATTTACATTAATTTTATATGTGAGGAGGCCCCCATTTTCTGGTGATAATGGCTTCTGCCTGAATTTGGGGATACACTGACATGTAGCTCTAACGTGTCCCCAAAACTTTTGAAATATAGATTAAGTTGAGAGAGGACAGAGTGGACGCATGGCGGAATTTTACCAAGACACATACAAAAAAGTCAGCCATGTCTTTGTATAGGACATGACTGTTCATACCAGTCCTGCAACAGGTAAGAATGTCAACTGCATTTTCTGTTGTGGCCCTTGCCTTGGGGAGTGGCTTGCCTTAGGAAGTCAGGGAGGCTCCCCCGCTACTTTCATTCCTCAGAATGTGCAAAGCAGAAATTTTAGGAAGGCATTTTTATAAAGGGATTAGAACTTTAGTACAATGGACCAGTTTGGGAGGGAACTTTTTATAAAGGAATAGGATTATAGTCTATTGCAATGTTTATTGTACTTATAGTATTGCTTTTACTGAATTTTCTTCTGCCTTTATAATCCGCTTTCTGCATTATTTATGGTATCTCATGCCTCAGACAATATTTTTTGCTTGCATTGTTTTCTAATTATGTAATACAAGTTCTGCTACTTCTTTTTTCTTTCTGTGGAGAGATGCCCTCCACCTTAGAATTCACCCTAAAATATTTCAAGGTTTGGAGCTCTACCCCACAAATTCTCCAAAAGAGCAAGATTCATGTCCAGTAGCATCTTAAAGACCAATTAGATTTCCAGAGTATGAGCTTCTGAAAATTCATACTCTGGAAATCTAGTTGGTTTTAAAGGCACTATTGGAACTGAATTTTGCTCTTCCAGTACAGACCAGCACAACTACCCACCTGAAACATTATCCAAAAAGGATCTGAAAAATCTTTCTCATAGCAAGAGCCTGGCAAACTCAAAACTAGGAGAAGGAGCCATGCGGGTATCACAGGTATCCTGCACTCAAGTGCTTAAGGTTTGCTAAATAGAAGAGAGCTTCCTTAGGCTTGGAATGCTGCCATGGGGGTGAGGCTGTTTCCCTGCACCAAAATAGTGTTGGGGGGTTACAGAATACTCCATGAAGCAGCAAAAACAAGGAAGCACCTCCCCCCCCCAGAACTATTTTGGCATGGAGAAATGGCTTGGGAGGAGGCAGGAGCCCCTCTTCTACTGTGGTGGCATTCTCAGCCCAAAGGGCTCTCCTTTATTTTTTAATAGCCATTCCCTGTAGCTGCAGGGTGGCTGGAAGGAACCTGAATTAGGCCTGTGTTGGGGAACCCAGACACAACCTTTTAAAAACCTGTACATCTAGTTTGGCCATAATAGACCTAGCCAGCAGAGGACAGAAGGCCTACCAGCCACCATCTTGGCTGAAATGTCTCAGTTGTGTGGGACAGACACAAGAGACACCAGATGCCAGATAATATCTATTCCTGGGGGAGAACAGGAAAAAAAGATCTGACCCACGTGGGGTGAGGAAACAGCAGATTAATTCCTTGAACATGTGGCAGAGGGAGATTCCTACTCACTCCGTCTTGGGACATCTTTCATCAAGAAGCTCTTACACTGGGATTCCATCTTGATGTCAGCCATTATTACATGGAGGTAGCGATGAGCAGGCAGCCTGGACAAAGGTTCTAAGGTAATGAAGGACTTTTGAATACTGGAACTGCAAAAGTAAACTGTCTGCCCTAAGAATATATCAGTTAGAGTAAATCTAGAGTTGAGGGACAGAAATCTACCTGTATGCACCATTTCTTTGTATCCTTGTTCAACCACTTGCTAACATGGGGAGCATATGAGCATTGTACCTTTTGATTAAAACCTCTTTATGTTTTTATATTTGTTTTAATTGCCAGAAGTTTGTTTTCTGTCACCTCGAGAAAACTCTACTCAAACCATGTTACCAAGGGAAGAGGATCAACGGCTTTTTGCTAGACCATAGTGATTGCTAAGTGTACTACTCCTATTAGTAGACAATTACTCTTATATCAGTTGGTAGCAGCAGGAACATCCAGGGGGAAGGCAAGTACCCCTCCAGGAGCAAGAGAAGCTCAGGAAGGTTGTACACTGCTGGGTGGAGACCCGGGGTGGCTGTGGGGCATTTTGAAGTCCTGGACGACTCATGATCAGGGCTTATTGGATCATTCCATGGCATTTTCCACAATCCATTTTAAGCCACATGAAACTGCTTTATACTGGACCAGACCATTGGACTATAATAGTATTGTCTGCTCTGGCCAGGTTCTGAGCAGAAGTCTTTCACATCATCTATTACCTGATTCTTGTTAATTGGAGATGCCTGAGACTGAACCTCAGACCTTCAGCATCCAAAGCAGAGGCTTTGCCTCTGAGCTATGGCCCTTCCTCATTTTTCTTTTCCTGCTCTGCCTTAAACGCACATGGTTTGGATGTGTTTTCTCCCTAGCAAATATTACAGAAGCCTAAAGCTGTTTTTCAGGGAAGCCTTGAAGAGGAGTGCATAGATGCAATTTGCCTAACAAGCATTGTGTGACCTTTGCATGAAGAAATAGACTAGCTTTCATTGGGCACTTGTTCCAGTTTCAGGGTGGAGGATGCCTTAGGTTTGGCTAAAGCTGTAGAGGTCTTTGCACAGCTATCTTGATATCAGTGACCTGAACAGAAGGATGCTGCGGCTGAGAGCTATGTGATGTCATGGAGCTCTGGTGAGTGAACACAATGTTTCTAATAGGCTGGACCTGAACAAATGCTGCTTCATTTGGACAGCTACTGTGCATATCTACTAATTAAAAGCGAAAAGGCCAGTTATGTTATCAAGAAACACACTCTTAAAGGTCAGAGGGCTTAGACTAGAAAGCAGAAGTTTTAATTGGTGACTAGGAAAATCATCAGCTCTTTAGCTGCTGATGGCCTGTGGGCCACATTTTTATGTAGAAGCAATATTTTTTTTCCAGAGCTCAGATGCACACAAATAGCATCCTAGTGAGTTGGAAATGATGGGAACCCTAGGAGAGCTCTGTGGCATGGCGCTATTAGGCTGTCTCTGTGTTTCTGCATAGGAGGCCCTTGTTCTAAGATTAGCTATCTGCAGACCACTGCTGCTACTTTCAAAGTTAGCTGAAAACAGAAGTACTTGATTTGGTGAAAAAGTTATCTTAATTTTGAAATCATCTAAAAACTTAAACTTGTATGTGACACCAATGCAATGGAGAATGCAGCATTTCTAAGAAACATTTTTGCAAAGGACACGTGCCCATGTTGAAATCTTAAGTAAATGTTGGGGAGGTGGGGTTTAGGGTATTTTTGAAATCGTGCGTTTTCTGTCACCCGTCTTCAACTGTTCAATGTCAATTATATTAATTTTGCTTCATTGGCAGTACTTCCTCGTTTTATTGTGTATAAACGATTAAATTGTTTTAAGGAAACTGTTCTCCTTTCTTCTCTGTGGAGGACAAAGAGTACTTTTAAAAAGTTGCAGAAAAGTAATTTAAATTTGGGAAACATTCTAAATGCAGTAACAATTGGGATTTTACTGTCACATTTTTTAATAAGATGAGAGTTGTTGTTTGTTGGTGACTGACTAGATAGATCATGGTGGTGTTTCTTGTTCTGGTTAAAGCAAAAACAAATGTGAACTTGAAAGTATTCTGAGGCATTGAGGAAATGTGCCTATGCCAGAAAAAGTTCTCGCTTGTGATAATATGCAGCTTATTTGAGCCTTTATTCTGCTATTCGTTTTTTATATCATTTATTTTAAAACTTTAGCAAACTGAGGGCCCTTGTTTTGATTTTTTATAAAATTCAGACCTCCTCATCTCTTGCAGGCATATATGACACAGCGACGACTTCTTTCCGAATGTGCATGTTGCAAGCCCTGTATGCCTCATGGTGTTTTTATCTTCTCAAATATTCAAAACACTATAGCTACAAGTGAAGCTGTCTTTATATGGCCTACAAGATCTCAGAGGGAAGCTGATTCTATCAGGCTAAAACTGGAAAGACCCTGACCAAGATTCTGTCCAATCTTATCCTTTGATTGGAAGCGACTTTGCACTGGAGACAGTAAGAAACTTCAGTTTTGGCTAATAGCTCCTAGGTAGAGGTGGGAAAGACCTGAAAAAGTTTTCAAAGCTGCTCTTAGAAATCAAAAAGACCAGGGTCATGCAGAACTTGAGCTTCTGGTATTCAAAAGCTGCCATTGGCTATATCTGCAGAGTGATGTCTCTCTGACTTTGGCTGTGATGGATGTCGGGTGAGGGAACTTGTTTCCTAAGTAAGCAAGACCCAATTTGGATTAGGACTGTAAAAAAAAATGTTTAAGAGTATAGGAAGCCCTTTTGAGAGCTAGGTTGGAGGCTTCCTTGGCTGGAGAAATTCCCTCCCCCCTTTTGGAGAGGCTTTTCACTTTTGCTAGCAGTAAGTTATGTATGCTCTGTCCTTGAGTCAAGATAAGCTGTTCTTACTAGCTAATTGGTAATTAACTTCACACCTGTAGTTTGGGGTTGTGTGCCAAGAGCTGCAGACCTTCCACACGTCCCTTTGCGTACTTGTCAGGTGATGTGGTCAGGTTGGGAGCGGGTGTGGTTAGGCCTGTCTCACTTTGGTTCCAGCTTGAACCAATATAAACCGGCTGTTAACCAACATGGAGAAGCTTATGTTGAGTGTCTACCTTAGACCTCTGCCTATGCTCTTTTGCTTTGTTTCTGGCTCTATTTGTTGAGAAGGACTGAAGCTCCATCTTTTGCCTTGCTGTTTTGTGGGACTTTTGCTTGCTACAACTGAGAAACCAACTTGCTTTGCCTCCTAAGAATTTACTGTGGTATGTAGAGCTTACTGCTGTAGGTTTTTGTTTGTTTGTACTCACTTTTTGTCTCGTGTGTGATAACCCTGCACCTGGAATTAATAAACCTTTATATTTTTATCTTGTGTGGGTTATTAAGACTCTGAAGCCTCACTGCTATAAAACCTTTGTTGAACTCACCCTATGTGTGCTTGAGATCCACCTACCAAACAACTATTCTTTTGCTGTGAACTCTGCCTGTAAGTTTATCCTTGCAAGGTAGACTTTGCTTTGGCTAAATTCCCTAATAGGCTCTGGAGCTTTGCTCCCTAACTCCTTAGCCTACGGATAGACTGGGGAGCTGGTGGCAGCTTACTTGGTTTGCTATTTGCAACAGGACCTTCCAGGCAGCCTGTGTCCCTTCCCCTGAGCTGGGCTGGGCCCCAGGGGTCTGGAACTCCTTGACAAGGACCATGGTGCAAGGGGAGAAGAGGCTTGAGGCTCCCTCCACATGCCACTTTCCTAACCTGAAATAACCCTGGTGTTCAATTGCATAAAAATTGCGAACAGTATACAGTTACACAAAGACACCTCCTTTGCCAGAAAATAAGCTAGTTTTAGTTTATAAAAAAGTAACTAAAGTGGAAGATGAGAGTGTTACAAAATGACAGTGTGGAGGGTGGGTAGAGAACCCTCATAACTCTAGAATGTAGAACCACCCAACAAAATTGGCAGTAAGGTCAGGACATGTTAAAAAACCTACCTGTCTCGATTAATAATAACATTCGATTTATATACCGCCCTTCAGGATGACTTAACACCCACTCAGAGCAGTTTACAAAGTATGTCATTATTATCCTCACAACAAAACACCCTGTGAGGTGGGTAGGGCTGAGAGAGCTCCTAGAAGCTGTGACTAGCCCAAGGTCACCCAGCTGGCTTCAAGTGGAGGAGTGAGGAATCAAACCCGGTTCTCCAGATTAGAGTCCTGTGCTCTTAACTGCTACACCAAACTGGCTCTCATAACGTATAAGTAATAGAATTCACTATAACAAGATGTGATAGCCACTGTCTAAGCTTGAAAAGAAGGTTGAACAGATTTGTGGTTGAACAGATTGGTGGAGGTCAGTCCTATCGATGGTTCTTGATCATGATGAAAAATAGAACCTCTGGGTTCAGAAACAGATTGCCAATGAATACCAGTTGCTAGGAGGAACTGCCTTCATGCTGGGAGGAACTAACTTCGTGGGCTTCCTGGAAGCAGCTCATTGCTTCCTTTATCAGACATGGTACTTGCCTAGGTGAATCTCTGGTATAACCAAGCAGGTCACTTCTTTCTTTCATTTTTGCAAGAATGGATGCACACTACGGGTCTCAAGCACAAACCACAGTGAACCTGTGACTGAGAACATGATTACATCACATGTTTAGCTTCATACATAATGCTTTTACTAGAAAAAAAAATTCTTCATCAAAGCAATGCAAATTGACTGTGTAAATACTGTCCAGTGATATGTAGACTAGTTCCTACAGTTTTCTCTAAAGGTAGAAATGATATTTGTCAGTTTCCAGATAACCTCTCCTGGTGGACTGGACAAACCTGCATTGTTACAGGCTCTTCAAACAAGAAAAATGTAGTTTGAGCATTGTGCCTCCGTGGGCTGGCCAGTGTGGTTTGTATAAGGTCTGAAGGAACAGTTAATCCATTTCTTGGATTGTATTGTCTGTTTAAATATGCAATGAAAACCAAAAAAATCACAGGGACCACAATCCAACAATGAAGTTTTATGTTCAGAAGTACAGAACTAAATTTCACACCGCACAGTGAAGAATAAAACAATTTTGGCCGGTAAGTCAAAAAAATTTTTAACTGTAAGCTCCCGTCTGGAGGTGGCAACGGGCTTGCCAGCTTCAGAATATCCTGTTTCGCACCCGTGTGCTTCTTCTAAAGCTACTATATCGAGGTTAAGTCAAGTGACCAAGTGAAAAAATACTTTGGAGACAGACCATACTAAATGTGACTGGAAAATTGTGGATGACTTAACCTCGATATAGTGGCTTTAGAAGAAGCACACGGGTGCGAAACGGGATATTCTGGAGCTGGCAAGCCCGTTGCCACCTCCAGCCGGGAGCTTACAGTTAAAAAATTTTTGACTCACCGGCCAAAATTGTTTTATTCTTCACTGTGCGGTGTGAAATTTAGTTCTGTACTTCTGAACATAAAACTTCATTGTTGGATTGTGGTCCCTGTGATTTTTTTGATTTTTTTGTTTAAATACGCAAACAAATATTGAGGATAACATGGCAAAGTGGTGGATAATGTAAACTGCTTTGCATCCCCAGTGGGAGAAAGGCAGGGTATAAATGAAGTAAATAAATAAAATGTTGAATTGGGTTAGGCTGCCTTTTAAATGTGCCAGTTGAACTTCTGAAACAAATATTGTATGAACCTCACGAATGCTTACTGGCAAACTCTTTAGTACTTTGATCTTACTGCTTATAAAATAATGGCCATTTGCATTTTAGATTTTCCCGTGTCCTTCTAAAGCAGGAGTACCTCAGTCTTCTTGAGACTGTGAGCACTTTTGGAGTTTTGAGAAAGGGTTCGTGGAAGCCGCCACTAAACAGATGCCGTGGCAGGCAGGGCCAGTCACAAAACTGATGCCATCAGGGCAGCCACTAACGTCGGGAGGTTTCAAGCCAAGCCACTGTCTGTGATAGGGGCTGCTGTTTTAGACTGGGAACTCCTTGCAGACCTGAAGGTGATGTCTCTCCCGGACTCCCCTGAAGCACCCCCTTCTAGCAGAGGTGCAAGAAAGTCAGGGTTGGCTCTTTGCAGAAGAAGCACTTTAGGGAAGAAGCAAGGGGGGGGCACCAGGGGGAACCATCAATGATCACTCACAGGTGCCATGTTGTGATCACAGCCCTGAACAGTCGTAAAGCCCTACTGTATCCCATCTAGGAAAACAAGATTGCAAAAGGCCGTTTTTGAGTAGGGTTTTAAATACAGTCCATTCCAGGAAGGAGGACAAAATTTCCTAGTTTCTTAAGATACCAAAACTACCCAGAAAGTTAAACTAGCTCTAACTGTAGGTTGATATGGATTCTTTTCAGATGCATCATTTCCTTTTAACAGAATCCACATCTTCCCCAGAGAGCCAAACACAAACACAAAAAGAACACTACACTGGAAATAAAACAGTTCTTGGCTTAGTTAATAAAACTTGCCATCTAAGCAAGTATTTTACACTATGGTTACTGAATACATATAAAAGAGAATTGACTCCCTGGTTGCGGTTTTGTGTAGAATTTGGAATGATAATTGATTGCAAATTACCTAAAATACTTGTAGTCTGAAGCATTCTTTTTAAGGGAGAACTTCTTCAATTTTCAGAATGGTAGAAGAGTGACAGTGACTGGCTTGGAAGGATAATCAAATAGAATAATTAAGTGAGACTGCGATTATTTTATTTTCCCTTTCCCTTTGTTTATACCCCACCTTTTCTTATATAGTTTATAGGTTATAAGCGTATTGATTATAAACTTATAGCTTATATCATTCTCCTCTCCTGCATTTTAACCCCACCACAACCCTCTGAGGTAGGTTAAGCTGTGAATGTGTGATTGGCCCAAGGCCACCCAGCAAACATCCATGGCAGAGTGGAGATTCAGACCTGGGTCTCCCGACCTTAATCTGAAACTCTAACCACTGCACTAAACTGGCTTTTGTACTTACTGAGTTTTATTTATTTTATTTATGTCATTTATAGTCTACCTTTCTCACTGAGACTCAAGGCAGATTACTCAGTGTGAGATTAGTACAGACAATTTCAAGGACATTTCCATAAACAGTGCCATAGGATAAATAAACACAATTTTACAAAGACATAGCTTTAGTAAGAATCCAATACAGAGTTGAAGAAATGCTGAAACAGAACATATGCAATTCTAGGGCTGACATTTGACAACATGAAGCACAAATGTTATTATACTCATTATTATAATATTTTTTTATTATACCCATGAAAATTTGGGAGCATGAAAATTTGAGGGTGTCACAAATTGGCAGTATTAGGTGCAAATTCTTTTATAAGGTCACAGTGAAAATAGTGGAGAAACAAAAAACAAACTGGCTCAGTTGTGTCTTCATCGGCCTAGAATAGGGAGTATTAGTGCCATCAATATTGCTTAGCACCCTTATCATTTTGATTTTCCTCTGAGAGTTCAAAGAATCTTGCCAAGTGATTATTAAGATTCTGTATATTTATAATGTATAATACAAAAAAAGTCTTTTGTTTACAAGAGAGAATGTATTTTTAGTAGAGAAATTGAGAAATGAAGCATACTCTGTAGAATCATTCACAATGGTGGTAGTGGGGGGGTTGTTTTAAAACTATATTGTCATTTGTTTACAGTGGCTGTTTCTTAATGTATAACTGCAGGTTAATGGAAGATCATCTATATTATGAATCACAATGGGCTTCTTAAGTAAAGCTGAAATCTCTAGCAATGTTGAGCTGTCTTAATTTCATAGAATCCCCAACCTTGTTGAGCTTGTGGGCACTTTTGGAATTTTGAGAGGGTAGTGAGCAATACCACTAAGTGGCTATCATGGGGGTGTTCATGATCCTTTTCTCTGGAAAACTAGGTTGTACCCACCACAGTAATAATGTTTTAATTCTTGTTTTTCTGTAAAATAGGCCAGCCCTGACCTGGATAGCCCAGGCAAGCCCAATCTCATCGGATCTCGGAGGCTAAGCAAGGTGCAAGGTCGGCCTTCATGAGTAATTGGATGGGAGACCTCTAAGGAAGATCAGGGTCTCTATGCAGAGTCAGGCAATGGCAAACCTCCTCTGTTAGTCTCTTACCTTGAAAACCTCAGCATGGGTCGCCACAAATTGGTTGTGACTTGATGGCACTTTCCACTAAAATAGGCCAGTGTATTGCTGGGGACAGGTGGGCACTGAGGCTGAGAGTGGTTTTACCTAATACTACCAGAGGCAAGATTTGAACTGGAAACGTCCCAAATCACATATCGTTTCTTAGACATTATGCTACAGCAGTTCCTGTGACATCAGTGAAACAGAAAGTCATTCCCTCAATATTTTTAATTTAAATGCATTGTAAGCTGGTGTTCCAGCAATCGAGCTTGCTCTCTTTCTTAAACCAAATTTTAAAAGATGCCTTTTGAAATAGCCTTGCTGTGTGCACTTTCTTTTGTAAGTGCAGACACGCACAAATATTTAGCCCATCCACAGCCTGACAAAGCATGTGGTCTGAGAGAATGGAGTGAGGAGATACATTGCATAAGAGAGGCATGAAGTGAGGGGAGAAATGAATGTCAGAATGTGCTGAAGCTTGAACCCTGGAGCGTTTAGATGCCATCTCAAGCGACTATCAAAAATGATTAATTTTAATGTCATAGCATCTTAATGTCAATTACTTTTAATGTCACCGCCTTCTGTTTGCTGATAACAGCAATGCTGTCTTGCTGGCAATAAATTCTGCTTAACTTAAAAGTGGGGGATAAAGTTCTGGAGAAGCCTGTAATTTTGACTGACAGAACTCTGCTGTTAAAGGCCTCTTGATCTGTGCATTTGGTTGTATTTTGTAGGTATTGGCTGTTCAAAGCAATGGGATCTGATTGCTGCCTGCTGAAAAATGATTTGTTACTGGATTAAGGGTGTGAAGGAACTGTCCACAAGCTGCTTTACTTTAGTCCCATTGACTTCAGTGAAATTTCAGTGGGATTTCTCTAATAGAAAGAAGATGTAGAGAACATGACAGAGCAGTGGTTTAAATGTGTGGGTTAGGAAGAACAACAAGCCTTTTATATGTTCGTTGCATTTAAAGAGACAATGGCTAGATCAGTGTTCCTATGCTGGATTAATACAACAGAGAGCACGTAGCCTACAGCTACAGATAAGGTTAAAACTTTAGGTTTGCAATAGGGTTCCAATATGGGATAGGGAGGTGTTGCATTACTGTCAATGGAAGCCTGCAGTGCCGATTGTATTTTCTGAGAGCCAAGCTACAAGTGACGCCTGACACAGGTTGGACACTTGTCAGCTTCCCTCAAGTTTTGATGGGAAATGTAGGCATCCTGGTCTTGCAGCTGTAATGGAGAGCCAAGCTGTAAAACCACGACGCCTACATTTCCCATCAAAACTTGAAGTAAGCTGACAAGTGTCCAACCTGTGTAAGGCGTCACTTGTAGCTTGACTCTAAGTTGCAAAATTGAGGTTTGAGTGCTATAGAAAAGCATTCTTTCTCTCCGTATTTTTTAAAAGCACAGTGTTGAGGTTTGTTGTATATGTGAGTGGCAAACAAAGAACTGGTGCGCATTTCTTACACAGTAAACCATATTGAGTGGAGGCAAAATGACAAAATGTGCCTTTCTGAAGAAAGGCAATGGAAGATTTGAGATCTCATCAGAAAACTACTAGGTAACTCCATGGGCACTTGATGACCTTAATTCAGTTTCTGTATGCCTTCTAGCTGTGATAGATTGCAGTCTCCTCATTGTCAAGACGTAGTAGCATTGTATGAATTGGTTGCAGGGTCTAAGAACCTGGAACTTTGAGCCATAAGACTGGCACCGCTTGCATTTCTGCAGCCCGTACAGATATGACATACTGCTTTGGCTGTTGCATGCTTTGGAAAGGAGAAAAAAAGTTTGGGACAATGAATCAACCGCTGCCAAGGGGCAGTCACAAAAGCGCAACAGCCAGAGAGAGAGATCTTAGGAGATGGCTACTGAAGCACTCGGCCATCTCTGGCTCTTCGAGATTAAGATTACTTCTGAGTAGCCTTTGCAAAAGCTACATTGTGGACATGGCAAACTTTTGTTTTACTGTGATTTTTAATTTTTTTTTATAGTGTATGGCCTATGGGCTGTTAGACTTATGCTGATTTAACAGCCATATGTCAGCAAAGGGATATGAGAACAGAGGGCCAGTCTCAGATTTTGGTGGGACCCACACAGACAGTGCCAGGGACTCTATCTGCCTCATGCTTACACCTCATGCCTCCTTTTTTACTCCCTGTCTGCCTGCCCATACCTGCCTGTGCGGGTCTTCTCCCACTCTGAAGCCCTCTCACTGCCCAAGCTCACTTGCTGGCGTCACCTGCACCCCTGTTCCGCAACGGCACTGGCTGGTGAATGCAGCTGGGAGTAAAGCTGTCATGGCTGCCACTGAGCACCACTCACATGCCCTTCCACAATGATGCTGGGCAGCCGGAAGCATGGGCGGAGGAGCGCTTCAGTAAACAGATGTGGAAGGGCATGCATGCAGATAGGTAGCAGGGGAAGTACGTGGGTGGGGTCAGCAGTAGTGGGCCCCACCAGAGGTTTAGTGTCTCCATCTCAGGGTATGCTGATGCTGACCCTGCATGGACAAGACCAAGGCCCCTTAATGCTGAAGCCTCAAAACTAACCTGGGCAGAAGAGCATATGGATGTTTGTAAAACATGGGACATATGGCAAGAACCATGAACATGCCAGTGATTTAGTTTAGCATATCCTATAATCTTCAGCCATACTGGAATGGCCAGTGTTAATCTACTTGCAGTACTGAAGAATCATCAAGTGACCAGGTTCTTCTTTCATTTCAGGTACCTTCACACACCCAAACGAGGCCAAGAGTACTGATGTATGCCTTTTCACCCATCAAGTTGATTGCAAAGTTGAAGCAGAAGTTGATGGAGCAAAGGTCTGAAATCATTCTGATAACTGCATACTGGCCAAGGAGACCATGATTCTCTGATCTCCTGAAGTGGTCATCACAACTAGAGGTCTGCACCCCCCTCCCTCCAAAAAATCTGGGAAATCCAAATCCAGGTTTCAGGGATCCCCAAAGAATCTGGGATTCCTGAAATCTGGGAAAGATTCTTTGATCCATTTAAGACAGATAAGAAATTCCTAGATTTATTTGGCCATTATTTCCTATGTGGGAAACTATATTTCAACCAAACTCCGTCAAATTTGCAGGGAAACTACTGATGACTTTCCTCTGAAGGCTCCCCAAATTTCAGCAAGATTGGACCAAAGGGTCCAGTACTATGGGCCCCTGAAGAAGATGCCCCCAACCACTCTCTATTGTTTCCTATGGGGGAAACATTTCCAAGCAGGCTGTCAGGCAGAAACACACAGAGGCAAGGCTGCCAGTGGCCAAAGGCACACTCCCAAATGCAAGAGGAATTCCAACAGAACCAAACTGAAGCAAGGGAATGGGTGGAATCCCTCCAGAACCGAAGAGCATCAAGGGGACCAACATCAAACCAAGAGAATCATGTCAAAACAGAGAATTCCACACAAACTAAACTGAAGCAAGGGATACTGTTGCAACTTAGCTCAACTGAACCAGTGTCACTAAAGAATCCAGGCAGATGGGGAGAGCTCCTGCACGAACTGGCCACTCATCCCCCACCCCGCCTCACTCACCCTCGCTCCCACCTATCTCCTCCTCTCTTGGAAAAAAAGCAGGAGAAGCCCAGGAAGGAGCCAGCCAGAGGCTGAAGCCACATCTCCCATATTTATCCATATTTATCCAGGGACCTGGATCTGAGTTCCCAGTTCAGATCCCAGATTCTCCTGGATTCTCTGACGGATTCAGGAAAGCTGGATTTAGCCAGATCGGCAAAAAATTGGCTCCCCCCCCCCCAAATCGTGGATCCAGATTACACACCCATAATCATGGCCACTGTGATGTCTTCCTCTATACTAGGATTTACTACTCCAGTGTCCAGTAGTGCAGCCAACAACTGATTGCTTGGAAGCTGAGCAGCAGCAGTTCCTAGGACTAGGTTATGGCAGTCTTACATTAATTATCTTGTCTTCACATAAATGATCCACAAATAGGATATATATATCACTCTGTCATTTGTCAGGCTCTCTTCACCTGGTGCATATCCAGGGAAACTGATCCAAGAAAGATTGATGGTATTCCTTTCTCAGAGTCCTTTAGAATGGGCTTGATAAATGTGAGGCTTCTTCTTCCCTTTCCAACTCCACCTGACAACCCTTGATCATCGTTGCGGTTTACCAAGAAGGCTTCCCCATGCCTCAGAATAGGTTTCATCACCTTGATCATCCTTTAGCTTTGGTTTTGTGGTCTTTCAGATTGCAGAGCCACACCCAGCTTCCTTCTTGTCTTGTTCCAGGAGCCCCCCTTGTGCAGGCCTCTGTTTACTCCTCCCTATTTTCATCTGCTAATCTAGCCCTCCTGCCAGGAATGTGAGGAGAGCTCCCTTTGGCTGTCTGGCTGTCTACAGTAGCCACCACCCTGTGAGGATGTTGCTGGTTGGTATAGGGCAGAGGGCTCCTGCCAGCCCTTCCCCAGCTTCCTGGGCCCACCCCAGCTGAGTTCCTGACTCCTGTAGTTGTAGTTCACAGAACGTAGGAGCACCCAGTGAAGTTGCTGAACACTAGATTCAGGACAGACAAAAGGAAATACTTCTTTACTCAACAAGTAATTAAATGTGGAATTCACGTGAATGAAAAAAAGTTTGTATGCTTTCTTAAGGCATAGGTAAAAGGTAAAGAAGGGTAGTCCCCTGTGCAAGCACCGAGTCATTACTGACCCATGGAGGACGTCACATAACGACATTCAGTGGGTGAAAAGGCATATAGAGCTTTAAAAAGGGGTTAGGTTCACAGATGATAGGTCCATTAAGGGAGCCACCCCATCCAGAAGCAGTAAGACTTTGAATACCAGTCCTAAGAGACAACATCAGGGAAGATCTTGGCCTTTCTGCTCAGGGAAACTGGTTGGCCATTTTGTGAAACACCATCCTCGACTAGATAGACCACTGTCTTGATCCAGCAGGGCTGGTCTTATGTTGTTTTGTCCCGCAAGCATATAAATCAGGATATGGACTTCTTTGTACATTAAGCTGAGCTGACCTTTTTTGGAACTCTTCTGCCAGTGGCAGGGAATATCCTAATCTCAGACTCCATCGCCTCTTAGGAGGGGGCAAGTTACATCATGAACAAAGCCACAGCTGTCAGTGGTTATCAGGATGTGTGGTTCATTCAGAACTTTGAGGAGGAAGAAGAGGAGCCCCCATCATTTTCCAAGCTGTGTGTAATTTTTCAAAAAAATCAGAATCCTGTCCAGGATCTTGCGATCTTGGGCAATTCCCATCTTGCCTTTGCATCAGCACAGGCCCAGGCCCATCAGTGCTCATTAAAAAACATTTACTATAAATGGTAATCAGGTGAAATAGGCATAACTGCCAAGAGAAATAAGGCATCTCGTGCTGACATAGCTTGTATATATACATCTGACAGCTACCATAGCCCAGAGAAACCTCCAGTCCCAAACAGTTCACATTCTTTTCCCCCAAGCTAAACTCCACACAGCCGTCTTGTTTAAACAAGCTGGAAAGAAATCCATGCCAATGTTTTAATGCAGGGACCTCTTTTCTTAACCTCAGCACTCTTCAGGCACAAGGCTCCCAAGCAAAACGCCACACGCCAGCCTCTACTTGTTTACACATTTTTGCATTATGAGACAGCTAGGAGGAGCTTATTAAATTGACCGGACTCCAGGGAGACAGAAGAACTCAGCCAATCAGAATGCTACTCAGAAATCATAAATCACTTGAAAAAACTTAGGCTGTGATCTCACAGTCCATCTCATGTTGTGATACGGAACTAGTGTGACAAAAAGGACAGTTTTAGAAATGTGTACAGCTGAATATCATGAAGACAAAAGTAATAACTGCTGAGGAATTACACAATTTTAAAGTTGACAATGAGGAAATTGAAATTGTTCAAGATTTTCTATTCCTTGGCTCAATCATCAACCAAAAAGGAGACTGCAATGAAAAAATCAGAAGATTGAGACTTGGAAGAGCAGCTGTGTGGGAGCTAGATAAGATCCTCAAAGATGTCTCTTTGGGAACCAAGATCAAGATAATCCAAACTATGGTATTCCCTATTACTATGTATGGATGTGAAAGTTGGACAGTGAAGAAAGCAGACAGGAAGAAAATGGATTCATTTGAAATGTGTTGCTGGAGGAGAGTTTTGCGGATACCATGGACAACCAAAAAGACAAGTAAGTGGGTATTAAATCAAATCAAGCCTGAATTCTCCCTAGAAGCTAAAATAACAAAACTGAGGCTTTCGTACTTTGATCACATCATAAGAAGACAAGAATCTCTGGAAAAGTCAATAATGCTGGGAAAAGTAGAAGGCAGTAGGAAAAGAGGAAGTCCTAAAACGAGATGCCTTGACTCAATAAAAGAAGCCACGTCTTCCAGTTTGCAGGATCTGAGCAAGTCTGTAAACGATAGAATGTTTTGGAGGTCTTTCCTTCATAGAGTTGCCATAGGTCAGAGGCAACTTGACAGCACATAACACACAACACAAACTGAAGCAGGGAAGAGGAGAAGACATGTTTTGGGGCATTTTCCATCTGTGAAATCAGCACCCCTTTTGGGCATTTTTTATGTCCCTTCATGAAACGTTGTGAAACTTTACAAGGGGCAAGTATTGGGGGCAGGTAAAGAAGACCAAACCAGCCTCTGTCACTGGGGTAACTGAGCCAATCTTCCTTTGTGTTGGAATGTCTGGACATTCATCCCAGTGAAGTAGCAAGGCCAATTGAGAAACAACTTTCCCATTGGATATGCATCTTAGCACAGATTATGTTCTTCTGCTGTGCATTACTTTCCACTGCAAGGGAGAGTTGGTTGGTTTCTTTGACAGTAGGGATATGTTCCTCTTCCGCAAAGCAGCAGCAGATTGGGGAAAAACTACTATAGACAGATACAAAAATGTGCAACAAAAAGTAGAGGGTTTTGCACCCATCTCTGTAATGCTTAGAATGGCAGCAAAAATTGAACCTCATTAGCACAACACGGGATTTAAAAAACATACTTGGGCTGTCGCATTGGATGGTCCTGTTTTCTGTTTCTCTGTTAAAAGTATTATGGCGTTCGCTATTTTATTTATTTGGGGAATTTATATGCCACCTTCACAGTCCTACTTGAGGTGGCTTATGAGTAAAAACAATACTATTAAATAATTTGTAAAATAATAAATTATCAATATAAAAAGCAAACAAGAAATTAAAATTTTATGCCAGGGGCATAAAAGCATCACAACTGAGGATAATAAAAAAATCCATAAAACAGACCAGACCAGAAGCAGATCATAAAAAAGTTTATCTGTTCCATATACCCATCTGACTAAAATGCTTGCTACATTCTGTTGTCCTGTGTACTAAATCATGCTAGTCTGTAGAGTCAAATGCTAATTTCAAAACAAAGCCCTAGCAGATGGGAGGGGCTTGCAATTTAGAGCTGAGCAGGGGATTGGAGCCGAAAGTAGGAAATGCATTTTCATCACCAGGTGATGTCAGAGGAGGGCTTGGAGAAGAAAAGCCATCCTTCTTGCTTTCTAGTCATGAACACACAGAGGAATAACAAGAACAATAACATTCGATTTATATACTGCCCTTCAGGCCAACTTAATACCCACTCAGAGTGGTTTACAAAGTATGCCATTATTATCCCCACAACAAAACACCCTGTGAGGTGGGTGGGGCTGAGAGAGCTCCAGGGAACTGTGACTAGCCCAAGGTCACCCAGCTGGAATCAAACCCGGTTCTCCAGATTAGAGTCCTGCGCTCATAACCACTACATCAAACTGGCTCTCTGTCTTATTGGTCCATCAAGGTCAGTGTTGTCTACTTGGACTGGTAGCAGCTCTCCTGGGTTTTAGGTGGAGCTGTCTCGTACCGAATCAGACCGCTAGTCCATCAAGGTCGGCTCTGTCTACTCAGGCAGCAATTCTCCCAGGTCTCAGGTGGAGTACTTCCATATCACCTCCTGCCTGGTCCTTTTCACTGAAGATTCCAGGGGTTGAACCTGAGACTTTCTGCATGCCCTTCCACTGAGCCTCAGCCCTCATTAAGCTGCCGTATACCAGTTCAGAATCTTGAGTCAAGTATTGAGTCAAGGTCAGTACTGTCTACTCAGACTGTCAGCAGCTCTCCAGGGTCTCAGGCAGAGGTCTTTCACATCACCTTCCATGTGATCCTTTTAATTGGAGGTGCCATGGATTGAACCTGGGACCTTTGGCATGTCAAGCAGATGCTCTACTGCTAAGTCATGGCTCCAAGTTTCTCTTACTGGCCTCCACTTCCTCTCCTCCCACACTGTTGCCGCTGATGCATCCACATCTCTGTTTTCTCCTTTTCTTCCACACCTCAGTCCATGCTACCTCCTTCTCCATCCAACATCAGTTGCTGCCCTGCTCCTTTCCCCCACCCCTTCTGCTTTCTCCATTGCCTCCTCCAGTCTACCTGTTGCTGCCTTCTCTTCCTTTCCTTAGATAACCTTTTAAAAATGCCCGCTTACTATTCCAATCAGAATCCTGCAAGATCTTAGTCAGGGTGGGGTTGCTTGAATTGCCTGGTTTCTCTGGAATTTTTTTTTTAAAACTTTGAATTTGAAACAGCTATTTGTATGTGGTCCCCTTGTGGGGATTTTTGATATGTTCTGCAGCATGTTAGATATAAAGATGCCAGATGTATGACAGGTTGATTTCATTGGCCAATGTTATAGTTTGGTGTTTTTGTTATTATCTAATGATTGTATCCATTTTATGTGTTGTTTTTAATTGTTTTGTTACCTCCTCAGCAGCTGCCCCTAGACTGTGGAATTCTCTTTCCCAACTGTCCATCTGATACTATGCAGGCCTGTTTATGCTGGGGGGCTTACCATCATGGTTGATATTGCCAAACAGTCTGCTTAAATTTCAATCTAATTTATGATTGAATGAGTTTTGAGTTTTGCATTTTCTGTTTTATTATGAGCTGCTTTGTGTATTTTACATGAGAAATGGGATACAAATTTTCTCAAATAAGATAAGTCTGTTGTGAACTGCCTTGAATGCTTTCTGGGGAAGAGGCGAAATATATGTTTTAAAAATAATAATAAATGGCCCAATAACTGAGGCTGCCACATCTTTGCCAGTTCAAGAGAACAGAGATACATGTATATGGAAGTGAGGAGATATAATTGTATGCATGCTTATTTCGGAGAAAGAACTATTGAGTTCACTAGAGTTACTTTTGAAGAAGCATGTGTAGAATCAAGCCACACATGTATAGAATCAAACCTGTAATTTTTCTGCTCCTTTTGCATTCTGCTGCAAATACTGCCATTTTTCATTGCTTTGTGCCCTGAACAATGGTGCTTCAGGATTATGCTGCTTATTTGGCTCTCCATTCTTATAAGTCTAAACCCTAAAGCAGTTGCCAGTGATGTCCTGTTGTGTCTGCAGTAATTGGCTTCTCTTTCTGTGTGCAAGATTTGGAAGGGCGTGTCATTCACAGTGTGATCCTGCATAGAGCTGCTCCAGTCTGTTGAAGTCAGTGGATTTAGAGTGGAGTGCTGCATGGGACTGCACAGTCCATTTGGTCTGAAAGACCAAACAAGCTGCTCTGGAATTCACAAAGATGATTTCTTGATTTGAGAAATAGGTATCAAAAGATTCACAACATAGAGTTAAAGATATATGGGAATTTTAAAAAGGCCCTAAATGACTTTGAACCAATTAGTTTAAAATGGCTGGCATGGTTCAGTGTATTGTATCTGAAAACCTGTGATGAGTGAGAGAATCAGAAGGCTATCTAAACATTGGCTGCCCCGTCATTTTCAGTCTAGGAGATCAGGAAATGTTTGAAACTATGTAAGTTAGTTGAGTACTTTGTAGAAAAGAGCACTGCAAAAATCCAAATCTAAAGGGAAACCCAAACTCTAAGAAACTAATGCGATTCCCATATTTGTATCATACTGGTGCTAATCATCTTAATAGTGCAGCCTGTTACGGATTTATGATGGAAGAGAATGATATGTAGCCCTGTGCACCAGAAAGGTGCCTCATGATAAGCCTTCATGATTTGCCATTACAAAACAAACTGGAAATCCTTGAGTTCATATCTTACCTCTCCCTCACATGTAGCTCATAAATTCAGTGCTTCTGCTTTCACAGCAAACCATCTGTTATCATTTCATCTGAGCCACAAACTATGGGTTGTTCAACCCATCCATACCATAATTCCATGAACTCCTGTCTTGGAGGGAAGTAGAACCATAGTTTATGATTCGGACGAGCGACAAATTGTGGTTCACTGAGAAAGCAGAAGTGAAAAGTTCCCAAGCTGTGTATTAAGGAAGAGGGAGAGAGCATGGAAGGCCAATCTTGTTTTTTGTAACAGCAAATAATTGTTGCATGTGAATCATGGCTCTCTGTGTACATTTGTTCGCATATCCAAGATGTTGCAAAGTCTGTCAAAATAAGAAATGCTCTTATGTTACTATTCCTTACAGAATTACAAACCCATTTATTAGGGTTGCTTGCACAGACATGATTTAATCCCTGACATGTTTAATCAGTCACTGGTGTTGTCAAGGCTGCACTTTGAGGCAGAAGAGAGCCACAAAAGGAGGCTTTAGCTTTACATTTAAAGTATATGGGGGCCGTTTAAGACCATTAAATCCAGAGTCTAAAATGATTTAACACCACCATTATAATTCAGGAGATGAGTCTACTAAAGTTTTGGGTGGAGTAATTGGTAGGAACACAACATTTCATTTTTTCAACCCCCCCCCCCCCATTTTGCTACAGGGATTGGAAAATCAAATTGTAAAGGTGATCTAACAGTTTATAGCAGCTCTTGTTTATTAAATTGTAAACTCTTTCAGTATTTATCTTGAAGCTTTGCCAATAATCTTAATTTCAATGAATTAGTTAAAGGCAAACTATTAATTAAAGGTTTTTAGTTAGTTGGCCCACTCTACTGTTTATAATAAGAGAAGGAAGGTTCTTATCCAAACCTCTCCATCAGTTTTGGATTAGGCCTTCTTCTCTGTAATTACAAATGCTATAGCTCTATAATTTTCTGCAGTGGGGAAAAAAATCTTGGCTCTGTCCAAAGTGTTTGGGATACAGCTTCAAAATTACCAGATGTGCACAGAGTTACTTATGCAACTTCCGTATAAGTGACCTCATGAAGTTGTGATGTTCTGTGGATTTTCTGGAAGTGTCATTTCATAATCTAGTAGCACCTTTGATTTTCTTTTTGTAATACTTCTTGAATGCCCATGTTGAAAAGCTCAAGGAGAGAAGGGAAATTGCCTTCAGAGTGTTATTTTCATATAATCTTCATTAGTTACCAGACTGTCTTTTTAAATCTTTTTTTTAAAAAAAGATTTTTATAAAAAAGCTATAGAATAGGAGATACTTGCCATAAATCTTGCTTTGTTTGGCATGCCATGTTTAGTTTATTGCGAAGTCATTTGCATTGCTCTCTACACTTGACACTGTGCCAGGACACTTTCAGTTTCTTTTAATCCATAAACTGCCAGTTTTGTGTTTGTTTGTTTTTTTTAAATTGGTGTTGCTATTCAGGCAGTTTCACTCAAAATAATATTTTATTCCAGATTTTAACATCTGGCTTCTGTTTCTTGGGGATTTGGAAATAGATGGAAAGATGAACAAATATATGTTGCATAAATTTTCAGAAATGCCAACAATTACTTGGCTAAGATTGGTAGATTTTTTTTTGAAGAAAACTAACTTTGGAATAACATTCATTGGGCTATGTACAGTTTTTTTAAACGTTGATTTTTAATAGAAACTAGATGGAACTAAATGTAGCAGAACATTGTAACATTAGCTTTATAAATATTCTATTATTCCTCTATACAGTCCTTTACAAATATTTTGTAATGCATGTAGAAGGAAACGTCACCTTTTACATTATTAGTTATGTAATGTCCCAGAGCACAGCAACCATGAAAATTACCAGGAGCAATGCTTATAATACATGCATATTAATTACCTGCACCATTACAGAAGGTCATAACTTACTGTTCCCTAGATAGTCAGTGTATTATAGTAGCTAGAGTGATGGACTCTGATCTGGGAGATGCAGGCTCAGTTCCCTGCTCTGCCATGGAAGTTTGCTGGGTGACCTTGGGCCAGTTGCAAACTCTTAGAGCCAAGCTACAAGTGACGCCTGGCACAGGTTGGACACTTGTCAGCTTCCCTCAAGTTTTAATGGGAAATGTAGGCATCCTGGTCTTGCAGCTGTAATGGAGAACCAGGCTTCAAGACCAGGACGCCTACATTTCCCATCAGAACTTGAGGGAAGCTGACAAGAGTCCAACCTGTGCCAGGCGTCACTTGTAGCTTGGCTCTTAGCCTGATGTACCTCACCGGGTTTGTTGTGAGGAAAATATGGAGGAGAGGAGAATGATGTAAACCATTTTGGGTCCCCATTGGAAAGAAAGGTTGGGTATAAATGAAGTAAAATAAATAAATAAATAAAAATGTCTGTATGAGGAAAGACCTTGTACTAAGATCTTGGAATTTTTCCCCTGTAATAGTAATTTAGGGCAGAATTGTAATTGAGGCTCAGAGTGTTGATGAACTTAAAAAACTTCCAAATGAAAAATTCAGTAACAATGGACATACCGGAGCTGTTGCACGTTCACTGGGAAATCCGTCACATGGTGGGATTTATGCACCAGTGACCCTTAAATGTGCAAAATAGCTTAAAACAAAATTTAGCAGAAAAGACAGCCAACGTGGGATTCTTGAGTGCTCTTTTCAAGCAAAACTTTTAAGTGTGATGCTGCAGACTTCACAATTTGGGCCTAGTTTTATGCACTTCATCACAGGATTCCATCTATCTCTCCCCCCCTCCCCATTTCAACATATGAGGTTTTTTGCCACATCCTTGCTGAAGGGGATGCCTCACTTTCAACCCCCCACCCACTTGGTAGGGCAGGATGGCCTCTTTTGTTTGAGGCTTATAGGCACTGGCAGGGATGACACAAAAATAAAACTGGGAGTGATTTAAAGCAACAAGGAGGTCTTTCCCTTCAACATCAGGAATGTGCAGCTAATACAGAGAGCTTGCCTGTATTTGTTGCAGTTCCTTCAGATCTGAACTAGGCTACTTTTTTGAGGGCTTCCTTTTTACTTAATAATTAGCCCCTTAACAAATGGTGAAAATGAGGAATAAGGGCTTATAAGGAAGTTTAGGGGAGCAAAGAGTTTTCAGTAGTGTATATGTATTTGTGGGGTGAAAATTTGCAGTAAGTTTCAAAGAACAGCTCTTGGATGCATTCAAGATTAAACTGCAAAACACACATATTGACCCCAGTTTATTTTAAGAGCATTTTGGTGGTTATTTTTATACCCTAGAATACTCAGAGATCTACATGTTCTGGAGTAATAATGACATGTAGTTGGACCCCTCCCCCCAAATGGCACCCCTGTTGAGGTTGAGCTGTGCTGAATGTTACATTCATTTTCACTTCAAAGCTCACTTGCATAAAATGTGTTAATTTGAGGAGATATTTAGTTGGAGATGTAAATTAGTATCCCTGGTTAGTGCTGGGAAATGTAACCCTGTTACACTGCATAATTACGTTACTCTTGCTCTATTTGATCTACAAAGAATAAGGGACAGAATAAGAGATGATGAACTGTATAATAGAAACAAGGTAAAACATTCTTTCTCATAGGATTTCCTGGACCACTTTACAGGAGCCCAGCTCCAAAGGTACAGGAGCCCAGCTGTGTGCTTAAAGTCCGCCTCTTTGAAATTAGAAGTTAGCTGCATTTGGATTCGGTTTCGTTTTCTCAGCCATGTCGGACGCTCCTCTTCGCTGGCTCGAGAGGAAGCGCCCGAGCACCCTGTCCGGGCGGCTGATCTGCGAAGATTAGCCCCCAAAACTCCCAGTGAGGGAGGCTGGGTCCGGGACGCTGCGGGAAGAGCCCCCCGGAATCAATGCGGGGGGTTAATTGCCCATTTGTCCCTACGGAGGCCGGCGGACGTGCGCGGCGCCTCGAGTGCTGCCGGGCCATGGAGAACGGCAAAGAGCAGAATTAGGCGAGAGCCTACAAGTAAGCGAATTCCTTCTGTTATTACAAGCGTACGTGAAGGAGAGGTGGGATCTGAAGCTAAGAAGGCTTATTCTTCCCCTTTGCTGAGTTTCAAAATTCGGTTGGCGCCCCCCCCCCCTAAAATGGCAACAAGAAAACAAAGTCCTGCCCTTGGCAAGTCAGTTTCGGCTGCCCTAAAGGGAGAATCGCTGGAGGAAGTAGTACGGAGGGCGGTTGGTGAAGCTATAAAACCCTTTGTTGACAAGCTGAATGAAACAGATCAAAGAGTGGGCTTAATTGAGAGCGAAGTGAAAACCATCAAGGAAGCAGCGGGGGGGGGCAGAGAAGTCTGCTCGGGAAAGTGCGTCACTCGTGAAGGCTACGAATAAAGAGCTTAAACTGGTGGAGAATCAGTTGATCGGGCTACAAGTGGAACGAACACAGACAATTTTGCGCCTCCAGAATGTGAAAGAGGAGGAAAATGAGGATTTACGGGGTCTTGTCTCGGAACTACTGGCGACACCCGCGAGGGCAACTAAAGAAGAAGTAAAAAGCGCCATTTTGGAAGCCCGTCGGGCTACCTCAAAATATGCAATGAAGCGTCAGTTGCCACGCGAGATCATCATCGATTTTTCATTTAAGAGGATCCGGGACACTATCCTATATAATTCATACAATGCGGATTTGGACTTTTTGGGTAATAAAGTTAAGATATTGAAAGACGTCCCATTTCTAGTTCGGAAAAGACGTATTAAGTATAAAAAGTTCGCAGCTCTTCTGAGAGAACGTGGAATAAAGTACAAATGGTTATTCCCGGAAGGAATATGGTTCAGTCACAAAGATCAAGCCTTTAAGATATTATCAGAAGATCAACTAAGGGATTTTGAGGACAGAAATCCAGAATTCCAGTGCACCAAGGAAGATGAAAAAGAGAAGTCTGAGGGGGAGGGGGAGGAAACGAGCACTGCGGCTGCAGCTGCTCAGAGAGAATTGCATCCGGGACCCAGGAGGGGAAGAAAAATTTAATTTGAAATTAAACTGTAATTTGCATTTAGTAAGGTCAACCACTCCATCAATATAATATAAAGCTTTAACTTTTGAATAATGGCAGTATGAAGGGAAAACATGAAACGTAGTGTTTAGTGTTTGTAGATTACCTCCCCCTTTTCCTCCCCCCTTTTTTTCCCCTTCCTTCCCATCCCGTGTGCTATTGTAGTCTTTTGTAGTTACTGTTTTGTAGGTTATGTATGTATGTAGTAGTTTTGTGTGTTAGATATTGAAAATTAAAAAAAATATTACAAAAAAAAAAGAAGTTAGCTGCATTTGTATACCACACTTTCCCCCTTACAGTACTGAAGGTAGTTCATAGTTTCATTAAAGCAACAATCCTTCCTCTTTAGAGATACAATGTGGCCACTGTCTACCACAGGGCCATTTAAAAAATTTCATCTTGCATCACTTCCTAAATTCTGCTAAGGAGGCTAATCATCAGGTCTCTTCCTGTAGGCTTTTCCATAGTAATGGGGTTATCACAGAATAAGTTTCTGAATTGTTTTCAAGTGCAGCTCCACATAGCGCACTACAGTACTCTAAGCTTAGGGTTACAGTGGCTTGGATCAGTGTGGTCAGATCAGTTAAGCCCAGAAGGGAAGATAATCTACCTGCCTGATACAGTTGAAAAAGTATTCTTTACAGCCACATTAACGTGCTTTCTCAAACAGCATTGATGGATGGATTGAGGAGCATCTCTAAGTTCTTTACCAACTTGGTCAGAACCAAGCCAACTCCACACAAACTAGGTAGCACAATCCCTTCCAGAGCATGAGCTTTGCCAACCAGCATCAGCCCTGTCTTGTCTGTATTCAGTTTTAGCTTGTTCCCTCTCAGCCATTTCACCACCTCAAGGTAATGGCCCAGGATGGAAATGTCTGGTTCTAGTGGATTATTTAAAGAAATACAAAGCTCCAGATGAACTCACTGAATAACTACTCATATATATTGAAGAGCATTGAGGATAACACCGGTCCTTACGGGATTTTACATGACAAATCTCATACAGCCAATTTAGTATAATTTGCAGTCACCCTCTATGTAAAGTCTGTTAAGAAAGATCAAAACCATCCAAGAACCGCTATTTGCGCTCACATCTTCAGCTCTAAATGTCTCAGATAGCATGAATAACAGTATCAAACAACACAAAACCAAGCAGGCTCTGTGACACAGCCCCCTTTTGTAAATGGAGATTGTTCACCAGAGCTACTAAAACTGTCCCATAACTGGGCCTGAAGTAGGGCTGCCATTCTCCTGGCGGGGAAGGCAAGGGAACAGGCTTCCCGGGTGTATTCACGGTGGGGTGCAATGACATCACTCCTGGGAGTGACATTATCATGCCACCCTGGGAGTGCTCCCGTGCGTCATATGGGGCCCATTTGGGCCCCAAACAGGCTGAATCAGGCCTGTTTGGGGCCAAAATTGGCCTGGTGTGAAGCACACCAGGAACTCAATGGTATTATACCTTGCTGAAGTCCCTCCCCACACCCCACCCTCTCCAGGCTCTCCCCCCCATCTCCAGGAATTTCCCAACCTGGAGCTGGCAACCTTATCTGGAAGTGACATCATCATGCAGGCCTGGGAACGTGCATGCACAAAGCACATATGTGAAAAAACGAAAACAGGTGAGGAATAGGGGGTGGACCCCCACCCCTCCCACCAACAAGGCAACCCTAGCCTGAAGCCAGACTGAAATGGGGCATCTTTATTTATTTTTAATTTTACTTCATTTATACCCCACCTTTCTCCCCAGTGGGGACCCAAAATGGCTAACATAAATCTGCTCCATTTTTTTCCCCATAACAAACTCGGTGAGGTAGGTTAGGTTGAGAAGGTGTGACTGGCCCAAAGTCACCCAGTGAACTTCCATGGCAGAGTGGGATTCAAACCTGGGTTGCCCAGATCCTAGTCTGTCACTCTAGCCACTACGCCACATTGGTGTAGAGGCTAGAAACCCTATAATCCACTATTTTTTGTCTAGAAAAGGTAAGATTGAAAGCAGTCTGCGGTTAGCCAGAACTTCTCAATCTGCAGATGATTTTCCTCCAATAATCACCACTTCCTTAAGTGGCTGTTGGAGGGGGACCCCTCTACTAAATAGGCATTATGTCTTGCAAACAGTCTTCTGACCTTTTCTCCATGTGCTTTGACTGGCTAGGGCAAGGATCTAGCTTACACAATGTGGCCTTCACAAGGCTCTAACTTACAGGATGTGGCCTTTTAAGGATCTGTCAACATTGCTCCAGAAAACCAAAATATGACCAGATAGTGTTTACGGCATCTTAGGTGGAGTGTTTGTAGACAAACTGGAGTCCAAGCTGGGTCTAGTTGGAGCAATTTTATCAGCAAAGGAATGTTTAAAATTGTCACAAGTGAGTCAATCTGCTATTGCTTTGGGAATTACTCTTACCTGGGAGCTTTTGAATTCCTAGATCTAGAGGAGTTAGCCACGTTAGTCTGTAGTAGCAAAATAGATAAGTGTCCAGTAGCACCTTTAAGACTAACCAACTTTACTGTAGCATAAGCTTTCGAGAATCACAGTTCCCTTCATCAGATGCAAGGCGAAGAGAACTGTGATTCTCGAAAGCTTATGCTACAGTAAAGTTGGTTAGTCTTAAAGGTGCTCCTGGACTCTTCTATTTTGAATTCCTAATCACCTTAAGTAATTTTGCTGGATGTGATTCAGCTGATGGAACGATGGTGGAAAGGAAAACCTTATTTACTGTTGTGGAGACCACTTAATTAAGCCGTTATGCATGCTTTGTCTGATTCAGATGAGTATTTGCTGTCACTCCAGTGGTTCCCTTTGTCACTTTATCTCCCCTAGCTCAGTTGTAAACCAAGGAGCTGAGGTCTCTTACAAGCATTTGTGCATGTGTGACTGATTCTGTCTAACGCCTTGATGAGCTTCATATTCCAGGCATCCATCAGGGCTTCAACAGAACTGCCTTGGGAGCTCTCAGAATCTGCTAGTGCATTCTGGATATCATTTTGATCCATAAGGGGCCAGGGCAGACCTTCCAAATTGATCTCCAATACTTGGGTGCAGTTACCTGGGCCTTCACCAAGATGTGATCAGTACATAACAAGATGCTCAACTGAACCCCCTGATTAGATCACCAGACATCTACTTGGGCAAAAGACCCAGAGTATGACCCAGAGCATGCATTTATTCCTATAATAACTCAGTCAGTCCCATGGTTGTCATGGCAGCCCTAAAACCCTGAGTTTGACCCAAGGTTACCTTGGCAAGGATGTTGAAGAAAGGAGTTCTCTTTATCTTGGCTCAAGAAAACATTTTCCTTTACTGTTTTGCAAATACAGCAGACACATTGCCATGGATCCCCCCCCAAAGCAGAGTAACAAGTCCTTGGACTCATAGCAAGTGCAGACACACTGTACAGTTAGACTGCCTTCATGTGTAACAGTGAAGGCAACCAATCACAGCCCGGCAAAAGGAGACTCGGTGGCAAGCGGGGACTCAAACTCATGCCAGCAGAGTTCCCTGGAATGTATTCACTCCAGCATTCCTGGCTGGTTTCACCACTGTACTCCTCCCAGGACAGGGAGCTGTGTCCCTTTTGTTTCCTCCCTTGGTGTAGTCCACATATGGGCAGCAGCTGCCTGGCGTCACTGCTTAGGCCCTTATGAGCTGTTTATGTGCTTGTCCTAGGCACATCAGTGACATGTTGCTCCGTGATGGGTGAATGCCAGTGGGGTTGCTTTGGATACTGATGGAATCCCTATGCTCCCTGTGGCTTGCTGAGGGGTGTTTCTGTCAGTTATTTCCTCTTGGCAGACAGAGCATAGAGATACTGACTGATGGCACTAGTGCTGTACCAGTGTTGGGGTTTTTTTTTAGGATGGCAGTGCCCATCTGTTGTACACTGCACATGTTCCCATTACAGGAAGTGAGCTGGTGGAAGCACTTTAGTGTCATGTGAAATTATCTTAATCCTTCCATTCTGAAACCTTTTCAGGGTTTCCTATCTGCTTTTGAGACATTGCAGTTGACCTTTAGTGAATATAGTATACTATTGGCTGTTTCCTGTTGCACATGTCTACTAAATAAGAGCAAAAATGCTATGCGTCAGTAACTGGAAAGCAGCATAGTTATTTTATACAAAACTTGAAAACATAACTATAGCAGCACTGCAGATTCCAGGACATGAACACACCCAAGAAAATACATGCCAGGTTTTCACAAATGGGGATTGGTTTCTTTTTTCTTTTCAGTGAACTGATGCAACTGAATTCTAGAAATACAGACGCTTGAGGAGAAAACTGGGGGCTCAAACTAGAATATTTATTGAGGACAAGTGCCACCTAAGAAGATACTAAGAAAAAAGGACAGTGAGAATACACCCTCCTTAAAGTTGTATCCTCCTTGATGCCTCCACCCCAGATATTGTCCCATGTCTCCCCATAACGCTTGTCTCTGGCTCCCTATCCACCCTTATGAAAATATTTTAAAACCACATTTTGGAAATGGAGAGAGCATAAATGTTTCACTTGGCCCCGAATAATGGCTCTACCACTGCAACCACACTGAGCATTTGTTGATCCAGTGGGCGCATGCTGAGGCTGTTGGCTGAGTGAGTTGGATTGAGTCTGAGGCTACGGCTTGCCAGATCTACCCCCTTGTGTTACTGGGCTTGTTTTTATATATCTGCTTAAAGGTTATTAGCTATTTCATGCTCACTGCAGTTTCTGAGAGTGTAAAAATAGAATGTTTTTTAGGCCCTAGATCTGTTATGTGGTGTGGTGTATATACACGTCTTTTGCCTTAGTGTCTTTGTTCAAACAGGCTTTCTGGAGTTTTAAAGCACTGCAAAAAGCTTTGGAAATTTAAATGGAGATGAAAGTGTTGTGTTAGTGCTAGCTGGCATAGGTTAGAGGTATATCATCTCCCCTGTTTTCAGTGGGCAACTCTAGCTGCCTGTGCACTTCTGGGGATAGTTAGAGGTGCTTGTTGTGATTACTATCAAAACTCAGGGCTGCTTGTTCCTATTTGAGCATGGTGTTCCATTAAGATCTGGAGGGGCCCTATTTTATGATTTAAAGCTTCTGCGTTGATATGTTTTATGGCTGTTGTTCTGTTGTTTATTTTAGTGGTAGACTTTTTTCTCCCTTTGGAAGCACCAATTTTGACTAAGAGTTGCTGGTTAAAAATTTGAGGGGATGAATAAATGCTGTCTTCAGCTGTCTGAGAAAAAAACATTGTCTCCAGTCTTAGTGTGGATTTGCAGTGGACACAACCACTGCAAGATCTGATCATGAAGAATGTTCCTATGCCTTTAATAGACAGTCCGAATAGCTTTGGGAATAGTTGCTTCTTTTAGTGCCTCACTGTTTAAAGAAGACAGACAATATTGGCATCTCAAATAATTTGTTTAACAGGCCAGTTAAATAAATTGTTCTACATGCATGAATGTTATCTGCTCTCATGTTTGTCTCCTATTGAAGATTTTCCACAGGAGGTTTATCCAAAGAGGGAAAGGAAACTATTAAATGCAACTTCAGTTAGCTTAATTCCGTTGAGAAAAAAAGCTTTAATATTCTTACAGGTATGAATGTGGGGAGCTTAGTGAGGATGGAGGAGTGAATACATTAGAAGTGAGTGAGGACCAGAAAGCCTTAAAATGCTTCCCAAGTTCACCGTGAGTAGAACTTTTTTTGCTTTCTGGCAGTTTGGTGGGATGGAAACTGTTAATGACCTGCTGTAATTCTGTAAGGTTTGTTCGATATGTGAGTCTGGAACAGAAGATGCTTGGCATGTAAAAAATAATAAAAAGTTGGGATGTAAGCACACAGCCCTGGCATACTCTCCTAGTAGTATTAACCACATTGCACAAAGAGCCCTGAGAATTATAACATATTTGGCATACATTGCTAACCTACTTTGTCTTTGCGCTGTCAACTTAGCAGTTGATATATCCTCCAGAACGTAGTAATTCTACATAACACTACAATCCCAGCATTGTATTCTGGATTTTGTAGTATGTTTAAAAATTGCTTTCTACAAATGGTTAAAAGTCTTAGAAACCTATCGGGGAAAACTTGGTAGCTCACTACAGCAAGCAGTTGATGCACCATGTTTTTTTCTGCCGCTTTAGTCACTAATGGATATTTATTCACCAACCTAGGCTAGCAGGAATATGCCCTAGGCATTACTGAATTGGAGAATGGGAGTCCAAGTAATTAGCAGGACAATTACTGTTCATTATGGGATCATTAGCTTCAAAGCAAATGACCTTGTAGTCCTCTGACTTTCTCCTACCAGGTCTCTTTGTTTCCACAATAACTACCATGCTTTGTACCATCTCTCAGGCAAATTTTTTTCTTCATAATTTTGGAACCTCTGTTTTACTGTACCTCTGGTTAACAAAACTTCACTTAAACTTTTTTTCACAGAGAAAAACTGCCTTTGGAAAGCGGAAGCTTATTTTCTTCCCTTCCCTCAAGGTCTAATATGGATTAGACCTTAACAGCCACGAGTGGAAGCACAGATATTTGCTGTAATCCACTCAGTAATTCCTTTCCTTCTGATTTCTAGACCTTCAATGTCATAAAACCTGCATGGATAACAACCACATGGGTTGAGGGCAGAGAAGAAAGTGAAATTGCCCTTACTGCCATTTTCTGTTAGCAGGGCGGTGCTGAATTTTTTTTTTGGAAATTGCAGTTTTGCTTCCTTCCCGTTACAGTCTCCCCAAACCAGTAAGTCCATATGAGTTGCCCAATCCAGGGAATCTAGTTTCTAGAGGCTGGAAGGGACTATAAGAGCAGAGGGAATGTGGCAAAGATCTATGTCCCTTTGTTCCCATGTATTTGATGCAAGGCAAAGGGATTGACTTGAGTTTAAAGGAGCCTGGAAAGAGTTCTTAGGATATTTTAAAAATTGATTATAAAATTGGTATTTTTGTGCCTAAAGGTACAGTCCTATCCTCAAATTAAGATAGCTTGAGGTAGATAGGATTAGGGTTTAATCCTTCATGATATCGTAAATGAAATTTATATAGGGAGGTAACGATGTCACAGCTTTGATTGATGAAAACGGTACTTTAAGTGAGCCAGAAATGGGAGGGGACTGGCAAGGAGCAGAGGGTTAGCCAGTTCAGTTGTGATTCTATGTTCCCCTAAGGCCAAAGCCCTTGAGCAGTGGAAAGTCATTACAGCAAAAAGTTGTAGCTTGTAATTACTCTCCACTGAAGAGGCAAAATGACTTGCCCCTCCTCCTGCTTCGTCCCTGCAGCTCTAACAGAGCACAGGATCCCAGATGCTAGCCATTCACAGCCCAGAATATGCAGCAGAACATAATCATGTGGGGACCTGAGTGATAGAAACCGAATGAAAAGGCATTCGGACAGGAGGTGATTTGCTGGGGTAATGAGCCCGTGAACAAAATGGTTAGTTTGGATTGCCAAATGTGTGTAAAGGATGGGCATGTCACTGAATAAGGGCAGCACATTGCTGCTTCTGTTGAAAATTGCTTTGGGGTGTACCATTCAGCAGTTTCTGGTCAGGGATTGAGCGTTTTATGTGCTCTGCTAGTACTGATTTTTACTAAGTTATTGTACTACACATTGGTCCATGCTCTTTTCCCAGATTACAAAGACTTCATTATGAGTTTCCCACCTGGCTGTTCTAGGCTTAGAATGCTGGTCTTTCTGTCTTACTTGACAGTGCCTTTAGTGAGCATTCCATGGTTCAAGCACTCAGTCAGCAATGTTTTTTTTCTTTCTTTCCATCAGTTCTTTTGCTATCCAAAGCCCTTACTCATGCTATAGGAGACTGACAGCTAGTCAAAATCCACATGAACACAGGACACTGCCTTGTACCAAATCAGGCTGTTGATCCATCAAGGTCAGTACAGTCTGTTCAGACTGGCAGCAGCTCTCTAGGGATCTCAAGTAGAGATCTGTCATATCACCTACCATTTGACCATTTTAGCTAAAGATTCTGTGGATTGAACTTGGTTGGGACCTTCTGCATGCCAAGCAAATGTTCTTCTATTGGGCCACAGACTTTCCCTAAGCAGCTGCTAATATCCTCTATTTATTTATTTATTTAACCGGCCAGTTAAAGCTGTGCTTTTAAGCTTAAACTGTGTATTAGTCAAATGGTACATCTTTGCTTGTATGCAGCAGTAGGCAGAAACGGATCTAATGACTCCCAACATTTCTCTTAAAACAATTCAACCTGTTATGAATTTATGAAATACAGAAGAAGTGGCAGTAGAAAAGATCGAGAGTCTAATAGCACCTAGAAGACTAACAAAATTTGTGGTAGGGTATGAGCTTTCATGAGTCACAGCTCACTTCTTCAGATACCTGAAGCCGGTCTGTGCTATCTGAAGGAGTGAGCTGACTCATGAAAGCTCATATCTTACCAGCTATAAGCTGTTAGTCTTATAGGTGTTACTAGACTCTTGCTTTTTTCTACTGCTACAAAGACGGCTACCCATCTTGATCTATCTCCAGAAAAAGTGGCAGGTATTGACAGTGTGAACAGTTTAGCTTCACAAAATGAGTAGTAACTTCTTAACTAATCGGTGACTATGCAGGTGCTATCCTTTCTGTACTTCAGAATAATAGAACTTTTTCACATATTGCACTGGAAAGCACATTTCAGCCTCTCATGCTGTTTCTGCCATGTGTGAATATTAATGCATGGTGTTCACAAAAGAAATATCCCTAATCAGGGTTAAATTTTGAAAAATAATGCTACAGTGTGATAGACAGCAGCATCTTTCTGCCTGTTTTAATTACTTCGATATTTTATAGAAGCAAATAACAGGGCCAGCATAGGGTATCAGAAGAGAGCTGTCAGATACATAGAGTTCCGCCTGCCTTCCTCTGCTTGG